>NC_081826.1:182983596-183311100 GCF_030867095.1 Alligator mississippiensis
AGTGTTAAGCCTCAAACAGTCTTCCAGGAGTCTGTGGCCATTACTCCTGGCTTTCCCCAAGGGTGCCCTGGTGAACAGTTGTTCACTGAGCCCTTGATGTATTCCCCTGATGTAGCAGTAAGCTGCTACCAAATCCCCTCTCAGCCTTTTTTTTAGGCTGAAGAGACCTAAGTCCCTCAGCCTTTCCTTGTATGGCTTGATTTTCAAGTTGCTGATCATACACGTGGCTCTTCTCTGGCCTCTCTCAAGCTTTTCCATGTCCTTGTTGAAGTGCAGTGCCCAGATCATGATGCGGTACTCCAGCTGCAGTCTCACCAATGCTGAGTAAAGCGGTAGAATCACTTCCTTGGTTTTGCTTGCGATGTATTGGTTGATGCGTGCCAGAGTATTGTTTGCCCTGCTGGCTGCAGCATCGCACTGACAGCTCATGTTCCTACTATGGTCTATTATTACCCTAGGTCCCTTTCAGGTAGGCAGTTTGGTGCCACCAAGCCTGTAAGTACATTGGGGATTGTTTGTCCCCAGATGAAGCACTTTATACTTTTCAAAGTTGAACTTCGTCTGGTTCCAATCCACCCAACATGCCAGCCTGCCTAGGTCTGCCTGTATCTGCAGCCTATTTTCAAGCGTGACTACACTCCCCCATAACTTGGTGACATCCACAAACTTGGCCAGAGAACTCTTCATCCCCACATCCAAATCATTGATAAAGATGTTGAAAAGCACTGAGCCATGCACAGACCCCTGAGGCACACTACTGGCCACATCTCACCAGGACAACAAAGATCCTTTCATTAGAACTCTCTGGGTCCTACCCCCCTAACTGTTGAGCAGTTAAGCCCGCAGTCCTTCAATTTTCCTGTGAAAACACCATGGGATACCAAATCAAAAGCATTTTGGAAGTCTAGGTATACAATGTCAACCTCCTCTCTCTCATCCAGGTGGCGAGTTACCTGGCCATAGAAGGAGATGAGATTGGTAGGACAAGACCTGTCTGCGACAAAGCCATGTTGGCTGTCATTCAGAATCCTACCTTCTGCAAGTGTATCTCACATAGACTCCTTGACGAATTTCTCTAGGATTTTCCCTGGGATAGAAGTTAGGCTAATTGGCCTATAGTTGCCTGAATCCTCTCTTCTCCTCTTCTTGAAGATGGGCACAACATTGGCCCTCTTCCAGTCTTCAGGGACCTCTCCAGGGTGCCACAAGTTTTGGAAGAGTTTCACGCCAGAGGTCCCGTGACGACTTTGGCCAGCTCCTTCAGGACTCTCAAATGAAGTTCATCCAATCCTGCTGGCTTATAAATGTCTAACTTTTCTAACTGATCACACACCACCTCAATGTCAACAGTAGGAAGATGGTCATTCCCACCGTGCAGATTCTGAACCTTATCTAGCATGATTTTCCCCTTAGTCTGGTGAAACACCGAAGCAAAGTAGTCATTCAGGAGTTCAGTTTTCTCATGAGTGTCGGTAACCAGCTGTCCTGATTTGTTAAGCAGTAGCTCCATGCTTCCATTTGTTTTCTTTCTGTTCCTTACTTACATAAAGGAGGACTTCTTATTGTCCTTGATTTCTGTTGCTAGTTTAAATTCTGTTGCTGTCTTAGTCTTTCTAATCTGCTCCCTACAAGTGCGGGCTGTTATTGTATAGTCCTCCTTGGGGACTGTCTCAAGCTTCCATTGTTTGTATGCCTTATGCCTCTTTCTTCTTTTTCAAGAGGACCATGATATCCCTATTAAGCCAAGAGAACTTACCAGCCCTTCTGCTACATTTCCTCCGCATGGGAATGGACTTCTTTTGTGCTTTGAGGATTGTGTCCCTGAGGAACCACTTTTCATGCACTCCTTTTACCTTCAGTCCCTGGTCCCACAGCACTTCCCCTAGTATTGCTCTGAGTCTGTTGAAATTCGCTTTTTTGAAGTTCAAAACTTTGATGCTCCTAGCTGATTTGCCTGCCTTGCAATGGACAGTGACCATGATAGTTTCGTGGTCACTGTTGCCTAGGCTACCCTCTATATTCAAGTCACTCACCAGTTCATCTCCTTTGGCCAAGACCAAGTCTAAGAGAGCATTACCTCTGGTTGGCCCATGCACTTCCTGAGTCAGGTAGAGCTCTTCAATACAGGTCAGGAAGCAACATGACCAATCCAGCTTAGCTGAGTGTTCCACCCAAGAGATGTTTGGATAATTGAAATCAACCATGACGACCATGTCCCGTGCACACACAGCCTCTGCCAGTTCTCGAGAGAACACCAAACTCCCCTGGTTTGGTGGTCTGTAGTATACACCAATAGTTAACTCTCTCTCTCTCTCTCTCTCTCTCTCTCTCTCTCTCTGTGTGTGTCCCCTCCCCCTCCCGTAGTTTGACCCAGAGGGTTTCAAGCCACTCTTCTTTGGAGCCCATGTCAGCCTCCAAGTAGGTGTACTGCTCCCTCACACAGAGGGTTACACCTTCATCTTTCTTCCCTAGTTGGTCCCTTCTGTGCAGGGTATAAACCTCTATGGCTACGTTCCAATCATGTGAGGAGTCCCACCAGGTCTCTGTAATCCCTATTAGTTCATAATTCCTACCAGAGAGTAGGAGGACTAGCTTCTCCTGCTTATTGCCCATGCTCCTGGCATTAGTGTACCTGAGTCCTCCAGTTGAGACCTTTGCTATCTTGTCATGCTGCGGGAGATCCATTCTCTCAGGTCTTGCAAGAGTGGCTCTCCTAGTGTCCTCAGGTTCAGAGGTTACTTGTGTGCCAGTCCCCGGGCATACTCCAGTCAGTGTTTCCCCATTCCCTGGTGATCTTAGTTTAAAGCTCTATCGAGAAGATTGCCCATATGTCTGGGAGCATACCAGAAGGACTCAGTAAATCCCTCTGTTACAGCTGCAAGGGAAGCAAGGTGAAAATCCCTCTGTGATTGTATTCAGGCAAATAATGCTGCATTTAAGCACATAAATAAGTGGCTTGATCTTGGGAACTATGAGGACCTATTGATCAAAAACCCAAACAAACAATGCAAAAAAACCCAAATCTAACAACAAACCCGAAAACAACCCCCAAACTAAGTGGTCTATAGTTGCCTGAACCCCAACTTACCTGAATACCTCATTTTACACACTTAATTTTGACATGCTGGATCCAGTTGTCCTCCACTCTTCAATACATTCTTTGCACTTAGTGTAGTGATTCTCAGCCAGGGTGCTATAGCATCCTAGGGTGCCTTGAGATCCTTTCAAGGGTGCCACACACAGTTAGCACTGTTAAGGCATGCAAGCATGATTTGCAAGATTGAACCCAGAGATTTTAAACAGGAATTCATAATGTTAAAAACCATTCTGCCACGTTGTGGTCTTTCTGAATTTTTGCAACAGAAAAATCACACTATTATTTTTTTCTAGTCACAAAATTAGTGAAAAGTAAGAGCTGGCATTTTTTGAGGGGTGTGTCAAGGCTAACAAGGGGTGCCTTGAGTCTACAAAGTTTGAGAATCGCTGCTTTAGTGACTAAAACAGTCTGCCTCTTGGCTTTGATTTCCTCCCATGCTGTATGCAATGTAGTGGAATGTATATAAGAACACTGCCCGGAGTCAAAAGTATTTGTGTATTTTAAAATATTACTTATTTAGGTTTTGCATACTATGCTATAGTTGATTTAAACTAAAAAACCAACCAACCAAAGCAGCCCAAGACTCAGAGGCATAGCCACGCAGCCAGTGCTGTCTACCACTGTGTTGCATGCAACTCTGTAGTTGAACCTACTTTTGTGCCCCCCCATCACAAAGCTGATCTCTGTGGCTATGGACCCTGTCACCGTCCACACCCTACTTATGCTACTGCTGAAATCTATTGTTTGTTTGCTTTTTTTGAGCTTGTATCAGATTGAACAAATAACCCTACTAGCCTGTTTCTTTTTTCATAAACATTAACACAATGTTGATGAGGTTTGCATTTCCAGCAGTGTAAGGAATGATGAATTTAACAAAAAGCCCTCAGACTCTCTAATTTTTTTCAGTGTGTTGACTTCTATTTGTATTTAATTTCTTCCCCATCAAGCACATACACAGCCATACTTTATTATCTCCCTTTCAAACCTGATGACCAAACCAGAGGTTGTATCTGTCTCTTCTGGTCCCTATTTTACCTATTTTTATAGAAAAGGTGATATGGAACCTTGTTCTGCTGAGTGCTAAGTGCTATACAGCCGCATCTTCCTTTGGGTTGTTGGGAGTTGCCCACTACAGGATGGGTCTATACATAATGCATGTTGCACTAAAGCAGAGATGTCTAACTAATAGCTTGCAGGGCCACATGTGCCCCATGAGGGGTTAAATTATGGTCTCTGAGTTCCCACCCACCTGGCTACCACACCCCCACTGCAGAAGTAGCTGGGGTCTCTAGGCTTCCCCTTCTCCATCCCAGTGAGCAGGATGGGAAAGCATGGCACAACACACAGTGCTGGGGGAGCACATGACTCGGAGTACTTGGGAGGCACAATGGGAGGGGAGACTGGCTGAGGAGCTAAAGATGAGGCTTAGCACAGTGCTGTAGCAAAGGGGGGTGGGGGTGGTGAGCGGGCTGACCACTCTGGGCGCTGAAGCGAAGGGGCGCCAACAGGTGCTGCCCAGCCGGGGCATGGTGGGGATGGATCTGTGAGCAGCTCATTGCGGGGGGGTTTAGGGATGAGAGAAGGGTGGTTCCCACTACTGCATGCACTCCCCGACAAGCATGGGTGGGGCGTGTGCCCCCCAAGTCTGTGTGCAGGGCAAGGGCGGGTTGCCACTGCAGGCTTTGCCTCGGGTGCCAAACTTCCTTGCTACAGCACTGCCTGGGCATGCAGGGCAGTAGAGAGAGGGAGGCTGGTGTTGCCTGGAGACATGGGAAAACAAGGTGGTGCTGTGTGTGGCTTTGGCTCCCACTGGTACATCTCATAGGTGGCACATGTGGTTGGGGTTTTAGAAGGAAGGCAAGGGTATAAGAACACACCATAAATTCAGAGCAGCTGGTAATGCTGCAAGCAAGAAATGTTGGCAGTTTTCTTGGTGCTTCCAAAAGCTGCTCAGTACCTTTTGAAGGTTGAAATCTGGTGTGAGAGCACAATACACACAGGTGCCTCACAACATTTTTCCTCAGTTCTGGGGTTATGTAATGTCATCTCTTCCCATTCTGCTGTGCAAAAGAAGCTGTCAGGGTGGCCATCTTGGTGGGAGCTGGGGAAAGCTGCAGAGCTGATGATCCTTCCTTTTTTCCTAGTCATACGTGGTCCTTGTACCACCTTGTAGAAGGGTTAAGAGCTGTTGTGGAAAGGAGGGATCTGCCTCGAGGCCTCAAAGAGGTAAAACAGTGAGAACTCGCCCTCCTGTCTTAGTTTTATGCTCTTACCTTCTACCTTTGTACTATCTTCTTAAATACTTAACGGTTCTATCAGTCTTACATAGAATACCAGTGCTCTAAAGGGTTAATGCATCCTAACCTAGCAAATGGGATACTGTAACTTTAAGTAACTGCTGCTCACTAAATGCTGCCATAATTTATCTGATTTTATTTCTGTGACGCTCAAGAAAGGATTTGAAACTCCAAGCACTTTGCAATTTTTTTGTGTGTGATTAAAAGCTTAAAGCAGAGTGGTCTAAGATATAAAAAAACTAACCAAAGCACAATAGTTCATTAATAAAGTCATGAAATTGCTAATGGGATACATTTTTTATAAACTGAACTGCCTAGCAAATACATTAATAAGGCGGCAAATAATGTACTTATATAAAAAAAGTAATACAGCCAAGACCTATTAAATGAAACCATAGATGAAGGGGACTTATGTCATCAGTCTTTGAATTTTGTACATTTTGAACATCATCCAAAAATTATAATCCACTGTTTGAAATATTATACCAGTGGAGATGGAGAAATGGTCTCCTCATTACAAACTTATAGCCTCAAACATTCACATCCTACTGTAAATATATCACATACTGTATCATGTTCCTTATGGAATTTTTTTTTGCTTTTTGCTTTTCATTTTTAAGTTATTTTGCTAAAGGTTACAATTTGGCAATGTTGAGCCCAATTGTTCCTTTCCATTTTACTTTGCAGGAAGTGTGCTTTCTGTGAACTAAAGTAAATTATTTCAAATTTCCCTATTCACCATGTACTGTATATACAAACACTGAAACTTAATACACCTTAGGGATTTTGTGTGTGTGTGCGTGTGTGAGCACACACTTTCCCAGATTTCCAAACTATAATGTTTTTGTTTAGCATGATACTCTACTTAATTATCGCTACATTTATAATGTACTCCTTGAATAGTATATGTGTTGTATAAAAAAATAAATACAAAACACACTAATAAAGTTCTTGTCAGCCAGAACTTACCATTTACCAGACCAAACGATCTGGCCAAAGAACAAGCCCAATAATCTTTAGACAAAGTTTCACACGTGACAACAGTACAATTCCCAATTAGTGCAAAGAATAAAGAAAGGGGAAAGAAAGTGACATTGCCAAACCAACATAACACTTTTTTACCCAATTGTCTTATTCGTATTTTTCAGGTGGGGGAAGCACAAAATGAGTTATGGTAGCATTGTTTAAGCTACTTTGCATGTACTGTGGTCTACTCATTTTGAGTAGAGAAGGAGAGAGCGGCTGGTAAGTTTTCCAGTATGGTATGTTTTGTTTTTGGCTTGGGACTAATTGGAAATGCACCTCTGGTTCTACATGTTTTGGGTAACATGACGCTCTGGCTTTGCATGTCAGTATATGCTGTTAAAATTCTTTCTTATTTTTTCAGTATTAAAATTGGACATTTGTGTCCCAGACTGTGGAATTTCATCAGCACCTGGCATTTATTCATTGTGTTTTACATAGTTATAGGAGGAGAAAGGGTGCACTGTATAAACAAATAGAAAGTTTAGTAACACAATGAAAGCACACAAACAAGGCATATAAACTGCAAAGCTAGAATCTCCTGTTCACCAAGATATATAGAATTGGAGTCATAGTTTCAACTGGTAAGAAGCCAAAAGGAAATAAATAGTATTCAAGATTATTGCATTAATGAAAGTGGCAACCAAAATCAAAAAAGGCTACATAACTCTTTGCTGTACATAAATAAAAGCTGTAAGGCAACAGACATTAATAATGCATATTTTCACTAAGACATTTAGAGCCTGATCCTACTCTCAGACCTGTGTGCATGCTGATGAGTTTTGGACTCTGCTGGCTGCAATTGCACAGAAAATGTGTGGGCTTGGATCCAAAATCCTTCTGAACATCTACTGCATTTAGAAACATTAGGCTAACTAGGTGAAATTCACCCCCAGGGTAGGCTTGTGCAACCTTTCACTATTTAGTTCTTGGAGTTTTGGTGGGATGTGAGGTATGCTCAAGCAGTATGCTCATGCTGCCTTTTGCACAAAAGTAAAGTTCACCTTAAAAGGTGAACTCTTTAAGAAAAATATATCTCAAGCTGCATCCTCTCTTCTCCCCACCCTCTGCCCATTTACTAGGTCTTGCTAATATAAGAAGAAATGTCGTATTTTTATAATTTCCTTTTCTTTCCATCAACCTTAGCATTGCAGTTGTAGTAATTACAGAGATTTTTTTTTTAATTTTGCAAGAGAATGTCATTTCATTTTGAGAATGCTGAGCAATTGTATATATTATTTTTATATGCATGGATATTTTTCTCCAAATAATTAAAGAGTAACCTGGTGAGAGATGCTTACCCCCGGTTTGCAAAACTGAAGTAGAGAGGATCCAAAGAGCCAATCCAAAGAACAGAAATACTTTTTGAGCTAGGACTGGAACTCTGGTACTCTGGTATTCTTGCTTCTTGGACCATGCCTTCTGAATACAAAAAAAGCCATATGGGTTGTTCATCTAGGGAAGAAAATTGAGCGAGGAAAACCATAATCAGAAACCATCTATAAAACAGAGTAGGTAGATAATAACACAAGGTCATACAAAGTGGGCTTAAAATTCATCTCAGCAGAAAGCCTGGAACAGTCTGATACACTATTTAAGTTTCACTTAATGTTAGAGAAGACTTAAGTGGCACATGGATTTTGTGCAGAACCTCTGCAGAGAGGTGAATTTTATCCCCAGAGGATGCATTATACATATCAGTGTTAAAAATTGCTTTGCTCAGGCTTAATTGCCAGGGCTGCATTTTTATTACTCCCTTGGGGTTTTGTGGATAAACTGTGTTTTAGTCTGATTTTTAAGAGGCACTCAGTTTTCCAGAGGAACTCAGTTGGAGATGGGAACTCTCAGCACCATTAGAAATTGGACTATTAGGATTTTCACTTTTTTTCAAAATGTTTTGCCGAAGTCAGTTACATGTGTAGCACCTATCAGTGTACTCAGTGTACCACCTAATATGAAGACTAAGATGCAGAGCACTTGTACTCTTTGTTCAAGTCAGTAGTATCTAAGGCCACTCAGGAGCTGGGTCTGGTACATAGCTGTCATGACCCTTCAGATCAACCATTAGTTGGGGTGGTGGTGGCTGGAGACTCCCTCTTGAGGAGGCATCCATCTGCCATCTTGACCTGTTGCTCAGGAGGTCGGCTGCTTGCCCAGAGCCTGGATCCAAGAGGTCACAGAAGGATTACTGAGACTCATCCGGTCCTCTGATTACTACTTCATGCTGCTCATCCATGTGGGCACCAATGATACTGCCAGGAGAGACCCTGAGCAAACTAAAAGTGACTACAGGGCTCTGGGTGCAAGGGTAAAAGGGACAGGGGCTCAGGTGGTGTTCTCTTTGATCCTTCTGGTCAAGAGGAAGGGCCCAGGCAGGAGCAGACACATCCTGCAGATGAACACATGGCTGCACAGATGGTGTTGCCAGCAGAGTTTTGACTTCTTTGACCACAGGAATGTTCCAAGAAGAAGGATTGCTAGGAAGAGCTGGAATCCACCAGACAAAGAGAGGGAAGAGCATCTTTACAGGTAGGCTCACTTAGCTACTGAGGAGGGCCTTAAACTATGTTCACCAGGGGATGGAGTCCAAACTCCTGAAGTAAGTGGAGGAGTGGGTGACCTAGAAGAAGTACAAGCAGGAATGGGTAACAGGAGAAGTGTTCTTGTTCTCCCTGAGATAGTAGGGCAATCAGCTAGTTACCTCAGGTTCCTGTACACAAATGCATGGAGCCTGGGAAACAGGAAGAAATGGAAACTCGCTCTGTCATGGAACTATGACATGATTGGAATAACAGAGACCTAGTGGGATAGCTCACATGACTGAAGCACTGTCATGGATGGGTATAAACAGTTCAGGAAGGACAGGCAGAGGAGAAGAAGAGGAGGAATTGTACTTCATGTAAAAGAGCCATATGATTGCTGAGAGCTCCAGTATGAAACTGGAGATAGGTCGGTTGAAAGTCTTTGCGTTAGGGTCAGAGGGGAGAGAAAGAAGGGTGATGTTATGGTAGGGGTCTGCTGTAGACCACCAGACCAGGAGGATGTGGTAGATGAGGCTTTCTTCAAACAGCTAGTGCAAGTTTCCATGATCACAGGGCCTGGTTCTCATGGGGGACTTCAATCACCCTGACATCTGTTGAGAGGGCAAAACAGCAGTGTGCAGGGAATCCAGGAAATTTTTGGAGAGTATTGGGGACAACTTCCTGGTGCAAGTGCTGGAGAGGAGAACTAGGTGCTGTTCTCTTCTTGACCTGATGCTCACAAACAAGGAAGAATTGGTGGGAAATGTAGTAGTGGATGGCAACTTGGGCGGCAGCAATCATGAGATGATTGAATTAAGTTCCTGAGGAAAGGAAGGAAGGAGAGCAGCAGAGTATGGACTTCAGAAAAGCAGACTTTGACTCACTTCAGGAACTGATGGACTGGATCCCCTGGGAGGCCAGTCTGAGGGGGAGAGGAGTCCAGGAGAGCTGGCTGTGCTTTCAAGAAACCTTACTAAGGACATAGGAATAAATCATCCCAATGTGCAGGAAGACTAGCAAGTATGGCAGAAGACCAGCTTGGCTTAGCAGGGAACTCTTTGTAAGCTAAAACACAAAAAGGAAAAACACAAAAAGTAGAAACTTGGACAATGATTAGGGAGAACTGTAAGAGTATTTCCTCGGTATGCAGGGGTGAAATCAGGAAGGCCAAAGCATAATTGGAGTTGAAGCTAGCAAGAGAGATAAAGGGCAACAAGAAGGGTTTCTGCAAGTATGTCAACAACAAAAGGAAGATGAAGGAAAGTGTGGGTCCTTTACTTAAAGAGGGAAGCAATCTAGTGACAGAGGATGCAGAAAAGGTTGAAGTACTCAAAGCCTTTTTCACCTGTCCTCACAGGCAAGGTCAGCTCCCAGACTACTGCACCTGGCAGCACAGTTTGGGGAGGAGGTGAGCAGCCAACAGTGGCAAAAGAACAGGTTAAAGACTCTTTTAAAAAGCTGGACACATACAAATCCATGGGACCAGACAGGATGCATCCAAAGGTGCTAAGGGAGTTGGCTGATGTGATTGCAGAGCTGCTGGCCATCATCTTTGAAAATTTGTGGTGATGAGGAGAGGTCCTGGACAGTAGGAAAGTGCAAATATTAGGGGTATGCATAACAGGCCGTATTCGATTTGGATTTGGCCCAGACTGGGGCCAGTGATTCAGTTGGTTTCAGATCACTGTCCCAATTTGATTCAGCCGAATCTGAAGATTCAATGCTGATTCAGAAAATAAGCAATTCGGCCATAGACACAACTTTAAATGTTATTTTCTACATACCTCAAGGTACCAGGAGTGGCTTATGACTGCTGCAATGGTGGGGTGGATGGAGCATTCCACAGAAGCATGGGGGGGGGGGAGGCCCTGCCTGCTCAGCGATCAGCTGTAGGGCTACATTGGGTGCCCCCTCAGACCCAGGAGGCACCAGTCACCAACCCGGGGCGGTGGGGGGCAGGGTGCCCTGTCTGCTCCTCAACAGACCCAGAAGTGGACCGGAAGTGCTTCTGGTCCACTTCCAGGTCCACTGCCGAGCACACTGGGGACCCTCTTGCACTCCCGTGGGACACTCCATCCACCCCAGCATCTCAGCATTCATGAACCACCTGGTATCTTGAGGTATGTAGAAAAAACATTTAAAGCTGTGTCTATGTCGGAATCATTGAATCTTTCCCAATCTCTCTGAATTGATTTGGAGGCTTCCAATTCAATTCAGAGAGATTAAAGGGTCTCCTGATTCAATTCGGATTCAAAGATTTGGCCGCTGAATCGGGCCAAATCTCCACCAAATCAAATCAGCGACTAAAGCTTCGCACAGCCCTAGCAAATATAGTGCCCATGTTTAAGAAAGGGAAGAGCAGGGAACTACAAACCAGTCAGCCTCACCCCAGTCCCTGGAAAAATCATGGAACAGATCCTCAAGGAATCCATTTCTAAGCACTTGAAGGAAAAGAAGGTGATTAGGAACAGTCAGTATGGATTCACCAAGGGCAAGTCATTCTTGACCAACCTGATTGCCTTCTATGATGAGATGACTGGCTCTGTGGATGCAGGGAAAGCAGTGGATATGATATAATTTGACTTTAGCAAGTATTTTGATAGAGTCTCCCACAACATTTTCACAGGAAAGCTAAAGAAATATGGGTTGGAAGAATGGACTGTAAGGTAGATAGAAAGCTGGCTGGATCATCAGGCTGGATTATCAGGTAGTAGTCAATGGCTCAATGTCTAGTTGGCAACTGGTATCAAATGGAATGCCCCAGGGGTCAGTCCTGGGGCTGGTTTTGTTCAATAACTTCATCAATGACCATCAATGGCTCTGGTATAGTCTGGGGACTGACTGGCTAGGTAACCACCCTGCAGAAAAGGATCTTGTGGTTATAGTAGACAATAAGCTGAATATGAGTCAACAGTGTGCCCTTGTTGCCAAGCAGGCTAAACGCATACAGGGCTGCATTGGTAGGGTGTTGCCAGTGCATCAAGGGAAGTGATTATTCCCCTCTATTCAGCACTGGTGACGTTTTGGGCCCCCCCACTACAGAAATCATGTGAACAAACTGGGGAGAGATGTATATAGTCAACGCATTATAGAAGGAAAGTCAAATGATTTTTGCATGGTTATCTAATATCAAGTATACTGATATAAGCAGTTCCACTGAGTGATTAATTAAGGGTACCACCAAGGAGAGGTACCACATTTGTGGTAAAGTTTTTATAAAACTCACTTACCCCAAGCATTTCCTACAATTAAGAATTTTATAGAAATCATATAAGAATTCCATCAGCTGGATGAACTTCAAAGATAAGTTCATCCTCATCTAATGCAGTGCAAATCTCTGCATTGGCCACTTACATCTGGTTGAAGCCCTGTGAATGCTTGTACATTTCAAGTGGTAGAACTATGTTCAGTGGTTGAAATATAACACTTGTACGTACCCATAGTTTCACATACTGTAACCTCAGCTAAATCATATGTAAATTTCTGAGACTGAGATAAATTCGTTTCTATTTTTTGAAGGATTAAAAACAAACTGTATAGATATCTTCAGGAATGACAAGTGAGTTATTTAGAGATGGTTGACAATTTTTAAAATTTTTCTTAGAAAAAAGGCCTAATATTGGGAGATTTTAGTGAAAAAAATCAGTTGCTTTATAGAACTGGAAAACAAAAAATATAGACATTCTTCAGTCTTATTTTTCCCTCTTTTAAATGTTTTCCTGTCTTCCTACATTTTTAAGAAAAAAAGATGAAAGTGGGAGAGACTCCCCCCCCGCAAAAAATTCAAAAGCTCCAAACACTCAAAAGAACAAACATTTAATATTTTAAAAAATGAACAAACAAAAATCCCTTTTGAAATATGTAGAATGAAATGAAAGTGAATTTGGAAAATTTAGGAATTTAGAATTTAACTTCTTCCCCTCTTGTTTTTTTTAACCAGAAGCACATTTTTGGTCTAATGAAGGGTAGCAAGCTAAGCTTGGAAAGAGAGAGAAAAGAAAGATAAGCTTAGAAGTGCATGGCTGCTTGGACATAGGAAGGTAATGGTAATTATGAGAACCCAGGTGCGTTTAGAAGCCTGTATTTGTGAAGGGAAAGTAGAAATACTAACTGGAAGAACAGAGTTGGAGCTCAGAGATCAGCCATAGGAAATTACTTCAAGATGCTGCTGCTGATCATATAGAGATAAGCACAGTCCTGTTTTAGCCAAACCACAAAATTTTATGGACCTAGATCATTTTCCAGTTTTGGCCTAGTTCTTTTCTAGAAAGCTGCACATAAAATCACCATTGTCATATAGTCAGTGTATTAATTATTGCTGGGCTGGTAAAAGTTAACTAACTTATCCTTGAGGTAGAGTTATTTGTACATAGAGGAAAAAAATCTTTGCCTTCATCTTTTTCTAACCCAGTGGTGCTCAAAGTACAGCCCACAGGTTGGATCCAGTCCTTGGTGCCATGTCATCCAGGCTGTAGGGTTCCCCATGGGTCTGGAAATTAGGTGGTAAGGGAGAGGTAGTCATGCTAATGTCCACAGTTCTGGGAGCCGTGTTGCAATTAATACTGCCACCGCTCCACTGTTGCGAAAATGTTGGACCTGTGGGGAGCCCTGTGGGCTGAATGACATGACCTCATGTGCCAGACTGAGTAGAAATCTTCTCTCTCCACATGGCATATTAAATTCAGTACCTGCAGACCCATGTGAGATGCAAGTACAGGGTTGTGACATGCCTTATGGAGGAAAAGTTCCCCCTGGCTGGGGTGACAGGGCTTCTGTGGTAACACTGTGGTGGTAGGGGTGTATTCCCCACTGCCTGCAGGCATAGCCCCCCCACCATTGCAGCCCAAGCCCTAGCTTTGCCTGCAGTAAGGCAGGGGCACAGCTCTCACTACCTGCAGGGAAATCTTCCCCTTGTGGCCAGAACCCCAGCTTCAAAACATACCTGGAAGCAAGGGAGGGAGTGTTATTGAGGTAGGAAGTGGCAAGGGTGGTAGTATGGTCCCTTGGGACCACTAGCCAATCAGCCCTGACCCAACAGGCTATTGTCACCTGTTTCCAGGAAGGCAGGGGAGCCTGGAAAGCATGCTGGGATGCGTGCTCTGAGTCCCCCTGGTTGGGTGCTTTAAGTGTTGCCGGATGTCTGCAGAGCATGCAGATACTGTTTGCATGCTTGTACAGGTTTCAACTCATTTTATTTCAAACAGCTTAAACTAAGTGGTTGAACATTAACCAATTGAATGTAATGTTTGTATGTACCCTCAGTTTTCTCCATTTTGGTTTTTGTTATAATGTATTCAGACCTTCAGGAGAGTTGGTCAAATTCAGACTGGTTCAAGATGAAGTAATTTCAACCAAGTTTCATGCTCTTACTCTAGTCTGAATTTGGTCCAGTGTGTATGATCTCATACACCTATTGTGTAGCAACATCTGCTTAGTATTTAGATAAAAGGAGTAAACATTTTATCAATTTAAACACAGTTGCCTTAAGGCTTAGGTATGATCTTAAAACTGATCCTGTAGAAACAGCATCATGAAGACCCATATTCATTATCTAAATATATTTCACAATATATCATTGTTTTTCAAGTAAAAAGGGTGATTTAAAGAATGAAGCCAAACCCTCCATCGCTGCAAACTCAACTTAGGATCGGAGAATCAAGCTGGGATCTTTTTTTTTCACATCTCATCACTAGTCATTTATGCTCTGCTTGTCCTCATTAATTGTTCTGCAACCACCTTGTCCTCAGTCTAGTGCTTCAATAAAGGTTTGCAGAGCTGTGTACCTCCTTGGAATCTACTCTACGCTTTTGTTCATGGAGAGAAAATCCAACTAATACACTTTCTTCTCTGCCACCATGGCTTTTCAGAGCTAAAATAAAAACTGAAAATTATTCTTTGTCACTAATGTGAAAATATATAACTCTAAATAGACAGAGTAGACGTACTGAACGTGAAAGTGAGGTTTAACATAGTTATTTTCAGAGCAGCATCACACTGTAATTTTGTCTCTTTTTCCTCCTGTTTTTTTTCATATAAAAATGTCCTTTATATGTTTTAATAGTATAAATAATAAAATAAAATTGGAGGGAAACATCCATTGATGTCAAAACAGATTTTTAGGCCATTCAAAGATAAATTGCCAATGAAAATATTACAGTATTTCCATTGGCACAGTAACAACACCTTATGTGCCATTATGGAGCTAAATGTTCTTAGCTGAGATTTTGCATAATTAGAATATACACTGCAGTCTAAGATGGAACCAAGAATGTGCTTTGAAGTTTAACTAGAGATGGATCGAAGTCAAAAGTTAGGGGTATTTGGACCTCGAGTTTGGTAATTTAGAGGTTGATCTAACTCCCCATGAAGTCAATGGAGACACTCATAATGACTTCAGTAAGAGTTGGATCAGACCCTCAGAAACTAGTGTAAATGTACAGCAGTGTAATTACACACATTGCCATAATTTTTATCATAGTGAGGTCATGGATTGTTGGCTTTTGCAAGGAAAAGAGTATGTCGCATTGATATTCAGTTCAAAGGGAGACTGTACTTGCAGCTTAAGGGTCCTTTATGATGTGACTTACAGCACACCAAATGTCATTGAAATTAAAATGGACTTAAAGTACTGCTAGCTTGTATAGTACAACAAAATATGAAATGCAAATGTGTTTAAAAATGTGTTAAAGGAGTTATTTTTTCATGGGCAGTAAGTGGAATTTGCCTTGTGCACTAATGCATTTAAACCTAAAATATAAAACTTTTGTCCTTTGGTGGTTAGCTTTCTCTAGCCAAGGGAAGGCAAAATAGTAATAACAGTATCCAAAATCTGTCCATACTGAATGTTTTGGCTTTTCTATAGCTAAAAATACTGTCTAAACCAATTTTAATCAAATATATTCAAGAAAAATAGAACAAAACATAACAAATATCTAAAGATCAGAGCTCATGGGTTTTAAATTGAAATGAGTTTAAATGTCTGTTTTAGTAACCATCTAGGGATTTATCATGGAATACCATCTCCCCGTGTTTTCCATGAACATGGGTTCTTGTAGACTTGTGACTGTGGTGCACAAAGGTAGGTAGCTGCTTGAGAGAGCCTGTGTTACAGAAAATGTATTAACAAGGAAGGAATTATAAGCATATCTATCAGCTCTCATGAGACTGTGTCTCAGCTGTGGATCAGAATTAATTGCTGTATCCATGCAGGTTACACTTGTTGAGGAAGATCCTGTACTGGCATAAAGCAGTGTCATTCCACCAACATCAGTATATCTGAAGATCTAGCCTGTTGCTTCTTTGACTGTTCTGCATGCTGTGGTCATAGGCAACGTGTAGGGGGAGCATAGGGGGGCACATGCCCCCCTGAGATTGGCTGCCGCCACTGGTTTCTGCGGGCAGTTGCCACTCGCCATGACCCCCCCTGCCCTGGCCGCTCACCAACCCCCCACCTCTGACACCAGCACCGGCTTCTGTGGGCAGTTGACACTCACCACCCTGCCACCACTGCCAATGCTGCTGCCCACAAGCTGTGCCCCCCCAGTCTCAGGAGGTACCAGTCACCCATGGCTGTAATAGTTTTCCTGTATGTGCTGACTGGAGGCTAATGTTTTTGCAGGAAACAATACCAGCTTGAAATGGGTCTTGTGCAGGTATCCCTCTAGGTCAGTTTCTTAAAGCAGTGGTTTTCAATTTGTGGTCTGTGGGGGTCCAGAGACTATGTCTAAGGGGGTCCATGAAAGATGACTATGATCAATCAAAAGTATGTGAATACCCACACTTACAATTCAGAGGGATCCGCAACCTTCATTCAAAATTTCCGAAGGGGTCCACAAATGAAAAAAAAAGGTTGAAAACCACTGTCTTAGAGTATTTTGCAATCCTGCCTGCCAGGATGATAAGCAGTATAAAGAAATGGATGCAGCATCATAAAAAGATAATAAATGTTATTTTACTAGGAGGATTCATTATATCAATGGCACAGAAGCTGAGGGCATGTCAGAGTAAATATATACATTTGTGGGAATTGTGAAATTCTCCTGAAACACATTGAGACTTTATCTGATTGAATGCTGAGATTCAATCAGGAGGAATGCCCAGGTGCCAATAGGCTGAAATGAAGATAAACAACTAATTCTAGTTGGAAAGAGAAAATAGGTAAGCACTGTTATGATCCTATAGGGCTTTAGGTATTTATTACCCTGCATTCAGGAATTCTGTATTCTTATTGTTTTGAAGACTGGATGCGGTATTTGTCTTGCTCATGTATCTCATTGCCGCTTTTGAAGGCTTCAGAGATGAAGTCTGGTATCTTGGGTGCATGAAATATGAGTAGACTAGGTGGGATGGACCAGAAGTCTGACTGACATGCTGAGGCATCTAAACACAGGGTTCAAAAGAGTCTGTGCATGGCTGGGAATGGCCTTCAGGGATTAGGGAGTTTGCTACAGTCAGCTTCCAGCAGTGGCCCCTAGGATATGTCTATATGGTATAATGCATTGTACTGCAGAGATACTCTGAGCTATCCTTGGACATTATCAAAGTCTACATAGTACAAAGGAGAGATACCTATGCAGAGATATCTGGACTTTTGCTTCTTAGCAGAGTTTATTCACCTGGGGCTAATGTGGCTATACTGCTTTGGCTCTGGAACTAATGTGTGTAAAGTTGGCTGGGTTATCTTTCTATGGGCTGTATTGTGTTCTATAGATAGCCCTTTTCTTGCTGTATGGGTAAAAAGAAGAAGAGAAGATGCTCTGATAAGTCAGGGCCAGTATGTTTCAAAGCGCCACAATGCTGCTGAGAAGGTTTAAGTAACCTTGGCTCCTTAGGAACAAGAGGTGATATTCTGAAAGTGGTTATCAGAGATGATAGATTGAAACATTTGGAGACTGACATCTTTTGTTGATTCAGAGAGCAGACATCGTTTGGAGAGAACAAGACCAGCAAAGTTCTATCAACATATTAGGCCTTTCATGGAGCTCTTCTAGGGGGGAAATGACAGTTAAGTATCTATGACCTTGTCTTCTTTTTGAGGAGACTGTTAACTAGAATAACATTTGGGGTTGTCGTTTCACAATATGAACTGAAATCACTACTTGTTATGAACTGAAATCACTAATTCATTTAATGAAAAATTTTTAGAGGGTTGGAAATAGCTTTTGGTTACTCTTTTTATCGAGAGGGACTTTAATCTGTAACTTAAAGGCTTTCTTTCCTGTTACTAGTCCTTATCTGCTATTTGGCCAAGGTTTATGTAACTTCTGAGGATTTTCATCCTTGCTCGTGTCTTACAAAGTGCTGAGGCATGATCTGGGTACTACAACCACTTTTGACTCTAAAAGAGATTCTCCTGATTTATATTTCTGCAGATAAAATCAGATTCTGGCCAAGTTTCATGCTCCGCATCATATTGGGGAAAATATTTTGGAAATAAAGTCTAATTTAATAGGTAGGTTTAGAATAGGACATCGATGACTGAACAGTCACCTTGAGAGACAAGATTCTGTCATGTATTCCTACAGTAGTTGTGGTTGTGAAATTGTGTTTGACATCAAAAAATCAAATGGAACCATATAAATGCCATCTGAATCAAACTCCTTTGATGCATGGAGTATCTTTCTCCATGAGTGACAACTGAGTTGCTCCTTCCCACCCCTTCTGCTGCTTCAGCAGAATTCACTAATTTATCTGAAAGAAAATAGAATGCAGTGAAGAACAATGTCACCACTTGTAGTCACAGGTTAATTGAACATATAATAAAATCATGATTATTAATAGTCAGTAAGGACTGCAGCAGCAGACAGTACATGGATTAAAAAAAAGAAAGGACTGATTATTAATACCCTGCTCCTGATACATGTACCCATGACATTCATTAGCATAGAATATTCTTTTAGCTTCCACTTCTCTAACCTGTGTTTCACTTGGTTCTGGTTTGGTTAACTTCCTATGGGCATACTTTACCCTGGAATCATACACACTATTTTTACAAGTGACTGATATTCCAGTTTTAATATATGAGATGTAACTGATCCCTCCACAGAAGGCTTGCACAAGCTGTATTCTACATAAGAACTATATTGCACCCTTAAATCCTACATAAGAACTACTTCGGGGCTTTAAATGGGACTTAAGGGCAGTGTAGTGTGGTAGCTCTTAGCTTTGTAGCTGAACCCACTGGCAAATAGACCTTTCAGCTCTGTCCCCTTCTACATGCGTAGCTCCCATTTGAGTTTTTCCTTCTTTTTAATTAGGTTTCCAAAAGACTTCCTGTGAAGCTCCTGTAAGAACCTTCCACGTTGCTGTCTTTCACCAATTAGGCACATTTTTTAAATGGCATTTATTTTGACTGTAGTTCTGTTACTTTCCCCCTCTTGTTTGGCACCTTTGTATCCTGTCTGCAATATGTTAAAAGCAAGTAATTGACTTGGGTATAAAAAGTTTAGATTTATGTGTTCTGCAATTTCTTAAATTTCGTACCCTGGAACACTTTAAAAACTTGAAAGACTCAGATTTTATATAGAAGCTATCAAACTAAAAGGACAACCCTATGATTTATATCTAGAAATAAAGGCTAAAAGTTCCAGGGTTGCCAAATTGCTTGCTTGAAAAACAGTGAAAGCAGAAGAAAGAGCCCTTAGAATTGGTACTTATTCTCTCATTGAACAATACTTTGCTATAGTGTCATTCCCCTTTGAGTTGCTCCCAGTTATCCCAGTGGAGGAGTATTTCCTTCCTGAAGACTTGTTGCCCATGAATAAGCTACTGAATGTTCAGAGTTATCCTCCTTAGAGAAGAATGGATTAGAAAAAAATGATCTTTTGAGATGCTAGTTGTTAAATGCCTTGTCTCCCTTGTGACTGCATCTAAAATAGTGTGCCAGTCCTTCAGACTTGATGGGACTGCAGCTACAGCTTTTGAGACTAGCTAATAACTCATGGAAAACATGAACTTCATCCAAATTGAAATTATTGCTAAAAGCTGAATAATATAATGAAGTTAGGTCTGCAGGAGCCAACTCTTGCCTAGAGGGTTGGGCAGGATGAAAGCATGCCCTCCACTCCACCTTCTCAACAGAAGTACAACTCATGAGCAGAGTGCCTGACAAAGAACTCTTAAGTTAAAATGGTTCAGACAGCACTGCACCAGATTAACACTTGCTTTAGCTGACTGAGAGGCAGGCAATAGATAAGCCAGGGAAAGAGTGTTGATTAAAAAAGAATGTGTCCAAAATAGAGTGACCAGAAAGGTACAGTGGAAAACACAGATAAAGGAACAAATTACAACACAGCTTGGAAACAGTGTCATCTGAGCTGAAATACGAAGGAAGACTTACTCCACAACTGCAGGTGAAAAGGAGTAGAACCAGAGATGTTAGAGATGAAAACATCCTGTCCCATACAACAGTGTGAAGTCCTAGTTCTGCTTCAGACTATGGCAAAGACCTTACCAACTCCAGTGAGGCCAGGATATCACTCTTCACTAGAATCCAGTCCCAGAAATCATGAAGCTTCTTTGCAACTACCTCTGTTGAAATAGGTTAGAAAACTAGCCCATAGTTGCTGTTCTGCCCATATAAATACTTGGGTTTGCTGTGTTTCCAGAGGCCCAGTTCACTTTTTATTACCCCTCAGCATTTCTTCCTGTCTCCAATTCTGTGTGCTTCCATAGAGTTGGCCAAGGACATACATGATAAAAAGGCCTGTACAATCCCCATTACAATCATCCTAGATCCTTGTACAGTGAATTTGCTGTATTAATAGGTACTTTCTCTGGTTTCACAGATGTTCATAGAACAATCATATTTCTATGAGGTCTGTCTCAGTCACTAATTATTCAGATTTAGTTTTTTTCCTTAGGAAGGGACTAGCAGATTGTTGGTCTCCACAAGATACTGAAAACTTAGTTAAAGGTGAAATCCCCCTGTGCCTGCTAGCAAATGCAATTCTTACCTTTTGAAACAAATTCTACCCTGAAGCAAATGTTGAATTTCCACATGTTTGCCCTACATGGAAAATAGCTTGTCCACAACATTTTAACTCTAATTTAAACAGCATGTTTATATACCTTTTGAAAACAAAGTTTTGTGTTTGCTTGGAAATGGGAAGTGGATGAGGGGAGGAAGTGGGATTTTCAATATCACAAATTATTTGCTATTTAGAGAATTGGTGAAATACAAGGGATTGGTATAAGATGGGGCCATGCTACCGGAGACCAAGCAATGGAAGATTCAACACCCACAACAAAATTCAGAAAAGAACCTAGCATCAGAAGCTGTGATTTTCAGTTGTTTGTTTCGATTATTGAGGTAGTAAGCTCTTTGGGTCAAGTTTATCTTTCCCATATGTCTATATAAAACACAATATATTATGGGTGATTGCTCATCCCTTAATAATGGTTTGGTGATTGTCGTTTTTTTACCCAACTCAGTAAAGCTTTGGTTGACTAATAGTGCAGGGAAGCTGTAGATTTGTCATTGGTAGACTTTTAATACAGAAACCAGAGGACCAATTAACTGTTACCTCACAGGTCCTCCAAGCTGATGAAAAAAGACTACAAAGGAAAAAGGAGGCTTCCTGAATGAATAGTATTGGTGGAGGACACCTTGACACATAGGGAATTCCACAGGATGTGAAAGTGTGGGGGGGTTGATCATATAGAAGAGGAAATGTAGCCAGGACTGCCCTATACCCTGGTAATTGCTTGTTTGTGAGTCCAGTAGAATTGGGTCCAACCCAGGCTTGGTATTTCAGGTTCAGGAAAAGTAGAACCTGTCTCCTCAAAAAGCTCTCTGAAATCAAAGTGCATTTCAATTTTGATGGGCTATGGGTCTGTTCCAAGGAATAGAGAAGAGAAAAAGGACAGTCTGCTATATAATAGAATATCTAAAGAAAAAGAAATCTTGCTCATCGTGTTGCCTTTTATATAGGAAAACCACTAGTGGGGTAGGAACTGGGGTCTCAGAAGACCTATTCAGACAAATCAGTGACCAAGCAGTAGATGTAGCAGGCAGGAGAGGAGTGGTGGCAGAATTCAAAGGGGCAGGCTAGTGCTGGTTGCAGCAAGCTTGGCAGGTACTTTTGTATTACTTTGATTACAAATATAACTTTAAAATGTTCTAAGCTGAAGTGTCAGACTTGCTACTTGTAAAGTAGTTTGTTGTGCAATAAAGCTGGTTTATGTATTGTAAAAGTAACAGGTTTCTGATAGATTATGGGTGAGAATAATAGCTCTGAAAATCTACTGTATTTTTTGTTTTATTTACCAACTCAGAGATAAGTAATGGTTGGAATAGGATAATGCTTTATATTTTTGTAACTATGGGTTGCCAAATGAACATAGATTTGCATCTAGATTCTGTTGTGATGGGCATGTGAGAGATGCATGCATTTCCAGAAGTTTCAGTTCCAGATCCAAGCTTTCCTCAAGTTCAGCAGTATACAGATTGGGCACTGAATAAAGATGAACCTAAGAGGCAGTTTTGAACATTCTTTCTTCCAAGCTGAAATATAGAGATTTCGATTTCCGGTGTATGCCTCTATTATGTTACATCAAATTGAAACCAATGCCTTGAGAAGCCAAGACCTAAGAAACACATGGATGAAAATAAGTCTCTTTTCATCACAGGGTAGGTAGATATCTAAGGCATTGCATAACATTTAATGAAATATCAGTTTTCATTGCAGTTTCAAATATCAGTTTGACCACTTTATTCCTTTTCGTTGCTATGTTTCTGGAGCTTTACACTTACCTAATTATTCAAATACTATCCAGCAATGACAGCTAAGAGCATCAATTACCCCCTGAGCAATTTAGCCCCAATATTTGGTTCACGTTTGTATAATTTTTTGGTTTTATGTGCAGCTATGTGTGGGCATCTTTTAAATTGTTTTCTTACTGTACATTGAATTCCTTTGTAAAAGGAGGGCAGTACATGGACAGTTGTACTAGTGTTACTTGAATAGCTTGATTCTAGTCTTTGATAGACTAAATTCCATTGCTTCTTTGTTAATAGATTAGTTGCTATTATATGGAGTCCATATAATATGATGCCATATATAGAAACCCAGGAAAAAAATCAAACAGTAACACAGTACCATAGGTACCTGAATCCAACTTTGAATTTAAGTTAACCCTCTATGCCTGCCTCCCTCTTATCTTCTGCTTCAGCTATGATCCTCCAGCTAAGTGAGCATCTGTAATGGCCTGGCTTAACCCAGCCCAGTCTGGGCAGGGAAGAGTAGTGGAATGTCCTGGCTAGGCCAGGTTGGGGCTGGAGAGACCAGATTTGGAGCAGAAGTTAAAGGGGAAGCGGGCAGCTAGGTGTGGGGGAGCAGGGGTATGGGGGCAGTGTGTAGGGCTGTAGGGGCTGGGCACAGGCATGTGGGCAGCAAACTGCAGGTTTCTCCCCCTCATCCCATGGTCTCTCTCATGTTTCTCACAGCAATATGGCCCCTCCTTCACTAAAGGAGCCAACTAGGCAACGGCGGGCTGTAGCTTAGCTGTCTTCAGCCCCAAGCCCATGACCAAAGCCAGACCTGAACTGCTGCCTACCCTGGGCCAGTAATTGAATCCAAGATGAGGCTTCCCACTCCCTTCCTCCCCACCACACTGGCGGGGTGGGGCGGACCCTTGCCTTGGATTTAAGTAAATTTGGTATTCTTAAAGGAAGGTAAAAACAAGGATACGCTGATTATGCCTGTTCATGGTTTCAATGAACTTTAGGTTCACTTAATATCATCAATGCCTATATGACGTCCATGAAGTAAATAGAAGACATATATACTTTTGTATATACTCCAAATTCCACAATTTACAAATCCCACAATTTACAAATTCCAATACCCCAATTTTTCTCCTCTGATGAAACACATTTGCAAACTCTCCATTTTCTTCCTTTTCAACAGGCTGATTCTATGGCTTTTTATATGGCAGAGTGTAATTTAGATTGTGTTTTGAATATGAAGTCTCCAAACAAGTTAGGGGATTTCAAAACTATTAACGGCTGGGTGCTACCTAGAATTTATGTGTAAAATGTTTTGCTTTAAGCAGGTTATGATCCTCTTAAGGCTAAGTTAACATGTCCATTATAACTTAAGTGTAACTGGTATCTTACTACATTGTGGACATGTCTACACAAGATGCAAGAAGTGCAGTAGACTAAGTCTACTGAGCATTAGCACATCACAGCAAAAGCCATGCTAATGTGCAGTAGAATTAGTCTACTGCACATTAGCATTACCTAAGATGTGCGTTGGCATTTCTTTGCAATACTGCATCACCTAAGATGTGCGCTGGCACTTCTGCACAGTAGTGCCTATTGCAGTGCATTAGGTTAGTACCTGTTATTACAGGTACTAAACTTAATGGGCATTTATACACATACTTTTTGGTCCTGTGATGCACTGGAGATCCTGCAAGGTGCTGGAGCGGTCCTGTGCCACTTCAGAGCACACTCAATTAATCAAGTCTGCTCCAGAAGTTAGCTGATGCACACTACACTGTGTCACATGTAGTTGTATAAGTGGTGAAATGCATGTCAGTGTACAGAAAATGGCGTTGGTGTGCTTTTGAACTACAGCACCTTCTATGTGTTTTAGTTCAAAAGTGTGTCGCTGCCAATTTCTTAGCACTGATGTGCATTTCACTGCTTATACAACTGCAAGCGTTGCAGCACCAGGCACTTTTCAAAGTGCCTGATGCTATGCCACTTACATATATAAAAATTCCCAGTGTGCCGGAATTACACTGCATGAATGCATGTGTAGACATGCCCAGTATCTATTTACTAATGCAATATTGTTTAGGTTAATTAAGCTAAATGTAAATAAGCACCTGGCTAACCATGACCATAAAATCAGAAAAATAAGGCTGGAAGGGACCTTCAGAGGTCATCTAGTGATAAGTAGGATCAGGGGTAGGGGTCCCTAATCATACAAACTATGTTATACAAATCTATTCACAACTACACAGTCAACCCTGACACAACCACAAGACATAATACCCTAACCTGCAACACTTAAAGCAGGAGAAAACCAATTTTATTGCAACTTCAAGCCTTCAGTCCACTGGTCCACATTCTCTCTGCAGCAAGAGAAAAAAAGTGTTTTCTCTCTTTCTCATTGCAGCCTGCCAGCTATTTGAAGACTGCTATCATGTCCCCTCTTAAGCATCTTTTCTGCAAACTGAACATGCCTATTTCCTTCATATGATTCTTCCCATATGACATGCCTTCCAAGTCTTTCATTATTTTTGTCACCTACCTCTGGACCCTCTCTAACCTTCCATGTCCTTTTTAAAATGTGGAGCCTGAAACTGCACACAATACTCTAGACAAGGCCTAATCAGTGCTGAGAAAAGAGGCACTATCACCTCCTGTGTGTTGCACCTGATGCTTCTATTGATGCAGCCCAAAACTGCCTTCACCTTTTGTGCAGCTGCATCACACTTCAGACTCATGTTGAGTCTGTGATCCAGAAAGCCTCCTGGGGTGGAAACAGATGTCATCTTTGTGTTGCCAGAAAAAATATTATAGTGGCACAAAAACCAAGCAAACAGACCAGACATCCATGCCCCTTGTTGCACCACAAATGCCTAAAAGTTGTGGTCACAACATAGGTGGTATCAATTTGTGCCACTTTATTATGGTGGATGTCTGTTAGGTTTATGGCAAGAGAGCACAATCATGTCTCTGTCTACAGGGGTGTCAGGCCAAGATGGTAAACCTGAGGGTAGACTGGTGATTGCAGAAATAAGCCATGATTTGGGGCAACAGTGCAAAACTGAGTAACAAGCCAGGGGGTAGAAGCCAGAAGTCAAAGCTGAGTGCTAAACCAGGGAGTAGGATTAGAAGCAATCAGAGTTCAAGCCAGTAACTACCCAGGTATTGAGGTGAGGTTAACCAATCTATAGTTCCCTGGGCCATCCTTTTTGCCTTTTTTAAAGCGGCACTATATTGGCATTTCTCCAGTCTCTCTGGTACCTTGTCTGTCTCCAATGACTTTGTAAATATCATTGCCAAGGGCTCTGAGGTCTCTTCTGTTAGTTCCTTCAGTACCCCAAGATGAAATTCATTCAGCTCTGCTGACTTGAATTGATTCAGACCCATCAAAAGCTCTCTAAATTTTCTTTTATCTCACCCCTGAGCTTTTCCCTTTCCTTATCCAACTAATCCTTGTTAGCTGTCTGGCTGCAGCTTAATCTTTTGTGAAGACTGAGGCAAAGTAGATGTCGAGCAATTCTACCTTCTTCTCTTAAGAGTTTGCCCTGGTTATTTAAAAGTAGACCCACAGCATCCTTGGTTTTTCTTTTCTGGACAGCATAATTATACAACCTTTTCTAGTCATCTTTAATTTCTCTTGCCATGTGTAGTTCATTTTTTACCTTTGCCTTCCTGATTTTGTCCCTGCAAGTTCTTGCTATTTTCCTAGTGTGCATCCTTGGTGGTTATCTTTTCATTGCCTGCACATCTTTCCATTCCCTGTATTCTTTCATTTTGCATTTGAGACATCCGAAAAACTCCTTGTGCAGCCACATTGGTCTCTTGCCATTCTTCTTGTTCTGGCACAAATGAAGCTGTCATTGGTCTGCCTTCCCATGGTACCATGCCTGCTATCAATTTGAGTGAGCTGAAATCCACCTTCTTGAAATCTAGTGCCTTAGTTCTCATGATCTCATACTTTCCCCATCTCAGGATTATGAATTGTGTCATATCATGATGAATTCTTCCTATGTTACCCATCACCTTCACATCCTCCCCCGATTCTTCCCTGCTGGCCAGGACAAGATCCAAGATAGAGGATCCCCTAGTTGTATCCTCAACCTTCTGGAACAGAAAATTGTCCTTCACACAACTTAAGAATTGATCAACATTTTACGTTTGGCTATATTGTTTTTCCCAATGTCTAAAAAGTAGAAGTGTCCCCATCAGTACCATCTCATAAATTTTGGAGAATGTTGACACCTCATTGAAGAGTGCCTCATCCACTTCGTCTTTCAGACTTGGTGGCCTATAATAAATCCTCACCATTATATCAGTACTGTATCTTTCACCTTTTATCTTCACCCAAATGCATTCTGATCTGCTACCTTCTTCCCCCTGAACCAGGGAACAAGTGTATGTAATTTTTAAATACAGTGTAACATCACCACCTTTTCTCCCAACCTTATCTTTCCAAAATAGTGTAGTTGACATTCCAGTCATAAGAGCTGTCCCACCAAGTCTCTGTGATACCACTGTTCTTTTCACAGGTTGTGACTTCCAGCTCATTTTGTTTCTTCTCCTTACTTCTTGCATTTGTATACATGCACTGAATGTATTTTGCTTTCTGACTTACTTGTTTCCCTATTGAATCACTTCTTGCAGTTCTGTGGTGCTCTGACCTTTTTCCAGAGTTGAGCTGCTTCTTCTGAATTGTTTGCTCTGTTGCTAGAGGGTTTTGTTCACCACATCCTATGGCACCTAGTTTAAAGCCCTCCTTCCTAGGTTGGCCAGATGATGCCCAAAGATCCTTTTTCTAGTTCTGCTTAGATGGATTCTATCTCTTAATATCAGTCCTCCTCTCCAGGACATCCACCCATTTCTGAAGAATTCAAGGCCTTCATATCAACACAACCATTATAGCCATGTGTTTGCTCCCATAATATGATGGTCTTTGCCTTGCCTTCCACTGGGAGGATTGATAAGACTATCATTTGTGCTCCTGACTCCTTAATTCTCCTGCCAAGAGCCTTGTGGTTTCCTCTGATCTGCTCAGTGTCATTTCTACAAGTATTGTTGAAGTATGTGGGTGTTTCTTATTTCAGTCAAAAATTTCATGCTAGACCCAAAGAAAGTTTTGGTGAGATGTGACATGATTTGGCTAAATTGTTATTTTCCAGTGAATAACCATTTTGTCACAAAATTCCTGGATCATTCGATACCTCAACAATATTTGTATTTGGAGTAACAAAAGTTTTAATTTTCAAGTTCTAATATAACCAGCTTCAAGGAATATCAAAGCCTACTGTACATGGACTGTCTTCAGTGGCTGTGTTTTGCTGTGCTACAATCAATATTGTAGTGAGTTTTACATTTTGTAACTGTTTTAAAAGCCACAAAAAGTTCAAAAGCAAGGTGTTTTTTTGGTCTTTACATAATCCCAAATGGCTTAGTTTTATCAAATGGCCTATATCTAATGATTCAGTGGAAAATTCCCAATGACTTTTGGCAATTTTGGGGAGGAAACCCATCCAATATAAAACCAATTTATGACATTTAGGATTAGAGTATTGCTAGATCTTTGTCAATATTCAAAGAAAGTAGGGAAAAGAAAGAATGCAAGCAGCTGGGGATGTTCACAAGGGCTCTCTTCCACAGAAGTGAAAGGACACTGTGCCACTGTGTCCTGTCAATGCAGCCCAATGGTAGGGGGTTGAAAGAGACCTATGATTCACACTTAGTAATGGAGTTGGGCAGACAGTGGAACAACTATCATCCCATTTGTTCAACATGGGCACATCTACACGAGACACTTAATGCACATTGGACTAATTCTACTGCAAATTAGCGCATCACGCAAAAACCATGCTAATGTGCTAATGCACAATACATTAGTCCAATGACCATTAAGTGTCACATAAAAAACATTCATATGCCCTAATGCACAGTAATTTTAGTCCAATGGGCATTAAACATCACATACAAAGCATTTGTGTTAATGCGTAGTAGTGCTGATTATGGAGCATTAAGTTGGTACCCCTTATTACAGGTACTAAACTTGCCATAATTACAGCACATTAATGAATGTGTAGACATGCCCTGTATGTGCAATTTCTGTGTCCATTGAAGTGTCTGGTAGTACTCTCTCTGGGTACTGTATTTCCTCACTGCCCCATGCACTGATTTGTAGAGAGATGTAATAGTTTAGCCCTTAAGTAGACTGCTTAGTGTACAGAGTAACAGAGTAACTTCCTTCCTTCAAAATTTCTGTAGACATTAATTGCATGGCATAAGAGACAAATCCATTATAAACTATGTGAAATAATTTTCACCTTTAACGTGGACTTATAGGTTGATTGGATAAAAGTGAATATTCTTAAATACTGTCTAAATGCATATTTACCTGATGACTAGCTGTGCTGCTGCTGTTGGTGTTATTGTTGATCAGGTAAATTAAAGCAAAACACTTTTCTGAATGATTGACCTTAGCAGCTTCAGGGAACCCATTCCACTCTTTTTAATTTAATTAGGTATGCTTTTTGGCAGAGCTTCTCCACTGTTTTTAAACAAATTAAAAAATGAAAAGACATTACTGTCATGTGACAATGGTTAAAAAAAAAATCCCAGAAACAGTCATTTTCAGGAAACACTGAACAAAGATAATTATTTTAATAAGGAAAACAGTCTTTGTTTTTGCTTCCCTGTATAGATCTTGCTGCAGCTTTCTCCTGCCTGCTCCTTCTTGTCTTCTAGTCTTTAAAGAAGTGTGTTCATAGATTCATAGATGCTAGGGTTGGAAGGGACCTCAACAGATCATTGAGTCCGACCCCCTGCATAGGCAGAAAAGAGTGTGGGGGTCAGATGACCCCAGCCAAATGCCTTTCCAGCCTTCTCTTAAAGACCTCCAAGGTAGGGGAGAGCACCACCTCCCTTGGAAGCCCATTCCAAATTTTGGCCACCCATGGCACAAAGAATTTTTTCCTGATATCTAGTCTAAATCTGTTCTCTGTCAGTTTGTGACCATTGTTCCTTGTCACCCCAAGAGGTGCCCTGGTGAACAGAGCATCTCCGATTCCTTGCTGCGCCCCCCTAATGAATTTGTAGGTGGCCACAAGATCACCTCTCAGCCTTCTCCTGTGGAGGCTGAAGAGGTCCAGGTCCCTCGGTCTCTCTTCATAGGGCTTGTCCTGTAACCCCTTGACCATACAAGTAGCCCTCCTCTGGACCCTCTCAAGTCTATCAACATCCTTCTTGAAGTGTGGCGCCCAAAACTGGATGTAGTACTCCAACTGTGGTCTGACCAGTGCTGCATAGAGGGGAAGTATCACCTCCTTGGATCTATTTGTCTTGCATCTGCTGGTGCATGATAAAGTGCAGTTAGCTTTGCTGATGATTTCGTCACACAGACAACTCACGTTCATCTTGGAGTCCACTATGACTCCGAGATCACTTTCTGCTTCTGTGCTGCTGAGAGGGTCACTTCCCAGCCAGTAGGTGTGCTGGATATTTTTGTGCCCTAGGTGCAGCACTCTGCATTTGTCCTTGCTGTATTGCATCCTATTGTGTACTGCCCACTTTTGTAACCTATCCAAGTCTGCCTGCAATGATTCCCTACAATCCGGAGTATACACTTCACCCCACAATTTAGTATTGTCTGCAAACTTGGACAGAGTACACTTCACACCCACATCCAAGTCACTGATGAAGATATTGAAGAGTACAGGTCCAAGGACTGAACCCTGTGGGACCCCACTACCCACATCCTTCCAGGTTGATACTGACCTGTCTACTACCACTCTCTGGGTGCGACCGCTAAGTCAATTTGCCACCCACCAGACTGTGTAAACATCTATGTCACACCCTTTTAATTTATTTATGAGAATGGCATGAGCTACCATATTGAAGTCCTTGCTAAAATCCAAGAAAGCGACATCCATCTCTACTCCTACATCTAATCATTTTGTGACCCTGTCATAAAACAAAACCAGATTGGTCAGGCATGATCTACCTACTATGAATCCATGCTGGTTTCCCTGCTGCATTATTTTTCCTGCTGAACTCCCACAAATATGATCCTTCATAATCTATTCAAAGACCTTTCCAAGGATGGAGATGAGACTGACTGGCTTATAATTACTCGGATCCTCCTTCCTCCCTTGTTGAAAATAGGGACCACACTGGCCCTTTTCCAGTCCTCCGGGAGCTGACCCGAGTGCCATGAGTGCTCAAACAACTGTGCCAGTGGTTTTGCCCCCTGAGCAAGCTTGCAGATGACACCAAGCAGGGGGAGTAGTTGATATGCTGGAGGGTAGGGCTAGAATTCAGTGACCTACATAAATTGGAAGATCAGGCCAAAAGAAATCTCAGGACATACAACAAGGACAAGTGCAAAGTCCTGCACTTAGGACATAAAAATCCCATGCACTGGTATGGGCTGGGGGCTGACTGGCTGGGCAGCAGCTCTGCAGAAAAGGGTCTGGGGGCTACAGGGGACAATAAACTGAATACGAGCCAGCAGCGTGCCCTTGTTGCAAAGAAGGATAATGGCATACTGGGCTGCATTGGTAGGAGTGTTTCCAGCAGGTCAAGGGAAGTGATTATTCCCCTCCATTTAGTCTAGAGAAGAAGAGACTGAGAGGGGATTTAATAGCAGCCTTCAACTACCTGAAGAGGGGATTCAAAAGTGGATGGATCTAGACTGTTCTCAATGGTGGCAGATGACAGAACAAGAAGCAATGGTCTCAAGTTGCAGCAAGGGAAGTTTCCAGTTCACTCAGCCTCTCCTCATATGTCATGTTTCCCAGCCCTCTAAACATTTTCATTGCCCTTTGCTGGACCCTTTCCAATTAGTCCATTTGCAGTGTGGGTCCCACACTGGCTAGAGCAGGCACTGCATATGGGGCAGTCCCAGAGCTAGCAGCCTGGGTGCTGTATGTGATGTGTGTCCTGGAGTGGGCAACATGTGTGGCACTGTCCAACTGGGTCAGGTATCAAATGCAGCGCAACACCCACTCTGGCCTGTCTGGGGTCTGTACTATACACCCCTGGTCAGACTATGCCACACTTGGTGCCTGTAACAGCTGCTCCATTCATCTGGTCCATGAGGCTGGATGAGTTTGACACCCTTGGTGTAGGAAAACATTCCGTGTCCTTCCAGCCACCTTCCCCACCATCTGTCCAACAACTCACCTATTCTGGTGTGCTAGGTGGGTAGAAAGGACTGTTGGGGTCATTCTGTTTCCCATGGAATTTGCTGAGGAAAGAGGAGGCATATTGTTGGGACTGCCTTTCCTTGACAGCATGCTGCAAGCAGCAAGACCTCCCTCTTTTTCCTGTCTGCCTTTCTGGGGTAGGGAGAAACAGGAAGGGGAATAGATCTTTGTCCCAAAAGACAGAGTTTCCAAAAAAAACCTGCGTTGAACCTGTGCTGTTCCACTTGCTTGTGGGATGTCTAAGCCCTTCATCAAGATCTCAGACAGGCACTGGTGCTCCTGGTGCATCTTGCTGCTCCCATTTCAGATTCTTTCTTCATGTATCCTCATTTCATCAACCACTGAAGAAGAAGAAGGGGAGGGTATTGAGATGAACCAAAGTTAGATGAGGGGTGACTTCCTATGTTTCTGGCAAAGGAAGGGACATACGCTCCCTGTTGTCTCCCCTTGCTTCAACCCCTGTTTGCCATCACAGTCAGCTGGGCTGATGACAAACCACAGTCCCTTTGGAAGTCATTACTGTAGAGTCCTTGTAAGGTTTAGCACCTTTAGAATATTTGTTTGCATCAAGTGGCAAACTGATGTGAGTGCTTTGTCTTAGTAATTTTAGCTTGCTAGGCTGTTATGAAGTAGTTGACTGTGAGAGTTACAGGATCTGTAAAGGAGGAGAAGGAAGAGCTAAAAGTACTGAGAGTAGGAATGCAGTAGGATAAACAGTACTTCCATTGCCTCCTATTGGGTGAGAGGAGCTGGAGAAGGAGGGGGTGGCACCTACAGAAATTTTGCTTGACAGAGGAGACCCAGATTTTAGTGGCAGCAAGAGATGGTTATAATGAGAAACAAAGACTGGGAACTGCCCAGTTTGTTGGAAATGAGTAGAGCAAAAGGTGTAGAAAAATGCAAGAATTGAGGAGAAAAGTTTTGAGTTTGGAATGGGATCAGTGGAGGTGTATAGATAGATGTATTTTGGAAAAGGGATTAGTCATGGCTCCTTCAAACAGGAGAATAAAGAATGAATTTGTTTTGTGATAACAACTTGTAAGAAGGAGAAAGGGCAGAACAGAAGAGGCAACAAGAGAGGAAGGAAAAGCAAATGATGTAGTAGGGAGGGAGGGAGAGGACTGGAGTGGAGGGTTGAAGTGAGACTTGGAAGGGGAAGGAGAAGATGTGGTTTTACTGATTTTTCATATCCTAGTAATTATATGGGAGCTAGTACAATTGTGGAACCCCAGCCCATTCAGAAAAGGGAGCATAAATACAGGGTAAATTAAGAGTATATCAGAAGATCTGGGAGGCAGTGGATTAGAAAATTATAGACATCTTGTGAAACCTCAGCAGGGTTTTGCTTGCAATATCACACCAATTAAAAAGGTCTTTCTATTCATATAAAGCACACACTTGTATAACCACTGCCATTCACAACTGACCTATTCTTGGAGGATGACAAAGAATTCATTGTAAAGGGCTTTGTAAAACAATTATAACAGGTGAAAAACTTCTGCATTCCTTTTTCATTATGTCTTAGGCACTTCTGGGAACAGGAAAGGTGCTGAGTTGGCTATGTACTTAGCCAGTGCCATGTGATTTTGAGCCTGACAAGCTAGTTAGACTTCAGCTAAGCAACAGAGAATAATGCCTTCCTTGTCAAGCCAGAAGGAAAAGCTTGCAGCTGCTATATGTGTAGGTAAATACACGGAAAATGGAGAAGATTATATGCACCATGAAAACTGCTAGTTTATGCATCCTACCATTCGTAGCAGTCACATCAAACTGCACATGGCGTGAAGAAGTGCAGATTTCAATTTAGGTAATGTATATGCAGTTGGAGTGGAGAAGAGGACCATGACCATGACAATCTATCTCCTGTAGATTAATGTCTGGTGCAGGCAGGTATGTCATAAACTATGGCTTAATATGGAGAACCTCTCAGTGTTTCCCTCCTTTTCACTAATGCATTGTGTTTGCCTGTAAGAGATTCACAGTAGATGTAGGGCTATTGCTTTTAAATGTTGCCTCTGACCCAGATAATGTCGAAATGTCTGAATGCATGCAATGCTCTTTTTAAAAAGAGCATCTCTAATGTAATGCAAATGCACATTGTGGGGAAATTCCAGCTGAGAAAATGAGGCCTTATATTTCTAAAACCATATACATGTCAATAGCCCATTATTCTCCAGTTTTAAATGTAATTGCAGCCCAGCTTGGAATGAATTCCTGAAATAATAAAATACACTGAGTAGCAGTTACAGAGTCTTCCAGTTATTTTATGCTCCCAAAAAAAGAAAAAGGAAGACTGTGGGGGAAGGGGAGGGAGGAAGAGGGAGGGAGGCAGAAGATAAAAGTGAAAGTCATATCCTTTTTTTTAACCTGTAATTGGAACACTCTCTGAAAAAATATGCTGGGGTTCTAACAGGCATTACAACATCAGTGCATCTGAAGCATTTGTGTAAACGTCTCTAGGTCCAATTCTGTATGACAAATTATTTCCAGGCAATTAAGAGTATTTATAATTGTTTTCTTTGGTAGGAACTTTCTTCTATTTCCAAATTTCTTTTAAAAGCTAATGTTTCCTATAAAGCCTGAGTAGCCGTCATATTGAAAGAATTCTTTCTTAGTCATGTGAACTGCTGCTTGCAACCACCTTTTTTTGATAAATTTAACATGTGCGTAGTACAGCCTTTATCACCAGAACTGGTACGTTTTAAGGTATCATTATTTCATTGTGGAGTTTTTTCTCCCCTCGTCTTTCTTGGGAGAACTCCAAGAAACCGCTCCTATGATTAAAAACAATGTAGATTAATGTTGTAGTGGTGCTGAGCTGCAGTATTCCTTTTCTTCTTTCTCTCTCTGTCTCTCTCTTCCTCTCTTGTCTTCTCCTTCTTCCCCTTTCTCTCCATTTCCCCCCTACTTCAAAACCTGTGCCTCTCAGTAAGTGAAACCTAGATGGTTCAATTATCTAGTTATACTGCGAGGGTGGAGGACATACAAATGGAGTTTTTACCAAGAAAAATATGTTAGCAATCATTTAAGGAAGCAGACGGGATGTTATTCAGTGAACCCCGTGATATAAAGCTCTTTTGAATAGTAAATTCTGTGTTTAAATAATGCTGTGTGTACTTCATGGGCTTTGTGAAGGCTGAGGTTCAGTAATCCAGAGGGCAATAATTTTGCTTTATCGAGGGAAGTGACTTTTTCATGGTAATGGGCTATTGAAGCAGAAACCAACTTACCCCAATTTTATACAATGCAAGGGGTAGCTGCTGACTCCATTCACCAGGTTTTTGATTTTTTGAGGTCTTTTTGCTTTACGTTAGGGGATGTGAGGTTCTCCCGCCCTGCTTTCAGAGGTGCTGTTAATTACCTAGACCTTTCATCTTTCTTTAATTTATGTCATAGCATAAGCATAAATTCCACTTCTTATCTGTTTCTCATCAAGCTGAATTTCTGTCATTGTTTGTAACCCCAAGGATAGACAAAACTGTAAAATTAACTGCACTTCAGTCTTTGAAATAAAAAAAATATACAGATAAAAACAGTCTCCTCAGGACTTAAAGCCTGTGGTGGTTGATTAGTCCCTGCAGTAGGGAAAATTAAATTTTGTGGTTGAGACCCAGCATGCTTGGATGGTTTAATAATGCTGTGGCCATCATCCAATGGCTGACAATCAAGAACTGAGGTACTTTCTGTTCTTTACTCCCTTGTGCAACACCTGAAAATCCCGGGGCGAATCAAACAGCAAATTAAAGCTAAAAAAACCCTCACCTGCAAAGCATGTATAAGGAACTCATTTTAATGCTTTCAGGCTGAAGTCATTGGGACAGGAGCCCAAAAAAGAATGACAAAGGTATCTTGGTAAGTTTTTAAAGCACCTTTTTCAATTCTTTGTTACTTCAAGTGTGCTTGCAGTTTAGTTTATTGCTGTTTCTAGAACATGTACCAGCCAGCAAAAGCCAAGTAGCTTGCTGAAAGCAATCAAGTTGCACAGAACATTTTAAAAGCCAAATCTATGATTATGAATGAAGGTATAAATGAAAGCCTATTGTTGCTCAAAAATAATTGTGTATGGAATTCTTTCTGGCAGCTTGCCTCCCACCCTGTGAGCCTTCTACATTGCACCTTGATTCTTTGGAACCAAGCATAAGGACAGTGGTGATTTGCATTATTTTATTTGCTAGCAATGTATCAGGATGTCACTGTGATACCTGAAAGCCACCTGTGGTGAAAAATGGCTACTACAAGTGGTAACTCACAATCTACCCTGCACTGTGCTGGAAGCTATTTCCCTGAAGATAGTGAACATGGGTTCAGTGGTGAGTAGGGACCTACTTAATTTGCAATTTTGCAGATTTTGCAGAAAAATCCAGGATTGTCCACGAAATTTGCGAAATCTACTAAATCAACCAAAAAAAAGGTAATAAAATAAAATGTTGGCTCCTCAGTGAGAGCCAACTATCCTTGCTGCCAGGAGGGGAAAATACCAGCTGGCAAAGCAGCACGAAGGACAGCAGACAAGATGGTGATTGCCCCTTCATCCCTCCTCCCCCAACCAAGGCCTCTCAGCCAATCAGTGCCAAAGGGCAGGGCCACTGCAAAATGCCCACAGAATCAACACTGTCTGCTGCGAATGAGCCGTGAAAACCTCTTCATCTCAGAGCAATTTAAGTAGGCTCCTATTGATGAGTGAAAGTCAGGATGATACAGGAGGTTGGGTCTGAGATGTGGGAAGGCCCCTACAGAGAAAATTCTTACAACAAAAATGATGTGAAATAGCACTTTTGTGCCTTCTATAAAGTTTTCCCTTCCACTGTTTTAATAGAAACCAACGGAGGCTTTCATGGGTAGAAAACCATTGTATTATATTCAAGGGCTGAGAACATGGTGGATTTTTTCCTAAAGCAAATGTATTTTCATTCATAGTTTTTGCCAGAGGTTAGAGTTTTGCCATTTTCCCCATGGAAAGCCACATTTGCTGAAGCAAATAGTGGAGTTTTCTTCCAAAGCAGGTCTATTCTCAGAATACTTATGAGCCAGAAATGATTAGCCTTGCTCAAATCTTTTTAAGATAGGGCCATTACTTGTGATAAGAGTAATTTTTGAAGCATCATTTATATATGGCATATTACCCAGCATAAGTGGTGTTAACTGTTTGACTTAAAACCAACCAACCAAACATTTTATGGGTTATGTTCTGCCACTCAGGCCTCTTACAAGTAGAATGTAATGTAGGAGGAAAATGGAGTAGGGGGCTTATGAAGAGTCTGTTCTTACAGTCAAATCTCAATTTATGACCATTGAAATGGCTGCCCTGTCTTTTCCTTTGAAGGATTTCCTGTGCTCTCCTACTTCTGAACACCTCTACATTATGGCATGTTTGAAATCTGAACTTATATATTTATGTTCTAAATCATTCTACCCACTCTAATAAAGTTGAACCAAAACTCTGGATCATTACAGCCCTCAGGTTTGGAGTCCAGATCCCAGTCTGAGTATTGTATGGTTTTCTATTAATATAGATACTTAATGGCACTATTTCTATGGTCGATACACTACTTTCTGAATTTACTCTCACAACACATCAGCGAGGTGTAATATCATTCACGTTTCAAAACTGGGGAACTAAGACAAAGAAATTAAGTGGTTTGTCCAAGGCCATACATGAAGTTTGTGACAGAGATGGGAATGATTTCTTGAATCCTTAGCCACGAGACCATTGTTTCTTCCTTTTGCTGATGTTTGAGTAGTGTTCAGCTTAATCCCTTTTTTTTGGTTTCAATATTAGACTGTCTAAGCTAGTAGAAACTTTTTAATATTCTGCTCAGGCATGTTTTGCCCAGTTTAGACAATGTTCTTATACTTTGCCCAGGCTCCCTTTCCTCTTATAGTTTTAAACCTAATGGCAACACCAGTTTTTCTGCCAGGCAGAAGAGTTGATGTTATACACACTCTCAAAGGCATTTGTTAGTGCAGTCATTCCTCGAACTCTCAGACCTATTGGTAATGTTGTTTTCACAAGGGTGATTTGCATTCATCCTAGAATGACGTCCAATACATGCCCGCAACTTAAAATCTGTTTCTTATGAATGAAGTATATGCAGAGCCTTTTAAGAATTCACCCAACATAATTACACACACCCTCGATCATCTAAATGCTATCCAAAGGCTAAATATCTGAGGCTTTAATTGAAAAAGCTCATTAACTTTAAATTTGGCTAAAGTTGTTGGGGAAAAAAATCTCAGTGGAAATAGTAGATTGTCCATGAAGACCAAAAATAAAAGCATTTCAGTCTAAACCTATTAATCTTAAAGTTGACTGCATATTTGTGCTACTTTTGAAGTGAGTCTGAGTGCTTAATTAAAAAAGGGGAAACTTGTGTGTGCATGTTAACTGAATTCTACTAATTTGTTGCATGTTGAGTGGATAGCAAGTATTTACAAGTAAATGAGCCCTAAATAAAACAGTTGCTTGATACAGGAAATCAGTGGACATGTTTACAGTCAGCTGGAAGCAGTTCCTTGATTACATGTATGTCATTTGCATACAAGGGCAGTTTCAGAGGACAGGGGTGGCAGCAAGGTTGCGCCCCCCTTTGTGAGCTCTCAGAATGGGGTCTGGCTAGAGCCTCTGCTTTTGCACCTGGACAGGGGCAAGGTGGGTGAGCACTGCCACTGCCATCCCCTCCTTTTCCCTGTGGAAATAGGGAGGGGCAAACAGCAGCAGCATCCACCCCTTGGGCTCTAGAGCCACATGAAAGCAGAGGCTCCAGCCAGACCCCAGTTCAATCAACCAGTGAGTGCAGAGCTCACTGGTCATGTGGAGCTCTGGCAGGAGCCTGTGCTGACCAGGCAATGAGCTCAGAGCTCACTGTATAAGCATGGCTCAGGCAAAGTGTGTAGGGGTTGCACCTCCTACTTGCCCTGTTCATGGATCCACTACTGTTCACATATGGTGCAGTGAGCAATAGTCTCTATTATTGTAGGGTCATCTGGCAGATAATATTGTTGGCAGTCTTCCCAGTTAATAGGGAACTCATTGGCGAGCCCATAGATGACTGAGGAGGCCAATTCAAGGTCCACATGTTCAGCTGAAAATGTGGCAAACTGTTTTGGAAAGAAGAAGTAGATCCTGATGATGTCAGGTCACAGGCCTTTCGCTTTGTCTCTCTCATCTGTCCATCTTCACAGAGAGGCAGATCATATACAATAATGTGAAGGTGCCTTATGGAGGTAAAAGTTAATATAGTAACCAATGGGGCTCAATATTGGGGTTTAAACAATGAAGAGAAAAACTGAGTAGTGTAGTTTTTAAAGGGGCATCCAAAAGCTGGTTATATTATCCATCTTCTCCATGACTTGGCCTGCTTGGCTTTCTCAGTACTGGAGTGGCTCAGAACTAAAATAGTAGGAATCTGCAGGTCAACGTGAGAGGCTTGCCAAACATTCATGGATCATATGTGAACTTACAGTATGGCTAGCACTAGTCAGCAGTATTAGTTGACTTTCTGACAACACACAGAAATATATGCATGTATGTCAACATATATAAAGACAAACATACAAACCCGAGGCTAAATACACTATGTAGTATGCAACCGATCACTAAAAACAGCCTTGGTACCAGAGGACTGGAGGGTTCCCAGTGTGAAGCCAGTATTTAAAAAAGGCTCTGGAAAGGATGCAGGGAACTACAGGCCAGTGTGCCTAACTTCTGTTCCTGGAAAACTGGTAGAAACAATAATAAAAAAAAAATTGTTCAGCACCTGGATGAACATGACTTGCTGGGGAGGAAGCAACACAGCTTTGTCAAAGGGAAATTATCCCTCATTAACCTACTAGAGTTCTTTGAGGGTGTCAGTAACCAGGTGGATTGGGGCAATCCAGTTAACAGTATTTTTGGATCCAGCTGGCATAGTATATTTGGACAAAATGCCTTTGAGAGGGTCCCCCATCAGAGGCTCTTAACTAAGGTAGTCACAGGATTACAGGGAATATCCACTCATGGATTAAAAATTGGCTGTAAGATAGAAAGCAAAGAGTGAGTATAAATGGTCAGTTTCCAGGATGGAAAGAACTACATAGCAGGGTCCCCCAGGGTTCTGTGTTGGGACAAGTACTGCTTAACATTGCACTGATGATTTATAAATGATCTGAAAAAGGGGTGAGCAGATTTCATAGACATTAGGGCTGGAAGGGACCTTGGAAGATTATCAAGTCCAGCCTCCTGCCCCAGGGGCAGGATGTCAGCTAGGGTCAAAGGATCCCAGCAAGATAGGCATCCAAATGTTTCTTAAAAGAGTCCAGAGTAGGTACTTGCACCACCTCTGGAGGAAGTCTATTCCAGGCCCTGGGGGACTGTACAGTAAAGAAGTTTTTCCTTATGTCCAGCCTAAAACAGTCTTGGAGGAATTTGTGACCATTAGACCTTGTCATCCCTTGGAGCGCTCTGGTGAACAGGCACTCCTGATCCTGATGCTCACCCCTTATATACTTATACACTGCCACCAGGTAACCCCTGAACCTGCACTATTCCAGGCTGAAGAGTCCCATGGCTCTCAGCTTCTCACCATAAGGCCTGTTCTCTTGTCCTCTGATCATGTGCGTGGCTCTCTTCTGGACTCTCTCAAGATTTTCCACAGCCTTTTTAAATCGTGGAGCCCAGAATTGGATGCAGTAGTCCAGCTGCAGCCTCACCAAGGCCAAGTACAGGAGGAGGATGACATCCTGAGATTAGCTTGAGAAGCATCTATGGATGCAAGCCAGAGTTTTGTTTGCTTTACCAGCTGCTACATTGCATTGGTGGTTCATGTTCATCTTGTGGTCAATCATGACCCCCAAGTCCCTTTCAGCTGTGGTGCTAGCAAGTGTAGCACTGCCGAGCCTATAAGTGTGATGCAGGGTTCCCCCCCCCCCCCCCCCGAGGTGGAGTACCTTGCATTTTTTGGTATTGAATGTCATCAGGTTTTTATCCGCCCATTTTCTGAGCTTGTCAAAGTTGGCCTGGATCACCAGATTATCATCAGGTATGCACGCTTTACCCCAAATTTTGGTGTTGTCGGTCCGCTTTGCCAGTCCGCTTCTGACACTAATGTCCACACTGTTGATAAAGATGTTAAAGAGTATAGGTCCAAGGACGGAGCCTGGGGGACACCACTGGTCATGGAGCACCATGATGATTTACTTCCATGGATTACCACTCTCTGGGCCTGACCTCGGAGCCAATTCCCCAGCCATCAGACTGTGATGTAGCCGAGGCCACAGTTGGCTAATTTTTCCATGAGGAGGTCATGGGACACCAGATCAAAGGCTTTTTAAAAGTCCAGATATATGATGTCAATCTCTTCTCCTTTGTCCAGGTGATAAGTCACCTGGTCATAGAAGGAAATGAGATTGGTCAGACAAGACCTACCCGCAACAAACCCGTGCTGGCTGTCCCTCAGGATGTTGCCATCAGCTAGTTTGTCAAGAATGGTCTCTTTGATAATTTTTTTCCAAGATTTTCCCAGGGTAGAGGTCAGGCTGATAGGCCTGTAGTTCCCCGGATCTACTTTCCTCCCTTTCTTCAAGATAGGTAGCCTTCTTCCAATCTTCGGGCACTTCACCTGAGCACCATGAGTTCTTGAAGATCCCTGCCAGGCTGAGTTATGATGCCTGGCAGCCCCTTAAATACCCTGGAGTGCAAACTGTCCAGACCAGTTGACTTGAAGGTGTTCCTTTACTTGGCCTACAGTGATGTAGGGTATAAGTTCACCCTCGCCCTGGCTGTCCTGCACTGTGTTAAGCAGGATGGTCCTATTAGGTTGGTGAAAAACTGACACAAAATACCTATTAAGCAGGTTGTTTTTTTCCTGGGTGTCAGTTGTCCCATTTGGTTTAGCAGGGGTCCAATGTTACCCTTGCTTTTCTTCTGACTCCCCACATATCTAAACAAGGACTTCTTATTGTCCTTGATATGTGTAGCTAGTTGGAGTTTGGTTGCAGCCTTGGCTTTCCTGGTTCGCTCCCTACAGGTTCGGACCAGTGCAGAGTACTCCTCCTCTGTGGTGATTCCAGACTTCCATTCTTTATAGGTCTCTCTTTTTAGGTGCAGGAGGTCCACAAGTTCCCTGCAGAGCCAAGGGGGTTGCTGTGCCCCTTTGCTACCTTTCCTCTGAGATGGGTTGGACATCGCTTATGCTTTCAGGATCGCTCCCTTGAGGAACAACCACTCATCCTTAACTCCCCTCCCCGTCAAGTCATGGTCCCTTAGGGCTTTACCAACAAGCCTCCTGAGCTTCTTAAAGTCAGCATTCCTAAAGTCGAGGACTTCTGCATTGCTGACTGACTTGCCAGCTTTGTGGTGGATAGTGGAAGTGATCAGCTTGTGGCCACTGTCTCCCAGCTTCCCTTCGATTCTTAGGTCACTGACTAGATCATCCCACTTTGCAAGTACCGGGTCCAGCAGCGCTTTACCTCTTGTCAATGCATAGACTTCGTGAGTCAGATATGGCTCATTCACACATGTGAGGAAGCTTTGTGACTATTTGGATTTGGCTGAATGCTCTTCCCATGAGATGTCCAGGTAGTTGAAGTCTCTCATGACAGCCATGCACTGAGAGTGTGCAACCTTAGCCAGTTCCTTGGTGAATTCCTGATCAAGCTCTTGTTCCTGATTAGAAGATCTGTAGTAGACTCCTAGCATTGTGTCCCCTGTGCCACATTCTCCACATATTTTAACCCAGAGGGTCTCCAGTCATCCCTGGGTGCCAATGTCAGCTTGCAGGGATGTGTAGCTTTCCTTGATGCAGAGTGCTACACCCCTGATCCTTTTTTCCGCACAATCTCTCCTGTACAGGGTATAGCCGTCTATACCTGTGGTCCACTCATAGGTGGAGTCCCACCAGGTCTCCTTTATCCTTATAAGATCATAGTCATTCTTGTCTAGCAGGAGGACCAGTTTCTCCTGTTTCTTCCCCAAGCTCGTGGCATTGGTGTACAGGCATGTAAGTATCCCATTGGAAGCCCTAGTCTTCACTGCACTCCCAGGAGGACACTGTTCCAGGGCTGGGGTAGGGGTGGATTCCCTTAAGTGCCTTAGCCTGCTGGTTTTGCAGATGTTGCCCAGTGGGCTTGCTTTGGTGGTAGTCCCCGCCCCCCATCCCCTGGCAGGCTTTGTTTAAAGCCCAGTCGAGCAGGTCAGCCAGTCTGGCTGAGAAGAACTTCCTCCTCAGTGAAGTGAGGTGGAGGCCGTCTCTTCCCAGCAGACCACTGCCTCTCTCACCAAAGAGCAGGCTGTGATTGTGGAAGGCAAAGCCTTCATGATGACACCAATGCCACAGTCTTTGGTTGACTACCGCAATACTCCTCTCCCTCCTCAAGGAGTAGTAGGACTATGCAAAGCTTTGGGTGCTGATTCAGTTCAGAGGTTTGGCCCAATTCGGTGGCCGAATCACTGAATCTGAATTGAATCAGGAGACCAATAAAAAGGTCCAAATTGATTTGAAGCTCTCTGAAAACATTCAGAGAGCTTTGGAGATTCGGGCAGTCCCCACTCGCAGGGAGCTGGACCTGGACCTGGACTCCATGCCGGTAAGTAGGAGGTCAGAGGGGGAGCTGGAGGAGGGGAGAGGGGACCATGGTGGGACTCCCACCAGGTCCCACTCTCCCAGCCCACCTGAGCACCCCTCAACCCCCACATGCTCTCCCAGCCGCCCCCCCCCCCGCCCTGGCTGCCCTGCCCGGCCCCAGCTCCCAGTTCCCCCCCTCCCTGGTTGCCTCACATTCACCGGTTCCTGCAGCAGCCATAGGGGCTTCTGGGAGTTCCTGGCAGAGCCCCCCATGCAGTGTGGGGCAGCGGGGTGCAGTAGGGATCACCTCCCCCACCTGGCAGCAGCCAGTCAATGTGGGGCTTTTTTTTAAGAGCCGGGATGCTGGGGCTGGGTGGAGCAGCCATTGATGGGGTAGGGAGAGTCAGTAGGGGATGGGGCCTGTTTGATTCAGAGATTCAACCGATTCAGTGGCGGCCGAATATCCAAATCAGATTTGGTCAAACTGATTCGGGACAGTGATTCAAACCACTGAATTGAATCATTGTCCCCCGAATCAGCCTAATCCGAATCTGAAGCTCTGCACAGGCCTAGTAAGTAGGCCAAATTAGTGGATTACACAAAATTATTTGAAGCAGTAAAGACTATGGTAAAGACTACTATTACTGACATGATTGAGTGAATGGACAACTAAATGACAGATGAAATTCAATGTAGGTAAGTCTAAAGTTGTGCACATGGACAAACATAACCCAGACTGTACCTATACTATGATTGGGTCTACATAAGCTGTTACCACACAGGAAAGAGATCTGGGAGTCATTGTGGACAGTTTGCTAAATCCATCAGCAAAATGCTCAGCAGCTATCAAAAAGACAAACAAAATGTTAGGGATTATTATTAAGGGATTTGTAAACAAAACTGAAAGTATCATTCATTGTGCCCCTTTATAAATCTCTGATGCATCCACACCTTGAATACTGTTCCCAGTTCTAGTCCCCACACCTTAAAAAGGATATAGAAGAACTAGAGAAAGTCCAGAGAAGGGCAACAAGGAAGATTAATGCCATAGAGGGGCTTCCATAGATTCATAGATATTTGTGTTGGAAGGCACCTTAGCAGATCATTAAGTCTGACCCTCTGCCCTGGACAGAAAAGAATGCTGGGGTCAGATGACCCCAGCCATGTGCATGTCCAGCCTCCTCTTAAAGACCCCCAAGCTAGGTGAGAGTACCACCTCCCTTGCAAGCCCATTTCAGATTCTGGCAACCCTGACCATAAAGAAGTTCTTCCTGATGTGTAACCTAAATCTGCTCTCTGTCAGTTTTTGGCTGTTGTTCCTAGTTACTCCAAGAGGTGTGCTGGTAAACTCTTATTCCTTGCTGCCTCCCCCTTCCCTCCTGATGAATTTGTAGATAGCCACAAGTCACCTCTCAGCCTTCTCTTGTGGAGGCTGAAGAGATCCAGGGCCCTCAATCTCTCCTCATAGGACTTTGCCTGCAGGCCCCTAACCATAGGAGTGACCCTCCTCTGAACCCTCTCGAGGTTGTCCACATCCCTCTTGAAGTGTGGCTCCCAAAACTGGATGCAGTATTCCAACTGCGGCTTGACCAATGCTGCATAGAAGGGAAGTGTCACCTCCATGGACCTGTTTGTTATGCATCTGCTAATGCATGATAAAGTGCAGTTAGCTTTACTGATCACTTTGTCACATTGATAACTCATATTCATCTTGGTGTCATCCATGGCTCCAAGATCTCTTTCTGCTACTGTCCTGCTGAGAAGGTCATCCCCCACCCTGTAAGTGTGCTGGTGATTCCTTCTCTCTAGGTGCAGCACCTGGCACTTGTCCTTGTTGAACTGCTCCCTATTCTGTTCTGCCCACTTTTTCAACCTGTCCAGATCCACCTGGATTCATTCCCTACTCTCTAGTATGTTAATTTTACCCCATAATTTGGTATCATCTGTGAATTTGGAAAGAGTGCTTTCCATGCCCTCATCCAACATTAGAAAAACTAAAGAGGTTAGGCCTATTTATTTTAGAAACAAGATGCTTGTTGTGAGGAGGGCATGATAATGGTTTACAAAATATTAATGGCAAAGAGAAAGCAAGTAGGGATTTATTATTTACCAGCTTTCTCTGTACAAGAACTAGGAAACACAAAATTAAATTAGTAGGTAGTAAGTTTAAAACTAACAAAAGGGAATTATTTTTCATACAGCATGTAATTAAAGTGTGGAATGTGTTGCCATCAGATGGTGTGGAAGCTGACAATTTAGCCAGATTAAAAAAGGCATTGGACAAATTCTTGGAGGAAAGGGGCATCAGTAGCTGTTGAGCATAGGAGTTAAGAATGCAGTCTCTGAATTAGAACTTCCTAGACCTTAAATGCTGGAGACTGCAAATGAGGGGGGAACAGTGGAAAAAAACCCTTGGTCATACCCAGTTTACTTTTCCTTCCAGCATCCTCTCTCTGCCACTGTGTAACATGGGATATGGTCTGATCCAGGAAATGGCAATTCCTATGTCCTTATATGCTTGTGCATTAATGTTGAATGTGGTTGTTGGAGATCCTTTTAGTCCTTCTTTCTCTTTGGGTAAAGAAGGAATGATCATTAACTTTCACTTTTACAGAGCTGATTTTAGAGACTTCTTTGTGCCTAAGATGTGACTCATAGGAAGGCAGGTTTCCTACCCAATATCTCTTCCAGGCACATACGTCAGTCTGGGAGACTACGTAGTGCAATTGGAGTGTTGCAAAAATTCAGGGACAAGTGTTAGGTTAAATTTAATAAACCCGTCAATAGACCAATCAACTACATTGCAATTCAACTGGCAAAAGTCAACTGGTTAATTGACTGCCTATTATTTGACCTCAGTCAAATACTGTCAAATATTCCATGAAGTCAAGAATGCCTTTGTGTAGGTTGTGGCCTACCTTTTTTTTGTTGCATCATGGCGTCATCTTTTAGAAAGGGCAGGAGAACTGCACACCTGTCCCATCAGTCCTGCAGGATACATGCATGAACACAGGCTGATCCAAAGAAGTGCAGCAGTGACATGGTCACATCTCCCACTTTGGCTGTACGCTATGTGAAAGAAGGGGTTCCAGCCAGACCCTGCCGTGATTGCTGCTCATATGGAGTCCCACTGGAAACCTGTTCTGACTGGGCAGTGAGCAGCGCTACCCTGTGCTGAAAGAAGACGCATAAGAAATATTCTCCTACTGGCCATCTGCTGTGACTGCAGGCATCTCCAAATTGATTTGAACAGCAAACAGCAGAATGCTTGAAGAGTTGGCCTGCTGCCTACTTAGCATAACAGCATTTAGAAATCTGACTTCTGAGATGGTGCAGAGTCACTTGGAGGAACTGGATGGCTTTAAGTCGGCAGGCCCGGATGATCTCCATCCGAGGGTACTGAAGGCACTGGCCGACGTCATTGCACAGCCACTGGCGGGAATATATGAATGCTCGTGGCACACGGGCCAAGTCCCAGAGGACTGGAAAAGGGCCAATGTGGTCCCCATTTTCAAGAAGGGGAGGAAGGAGGACCCGGGCAACTATAGGCCAGTCAGTCTCGCCTCTATCCTTGGCAAAGTCTTTGAAAAAATTATCAAGGCTCACATTTGCAAGAGCCCGGCAGGACAAATTATGCTGAGGGGAAACCAGCACGGGTTCGTAGCAGGCAGACTATGCCTGACTAATCTAGTCTCTTTTTATGACCAGGTTACGAAACGCCTGGACACAGGAGTAGGGGTGGATGACGTATACTTAGACTTCAGGAAGGCCTCTGATACAGTATCCCACCCCATACTGGTGAACAAGTTAAGAGGCTGTGACTTGGATGACTACACAGTCCGGTGGGTGGCAAATTGGCTAGAGGGTCGAACCCAGAGAGTCGTGGTGGATGGGTCGGTTTCAACCTGGAAGGGTGTGGGCACTGGGTTCCCGCAGGGCTCGGTCCTTGGACTGATACTCTTCAATGTCTTCATCAGCGACTTGGACGAGGGAGTGAAGTGTACTCTGTCCAAGTTTGTGGATGACACAAAACTGTGGGGAGAAGTGGACATGCCGAAGGGCAGGGAACAACTACAAGCAGACCTGGATAGGTTGGACAAGTGGGCAGAAAACAACAGAATGCAGTTCAACAAGGAGAAATGGAAAGTGCTGCACCTAGGGAGGAAAAATGTCCCGCATACCTACTGCCTAGGAAATGACCTGCTTGGTGGCACGGAAGCGGAAAGGGATCTTGGAGTCTTAGTGGACTCCAAGATGAACATGAGTCGTCAGCGTGACAAAGCCATCAGAAAAGCTAATGGCACTTTATCGTGCATCAGCAGATGCATGACGAACAGATCCAAAGAGGTGATACTTCCCCTCTATCGGGCACTGGTCAGACCGCAGTTGGAGTACTGCGTGCAATTCTGGGCACCGCACTTCAAGAGGGATGCGGATAACCTGGAGAGGGTCCAGAGAAGGGTCACTCGTATGGTTAAGGGCTTGCAGACCAAGCCCTACGAGGAGAGACTAGAGAAACTAGACCTTTTCAGCCTCCGCAAGAGAAGGTTGAGAGGCGACCTTGTGGCTGCCTATAAGTTCATCATGGGGGCACAGAAGGGAATTGGTGAGGTTTTATTCACCAAGGCGCCCCCGGGGGTTACAAGAAATAATGGCCACAAGCTAGCAGAGAGCAGATTTAGACTGGACATTAGGAAGAACTTCTTCACAGTTCGAGTGGCCAAGGTCTGGAATGGGCTCCCAAGGGAGGTGGTGCTCTCCCCTACCCTGGGGGTCTTCAAGAGGAGGTTGGATATGCATCTAGCTGGGGTCATCTAGACCCAGCACTCTTTCCTGCCTGTGCAAGGGGTTGGACTCAATGATCTATTGAGGTCCCTTCCAACCCTAACATCTATGAATCTATGACTTTTGCCTTCTGTAATTTCTGTGTGTTTTATTTCTGTTTAATTTCATTTTTTTTTTTTTTTTTGTAACTTTTCAGACTGGTACTTGGGTTTCAGAATGAAAAATAAGGAAAATAACTGTTCAGTCTTGGATATCATTCACATTTACACTTACCTGCTGTTCAGAGTTATAAATATTTATTACAAATTTTAGAATTTAATTTTGTTGCTTCACAATAACAATTAACTAAGTTGCTTTTGTGTAATAAGTATACATATCTGTCTATACCAATTACTTGACAATATTTGACCAGTCAAACACCCAAACCTAGCTTGGGGGTTCTCCTGGGTAAATGGGGCATTTTAACATGTGTTCTGGGGTGGGAAGGGGTGCTTTAATTAGAGCAGTTTTGAGATAGCCACTCTAATTAAAGCACCTACTTTTTTCTCATGTATTCAGCACCCTACACTTCAAAATTGCAGTGGGGGTGCTTTTAACCCAAGCTCATTCAAAGAGCTTTAATTAAAGCACCCCTGCTGCCATTTTGAAGTGCGGGGACACTGAATACATGAGGTGCAGAGGCTGCTGGAGCGCGCTAATTATCACGCTCCAGTGGACTCAATTAATCCAGCGTGTCGGAGCAGTGTCCTCACATGTGTACAGGCACCTATGCATTTCCATGAAGACAAGAAAAGGCACCTTCAAAATTGGAAGAGTATCCCATTGCCAAATTTCAGGTCCCTGTTTCAATTCCTGAACTACTAGGTTGTTCAAAAAGAATATAAATATTGCTTTAATGCTGCCAAAATTTTCCATTACCCTCAAATCACTTAAATATGAGTTTAGTGAGAAAAGAGAATACAAGCTCAGGTTTTAAAACAATATAATTAGATTTTTTTTTAAACAAACTGTCCTCATTACAATGAAACAGCATTTAGTTTAGTGATTCTCAACTACTCTTTGATCCTTTTAAGTTTATAGTGGGGTGCAGCCGAATCGTGCAAACACATGATTCACAAGATAAACTAATAGGGTGCATCCAGATGAGCATACACATGTGGCTTGTGGCACTGCAGACCCATCTGCAGTGCAGAAAACTGCATGCAGCACATATGCAGGCACTTGCTGCACTGCTAATTTGTAGCGCAGTGTGTTTTTTTGACACCAGGAGATCTCTGTATCAAAAAACCTGCACCAGAAAAAAGTGGGGCAGTGCATGTGGCAGCAGCATGTGCCACCCAAAACCAGAGCCTGGTAGCCAGTGGCATTCTCCAGCTGCCAGCCAGGCTCCATGCGCCTGCATCACTGCCACTAGAGCCCCAAGAGGTCTACAGGGCCCCAGGTAAGACTGCTTGCCCCAGCCTCCCCTACCCAACCCAGGGCAACTTGCTGCTTGCTGGAGCACGCATGCAGGGACATTCCCTAAGGACAGCTAGCAGTGGCACAAATATGTGCTGCAGCTCTTTGTTCTCAGGAAACATATGTTCCTGCTCATGGAGCTGCACCCATAGATTTCAATGGAGACCACAGTGAAACCATAGTGTCAAAAACAAGTACTTGTTGTGGTCTTTCTGAATAGTTGGTAACAGAAGAATTGCTCTATTTTTTTCCATAGTCCAGAAACGAGTGAAAATTAAGAGCTGGAATTTCTGAGGGGTGTTTTGGTCTAGTGAGGAGCTCTTTGAGCCTAAAATGGTTGAGAATCACTGGTTTAGATGTCCATACAGGTGGCCATCAGAAAACTAAGTGAGAAAACTACAGCTGCAGTGGCAGGGGATGGAGCTGGGGATAGAAACCACGCTGGCCAGGTGGGCAAGACACTGGGAGAGATGGGGAATGCCCCTGCCATGTTGCTTCCTCCAGCTATGCTGGCTCCGCTAGGAGGCAGGGGTCTCCATTCCTCCAGTCCACCTCCCACCTCCACTGCCCAGCCCGGCCCAGCTGATAGGTGCAGGCAGTATACATTTGTCTACATGCACTGAATTTCTTTTCTATTACAGGTTTACACTGGCTATACCAGTTTATGTGCAATGTCTGTACCTAGCCTCAGATTCTTAATAATGAGATCATGTGCTGATATTTTGTACATTATCTTAAGACTTAATCTTTATGACCACTAGAAAGATGGCAACAACTTGACAGAAATTGGGCCACAGTTTTCAAATGTGGGTGCCTATCTTTGAGCATCAAATAAGTACTCTGCTTTTCCACAAATGCTGACTATCTCTGGCTCCCATACGAGAAACTCATGTGCAATGCTTTTTGGAAGTTAAAATGCTTATTTGGGGGTCTAAATTTAAAAATCTGGGTCTTGATTTCCAATAGAGCTACATGAATGGAGGGAAGAGTATGTATATACATTTGTTCACTCTGTGATTCAGTGCAACTAAATTAGTACTCCTTTGTAATTCTTTTTTGTTCACTTTTATTAATATTCATGAAACTATTTTTGCTCACAGAAATGTTTGGAGAAAAGGCAAATATGAGTATCTTTTATGGAGTCATTTGTTATGTGTAATCTATCTAATCTTTATTCACTCAATTACTTGGTTTGCTTGTGACAAGAAAACTGTATGTAAAGTCCACTAGACAGCCAACATATCTGGCTTATATCTTTCTTTCTTTCTCAGTCAAGAAGGATATAGCGTATTTCTAAATCTGGAATCCATGTATATAGCCAAATATAAAAGTCTTTCTTGGTGGACAGGAAAATATTTTTTAAATCTTAAAATTTGTTTGGTTTACTCATGTCTCTGTCATGCCAGCATGTCTACACCCTGGTGATTTTTTTTTCCTTTCCAGCCACTGCTTCTGCTTATAAAAGGTAAGTCATCCCACTGTAGAAGAGACCCTAGGTGGTCATATGCACAACCTGAATACTGAATTCAAAATAGCTTGCTTGCAGGAACATTAGCAACGTATGGATTTTGAAGTGTTTAGGCTTGAAGGCTTTCACAGAAATGCTTCAAACAGTTGCAAACAATGAACAAATTTGTAATATCCATGATTGGTTTGCAAACATCTTGAAGAGGAGGAAAAAAGGCCAAGTTCAATGAGTAAATTGATCCACAGGATATTTTCAGCAAGCTGTAGTCATGGTGAGACAGTTCCTGTCTTAAGTAACTTTCCATTCTCTAATCGGTACAGAAAGTTCCCTGAAGCTATTACTTTCAGGTGAACATCCAGCTCCTTTCCCTCTTGAAAGATGGTTTGTTTTTTTTCAATTAAGGCTCAGGTTGAAAATGAAGTGGGTGTGATATTTACACCCCTCAAGGTGAACGTAATAACACACCTAACAGTTTTGCCGAGAGGTAAAAAAGACTTAGCTAATCTCGCCAGTAATCATGCCCCCACCAAGTGCTGGAGGCTTTTGAGACCCGGAGACTGTCTTAAAACTGCTGACTTTTGAAAACTCTTCATGTAGACAGAATAGCAGATTTTCTGACTAATTGTTAGTAATAAAAAGCACAAGGGCTTTTTTGACACAACTTTCAATCTAAACTGCTTGAAGCATTGAGTGAGAGACTGATTTGTATAAATAGTCAAAAAGTTTTTTTTTTTTCTAAATGGATTAGATTTATTAATGTTTTTATGTCAAACAAATAATACCATCCTAATTTCCACACCTGCCAATAGGAAAGTATTTTTGCAGGGCAGGGACGGTACCTGTTTCCTAATGTTAAAGAAGTCTGTAGTAATATTTACATGGTAGGATGTAATCAGTGCTTAGGATGTCATTTATAACTTAAACCCCAATACTTTGTTTAAACTGGAGTGCCACAGAGGATGCTACTTACCAGAGGTGGTTGTAGGCATGTTATGTTTAAGTCAGGCTATTTGCAGAGCTTGTATGTCACAGTGATGCATGCCAAATAAGTCTACAGTGCCTCACTCAGCATAGCTTCCTAATGTAAGTAATGACAAAGTGGAAAGGAAAATGACTTAGGGACAGAGGAAATAAATGTGCAGGCTGGTTGCTGGAACTAATGAGTAATAATGTAGTATTAGCTCTTTCTCGTGAGTTCTGTCCAGAGTGAATGTCAAAACAGCAAGGAAATTTTCTTCGGATTCCGTCTGCCTTCAATTGCATCTGCTCACTTCAGCGACAAAAAGCAAGATTTTTACTGCTTTTCTGGGGTTTTCATGTTGTTTTTTTCAATCAGCAGGTAAAATAGTGGTGCTGAGTGTTGTCTTATTTCAATGTTATCTTTGCAAATGAACCATAAAATTCTAGTTGGGTTCTTTCTAGCTTAGTAGTATTGCAGTACTAGGAATAATGATTCGGCAGTTGGAGTTGAACAATTGGGTTGCTAACATAGACAAGAAACCAGTTCATTCTCCTTTAGGTGGGCTGGTGCAGGTGGAGGAAAAGGGGTAAAAGACTGTTTATATCAGAAAACTAAACATTTGAAATTAAATACTGATAAAGCAGTTCTAATACATGTGTACCATTTTACAGTAATTTTTCTGAATTACAGTTGAAGATGAAAATTACTGGGGCAAAGTGGCAAATTGAACTATATAAAACAAGCAAACAAACAAAAATGGCCTGTTGCTTGCAACAATAGCAATTAAGCCAAATTCTGTTTTTGATTCATATGCACAAGTTCAGTAGACTTTAATGGGAATTCCCTGTATCTGAAATCAGAATAAGGGGTTAAAATTTCAGAACATGATAACCAAATATAAACTGGGTGAGGGTGATTTGAAAAAGTTGGTTTCAAACAAGTTATTCTTCTTTGCAACTTCCTGTGTAGGCAATTTTTAAATATACCATATCACTCCTTAATTACCACTTTTGCATGAAAGCAGAAGCCCAGGATATGGGCCCTACACTAACAGTTTCAGAAGAATGAAGTTAAAGGAAAGAAACTCATAATGATGCGGGGAAAGAGGAGTTGCTATGCTTCATAACTTTTGATAGATCAAACAGACTGACTTTGAGGAACACATGAAACCATGAGAGGTAATTCGCTCTATGTTCTTTTGTGGGGAACGATGGTTATGAATATGTAGTGCCAGGCTGCTTGCGCTGTTGATCTATGTATTCTGTGGTATAGGAATTTTAAACAATGCCCTTAGCTTCTCTGTGTAAGGTTCCTTATATTCCTGAAGTCATAGGCAGCAGAAGGCCGGGGCTAACGGGGATAAGCTCCCCCAAACACGGGGCTTTGGTGGCAGCACAAAGGGCCGCAGGGCAGCCTGTGTAGCAGACTAGGCGGTTGCAGCACAGGATGCGCACAGACACAGCCACCCAGCTGCAGTTTGCATGCATGCAGCCAGGATCGCAGCCTGGAATTAGGGTTACCATACGTCTGGGTTTTTTCAGACATGTCCTCTTTTTCAGTTCTCCTATCTCCTTCTGGGTGGGTTTTTCAAATCTATCTAAGCAAGTGTCTGGGTTTTTGCTTTGCTCCACTGGTGGGAGCAGGGGGAGGGGCGATTGTAGGCAGGGAACTGCAGGCAGGTAAGTCTAAGTTGGGGGGCTGGGGCTGCAGCAGGGCAGGGAGTCTGGGGGGGGTTGCCTGTCCCCTCCAGCAGGGGAGTGTGGCGGGGGGCTTTTGAGGGCTGTGGCCAGGCTGGCAGCACAGGGGCTGGTGCCCATACTTGCTGGGGGGGAGAAGGAAGTAGGCCATGGCCAGGCTACCCAGTATGGCAGCCCCAGCTTAGGGCAGGGGGTACCACAAGCCTTCCCTCCTCTTCCCTCCAGTCTGCACCAGGGCTGGACTCTCTCTGAGCCACCATGCTCTGGTCTGGTTGGAATGAGGGCAGGTGGGGCCCCTCCAGCAGGGCTGGGAGGAGCAGTGGGCTGCTGGTCAGGTGTGAGGAGCACTGGCTGGGCTGGTGGGGGGAGGAGGCTGCTGGTCGGAAGTGAAGGGAACCAGCATGGCCCAGGGGACAGGGTACTGCGGTTTGGGAGTGAGGGGCCCTGGCAGGGATGGGATCTCTGGGTCAGGAGTGAGGGACAGTAGCGGGGGGGGGGGGGCTGTGGCTTGGGAGCAAGGGGCAACAGAATGGATGGCGACTGCCATATCACTGCCCCTCCACAGTCGTAGTCTCGCCTCCACTCCTACATTACAAGTATCCTCTTTTTTGGAAAGAAAAATATGGTAACCCTAAGTACTGCCCACTACAGCAGGCAAGTCTGGGAAGGGGAAGGGGCATTGGGGGTAGGGAGGACAGATCTAGGCCCCCACAGTGTGGGAGGGAATGGAGCAGAGGCTGGGGTGAATGGGGCCCCAGGGCATGGGATGGTTGAAGCCTGGGCAGCTTGTCCAGGGGCATGTGGGGACTCCTGCCACTGCGCGCACCCCAAGGGAAGCACAGAGGGCACGTGCCCCCCAGATTTGACCACCGGGTGAAGGTGGGCTGCCGCTGTGGGCTGGGCTCTGTAGCCCATTGCTGGTGCCTCAAGAGCCACACAATGCCATGTGCCTGCCACCACTGGGCTGTGCCATGTCCCCCTCACTCAGTGGCAGCAGGCACACAACATTGCATGTGGCTCTCAAGGCAACAGCAGTGGGACGTAGAGCCCCAGCCCACAGTGGCAGGCCACCTCCATCCCACACTCAAATCTGGGGGGCATGTGCCCCCCAGGCCTCCCATGGGGGATGCATAGCAGTAGGAGCCCGTATACATTCATCCATGCCCCTGGATGAGCCAGCCAGGCTCCAACCATCCCACCACCTGCCCTATTCACTCCAGCCCCTGCTCCACTCCCTCCTTCACTGTGGTGCCTCATTCTTCCCCCCACACTTCTTCCCTTTCCCTCCGCACTTTCCCATCCACAGACTTACCTGCTGGGCAGTGGGTGGTGTGTGTGTGTGTGTGTGCGCGCATGATTAACCCCCCCTAAATAATATTTTCTCCCTTTGCTTATGCCTAAAATCCTAATCTCCTCTAGTTGTTGCTGGTCTAGTTTCCCAGTCTGCCTTTCTACCAGCATGTTCCCTTCAATGTCTCCCTTGGTCTTTTCTAGCCTTGCTGTATGACTATACAGTTCTTTCATGTTGAGATGCTTTCCCTTTCCTGGGCTGGACATGTGCTTTCCATGCATTAAAAATACAAATCAACCCACTACACAAACTAGCAGTTTTCATCTTCTCCAGTCAACAAAAAGATTACATCCAAACTCACACCTCCAAGTTGTCAAGAAATCACTCTTCCCCCATTCCCCTCCAAGTATGGTGTTTGTACTATGCCTGACAGCAGGGATGACAGATGTTCTAGTTAGTGAGGAACACTGGGACTCCGAGGACCCTTAGTAAAAGTCCCAACTCTGCCAGGCTTCTTGTTTGACCTTAGGCAAATCACATAATCTATCCTTGTGAAAGGTTGTGAGGCTAAAATTCATTAATTATTTTCAGGTGCTCAGATACTAAGGTGCTAAGGACCACATAGGCACCCGGAGACAGCTATTATTCTGAGAGGGTGGAGGGTGGCAATTAACAAGAATCAAGCTGATCCATTGTATTTTTCATGTGTTTTCTGCATTCTGCAATAAATGGAAGCTTATTTACTAGCTGTTTCACTTGGGGCAAACTGCTCCAGTTGAACTCCCCATTCTTGCATGATACACTGGACACATCAAATATTTAACAGCAGATCAAATAGTGTGTTCCCATGAGCAGAAAAATCCCACTTTCAGTTTAACATAACTGTTTCACATGTCCATGCTTCTAGATAAATTGGAAGTGGTATGTGGGTATGTATGTAGACCGGTGAACAGGTGTTTCTAAGCCTGTTAGCTTTCTACTGTTCCAGGTCAAAACCCTGTTTTGCCACTGAGTCACTGTATAGTCTTGGTTGAGTCAGTTCAGTTCTCTGTCTCAGTTTCCCAGTGAATATATTGCTTTCACTTGTCTCTCAGGGGGTTGTGGAGATTAATTAATGTCAGTAAAGTACTATAAAAATGCTAAGTATTGCTGTGTGTATAACAGCATGGTAGATGTAACAGTATTCACTAGGAACATTACAAGGACTACAAACCCAAGTAGATCCAATAAATACAATCCTTAGGGCCAGATTCAGCACCTGCTGAAATGAGAGAGAGAGAGAGATCAAGCTATTTAGTGGTATTTAGATAAGCATCGGGGGATATTTTGGATATTTGTTTGCAAATATATGTCTTTTTGCAATAGCAGCATTTTTCCCCACAACCTTCTTCATTGTATCTGTGAATGTCATGTTCAATATTGAGTAATTCAGCCCACTATGTCCCACAGTTTCTAAAAAAGTCACATGGCATGCTATACAAAATTTTACTGGGAATATGTCTTCTGCCTGATTTTGACCAGAAACTCAAACAGCAGCAGCTGTAACATAAAAGCTGCAATTGAAGGTACCCACCATCTCTTCAGGAAGTTATTGGAAGCTGTAACCTCAGTTCAAAACATTCATTTCACTTTCAGTCTGAAACAATGCTCTGGAATGAATATGTCTCAGTAACAATTACTGAGAACACTTATCTACTTCCAAGTACTTATTATCCATTTGGGAATACAAAAGCCACAAACATTTGGGAGTGCATATTTGTTTTGCAGAAGGACTTGCCTTATAATCAAAAAGTGTTTGTATACCTGGCAGGGTAAAGGTGTTTTTTGTTTGTTTTTCTTTTTCTTTTTTTTTTTTTTTTTGCAGTAGATATATATATTTAAAGCAAAGTATCATAAAGCTCTTATGTTAAGTCAGTTTAACTCCTTTGACATAATGGAAAATGGATGCCATGGAAATAACTCTGCAAAATCATTATGACAGCCTAATTCTGATCTCATAGCAATGTTAACCAGAAGCAGCTCTATTTATGTCAATGGCCAGGCATTCTCAATTGAAGCTTTTTTTTTAATGTAAGTTGAGGTTTTCATCAAACGAAAATATTCAAGTAATTTTTTCTTCTTTCTTCAAATATTTGGAATTTTTATTGGAAAACTGAAAACTAAATATTGTTGTCTGAAAAACTGGTTTCCAAGTGGGTACGCATTTTTTGCCAGTCAAAATTTTCTACTGAAGGTTTTGATGAAAATTCCAAATGTACATGCTTAGGGCCTTGTTACACATTGCACTTTGGGCTTCTCAAATATTGATCGGTGTTAGTGCTAGCTTGAGTCACACCTTAAAGCTAAAATCCTTCTCTGACAGTTCCCAACCTTCACATCTGTGACTTGCCACTAGAGGGGTGGTGAGCAAGGGCCAGACTAGGAGCTGTAGCTGTGAGTTTCCACTAGAGAGCTAGTGATCCAGGATAGGCTTCTATTCCTGCTCTAGATGGGCAGGGTGTGAGAGAGAAGTTGTGGGAGCAGGAACGTGAACCTAGGAGGTAGAGAGTTAATGGGGTGGGGGTGGGTAATGGAATGGGAGTGAAAAGGAAATGGGGGTAGGTGGTAAAATGAAGTCACCCAGCCAGTGTAGGATAAAATAAAAAGATTTAAAAAAAATTAAAAATAAATAAATAGAAAGAAGAAATACATTTAAAAAGGTCTCGCGTTTTAATAAACTGGAGTTGGGATTGGGGTGTTGAGCATGCTTCCCAGGGTGGCTGGGAGCTGGGAACAGTGAGGGAAGGAATTCCCAGCTAATGGGGACTCAATCTGGCCCCCTACCTTATTCCCTCCTCTATCCCTTCTATACCCCACTCCTGAACCTGTCCATGCCCTCCAACCTGGCTATCTGACATGTACTCTGCAGGCTGTTTGCACAGGGTTGCACCTTTGCGGGTGGTAGGGGGAGTTGGCTTGTTGCCAGAACCAGCCCCTGGGCAGTAGAGTTCAGGGGGTAGAAAGTCTGTCCACACAGAATGGGGGGGGGGGGGGACACATTGCATCCTGGGATGCTGTTTTCAGAATGGGGGGGGGAAAGACTCCCTCACATTCTGAAAACAGCCAGTACTGGTAGAAAGCCCTGACTGTTGCTCTTGAAACCTGGCTGGAGGTTCCCAATCAGCAGCTAGATTCCCCTCTTCCCTGGAACCAACAGCGAACTTCTGTTTGGTCTGGAGTAGTGTTGTAACTCAGAACGCTTTGCAGAAATCATTCTGAGTTACAGCTGGGAGCTGCACCTGTGTCTGGAGCCAAAATTAGTTCCAGGTGTTAATGTGGATAATCCAGGAGTAAAGAGTTTGATGAGCTGCCTAAAATTAATGTATAACAAGGCCTTATATTTAAATTTTCCACATTTTCAAAGAGACTCTATCCATGAAGTTGTACTGGTGTAAATTCAGAATAGCTCTGTCCTTCTAAATAACAAGTATCATGCTAATAGAAAGCATGTTATTCTGGAAAATTCATCTGTCATAACCAAATGAGTTGAGTGCCCCTGTCACAATAGAACTGCTGAATGACCACAGTTATTAATACCCTTAGTTGGTATTTTATTATGTATTTGTATTAGATGTTGTACTTTGTACGTTTCAATTTTGTATATACCCACTTACTCGCTATGTTTGAGCTTGGCATTTGGTCAAGGGGGCATGTGATAAAGAAAAGAAAAAAAGTGACCAAACGCCAAGCATGAGAGCAAGTTGTGCTAGTGGCGTAGGGGAAGTAGTGGGCGCGGCCTGATAGCTGCGAGATCGGCGGTCCCGGGCTGATTGGCAGGGGGCGGGCGGATGCAGCCCGTTTAAAAGGAAAAACGCGCGCGCCAAAAAGCTGGGACCCACGCCATATCGGAGAGGCCTGATCACCCTCACCGGAGGTCCTGCGTCCACGAAATCCCTTCCCCCTGGACGCCCCCATCACGACCGAATTAGAGCTCTTGAGTTAACAGCGATTTTATTCTTGAAACTGCTGTAAAGGAAACCACCTATACGAAAGTGTGAGTAAAGCATTTATTTGTTATACCGCCTCCTTGGTGTTTTCTGTCGACGGAGGGAGAGACAGGAGAAGGAGGAACAAGGCCCCGTAACCCTTTCATCCCCGGCCTGTTCACGTAATACTTTTTCTGGGTCCAACCACCCACCGTCAGGTTGGTCATCATCCTAACAAATTATTCTACTATCCTTCTGGATTCCAGGAGTTTGAGGTTAGGTTGTATTTGTATATACCTTCATATGTGTATAAACGTTGTTCTGAAAATATATGTGTGTATACATCAAATTCCAAACCAACAACAGTCAGACCTTTCTCTTTTTTACTGTCCCTGTTAGTGCAGTGGATATGCTGCTGCTCTTACTTGGCCTCTGATTGCTCTAGAATTAGAAGCAGTTAGTCACTGTGAGCTTAGCAGCTGCAGGATCCAGACGTATGTCCCATGGAATGAATCTCTCCAGAGGTGTCAGCTGTCTATTGCATTCCCTTTTCTGGTTTTCTCAACACAGCTGATGTGATGGTGCTGTGCATCACACCAACGTTATTCATTTTGACACCATTTTTCTGTAACTAAGTGGAATTGACTCATAGTGACATGTTTTTGATGTGGGGAAGTAATAATTTACACAGAAAAGATCTGCTCTTCTTACTTATGCTGATTTAACACCATTGACTCAAATGGAGTCGGTCCGAATTTCCGCCGAGCAAACAAAGTGCTGCCCAAAACGGACTACAGGTTTTCTGAGTCAGCAAGAAAGGAGAGTCTTTTTTTCCTGTTTATATATGATGTGGAATGCTATTACCCATAATTCAGTCAACTTCATTTGCCATTGACAAACTGACACAGACTAAGACAAATCTCCCAATTGGATCATAGATAGACACAGGAGGATCACCAGCCCACCAACTGTTACCGCAGACTTAGTGAAGGGGCACTTGGAGGGGCTGGATGTGTTCAAATCAGCAGGTCCAGATGAACTTCATCCAAAGGTGCTGAAGGAATTGGCCAGTGTTATAGCAGAGCAGTTGGCACAGCTGTTTGAGCACTCAGGGTGCTCCGGTCAGGTCCCAGAGGACTGGAAAAGGGCCAATGTGGTCCCTATTTTCAAGAAGGGGAGGAAAGAGGATCCGAGTAATTACAGGCCAGTCAGTCTTACCTCTATCCTTGGGAAAACTCTGGAAAAAATAATTAAGGATCACATTTGTGGGAGCCCAGCAGGGGAAATAATGCTGAAAGGAAATCAGCATGGGCTCATTGCAGGTAGATCCTGCCTGACTAACCTTTTTTCTTTTTATGATCAGATCACAAAAAGCTTAGACGCAGGAGTCGAGATAGATGTTATCTACCTGGACTTTAAGAAGAACTTTGATACGGTATCTCATTCTGTTCTCATAAATAAACTGACAGGCTGTGATATAGATGATTAGACGGTCAGGTGGGTGGCAAATTGGCTTAGGGGTCACCCCTAGACAGTGGTGGTGGATGGGTCGATATCGACCTGGAAAGATGTGGGCAGTGGACTTCCGCAAGGCTCGGTCCTTGGACCGGTGGTATTCAATGTCTTCATCAGCAACTTGAATGAGGGTGTTGAGAGCACCCTGTTCAACTTCACAGGTGATACCAAATTATGGGGCAAAGTCAACGCAGCAGAGGGTAGGGAATGGATCCAGGTGGATCTGGACAGGTTGGAATAATGGGCAGAATGAAATAGGATGCAGTTCAACAAAGACAAGTGCAAAGTGCTGCACCTGGGCAAAAAGAACCACCAACACAAACGCCTCCAAGACTGTTTCAGGCTGGATTTAAGGAAAAACTTCTTTACTGTCTGAGCGCCCAAGGCCTAGAATAAACTCCCTCCAGAGGTGGTGCAAGCTCCTACTTTGGACTCTTTTAAGAAACATTTGGATGTCTATCTTGCTGGGATCCTTTGACATTAGCTGACTTCCTGCCCCTGGGGCAAGGGGCTGGATTCAATGATCCTCTGAAGTCCCTTCCAGCCGTAATGTCTATGAAATCTATGAAATCACACTTATAAGTTGGGGGATGGCCTTCTCAACACACAGCAGCGGAAAGGGATCTTGGGGTCATAGTTGATTCCAAGATGAACCTAAGTCGTCAATGTGATGAAGTGATCAACAAGACTAACTGTTCTCTAGGTGAATCTGATATCTTTTATTAGACCAACCCAAATACTTGGAGAATAGTTTTTAAGCAAGCTTTCGGGCTCAAAAACCCTTCGTCAGGCTAAGGAAGTTTCAGCAGCTGGTGTGCGCTCTTCCTGGATGGAATGAAAAGTAAAGAAGCCACAGGCTAGGCTGGGGAGTCAGTTGTCAGGCAGACAACCTACACCCCTGCAACAAGGCTAACCGCACTTTGTCATGCATTAGCAGATGCGTGACAAACAAGTCCAGGGAGGTTATGCTTCCCCTTTGTGCAGCACTGGTCAGGCCGCAGTTGGAGCACTGCATCCAGTTTTGGGTGTCACACTTCAATAGGGATGTGGAGAATCTTGAGAGGGTTCAGAGGAGGGCCACTCATATGGTCAGAGGCCTGTAGGCAAAGCCCTACAAGGAGAGACTGAGGGACCTGGATCTCTTCAGTCTTCACAAGAGAAGGCTGAGAGGTGATTTTGTGGCTACCTATAAATTCATCAGGGGAGGGCAGCAGGGAATAGGAGATGCTCTATTTACTAGGGTACCCCCTGGAGTAACTAGGAGCAATGGCCACAAATTGATGGAGAGCAGTTTTAGGTTTGACATTAGAAAGAACTTCTTCACAGTAAGGGTTGTCAGCATCTGGGATGGGCTCTCAGGAGAGGTGGTGCTCTCCCCTATCTTGGAGATCTTCAAGAGGAGACTGGACAAGCACCTAGCTGGAGTCATTTGGCCCCAGCACTCTTCCCTGCCCAGGGCAGGGGGGCAGACTCAATGACCTACTGAGGTCCCTTCCGACTCTAACATCTATGAATCTATGAAGTACATGGCTAATATAGTTTCCAGTCATTCTGCTGGACTGTACACTTGAAGGAATATATTTCTCAAGTCTTCATCCTAGCCTCTGTTTAGTCCACACACCATCACTGATAGTTTTGTCCATGCACACAGCCAGAGGTGTAACTGGGTGGTTCTCCACCCTGAGAAGTGGTGAAGCATGGGACAGCAGCTGTAGCTGGGCTGCCAGGGGTGGCTCAGGAAGCAGTGTCAGTGACTGCCATTTTTGCAGACCTCTTTACTCTGCACCCATGGTTGGTACCCCAGTCTCTCCCCCTTAGTTACGCTACTGCACGTAGCACCCATGGGTTACAATGGCTACACTAACCACGTTTATTTAAGCAGCTTAACCATTTGGGCCATGTCCAGATGAGCATAGATCTGTGGTATGTGGCACCACTGACACATCTGCAGCGCCACGCACCCCACATGCAGGCATGCCCCATGCTGCTACCTGGCAATGTGGGGGTGGGGGGTGACCCTGGAAGATCCCCGAAATATGCAAGGTGGCATGCGTGGCAGCAGCATGTGCCACCCAACTGACAGCTATCTAGACTTCTAGTGGCAAAAGCGCCATGGTTTCAGCTCCCCGAGGCCCCCAGGATCCCAGGTAAGGCTGCTTGTGCCAGCACAATTGCTGGCCCCACCTCCCACCCCAGCCAAGACAACATGTCATATACCAGAGTGCGGGTGGGATTGCCATTCCCCAGGAACAAGTAGCAGTGGCACAAAGTGTACCACTGCCACTTGTTCCTGGGGAAACAAACATCCACACTCATCTGGATATAGCCTTGGGATGTAAGCAGACATCATATTTTTTCTAGGAGAAAGCCCTTTGTCCTAGTATCCTACAGACCTACCAGTTCATTGGCCTGCTTTATGTACCTGTGAAGTATGTGAGATAAAATGTGCTAACACTTTTTCCTGGGACAATACTTTGTATGACTGTAAATTGAATCCTAGGACACTCAAGTTAATTGTGAGTTATTCTAGGGACATGCTTGCTTCTCAGGCTGTGTGCTCTCCCTGGCCACCTAGTGGCAGAGGGGCAGCAATACACCTTGGAAGCGCTACCTGTATAAATGGCTGTGCTGCTTGTGTTTTGATCTGAGTTAAAACCAGGGACATTTAGGACTGCCTCAAATGAGACATCTGTTTACAGGCTTGCAGAATGGGAATCCATGTACCAAGTTCCCAGTAGAAATGAACACAACCACTAATTGGGCTTCATTAAGAAGGTATAATATGTCTTCAGGTACTTTCCTTTAAAGGCAGGGGATGTTATGAAGGTTTGGACTCTTCTGTGTTTTGTTCAAACTGTATGTGTGCTTGAAGTGATGGGATAGCTGCTTCATATTTGAAACTAAAAGGTGAAGCTAGTATTTAGCCCAGCTGTATTATCTAACAAGGAAAATTTAAAGTAAAGAAGAACTCCACAGATGTTGATTTTTTTTTTCATCAGAAGGGTGTGCCAGCTCCCAGACCTAAACCATATAGTGGCTCATTTTGATTCTAAAACATGTAATTGTTCAGGTGGCTGCAGTATGACTAAAAGAAAGGAATGGTTCATTTCTCTCTCCTCCCCATATAATACAAGAATGACTCATGATAGATTGACTCTGCTCAGCAGTCTCAAATGTTCAAGGATGGTGCTCAGAGGTCTGCTGACAATACCCTAGTATTAAACCAAGAAAAATATTTCTTGACTTTCCCTTAAGTGCAATGAGAGTACAACACAACTTACTCTCAGTTACCCTCAGGCACTATGTCTCTGGACTGGTGACCAAGTTCTTGGAGCAGGTTCAAACCTGGGGCTTTACACATCAGGAATTCTGGGTCCAAACGATGCAAATATATAGAAAAACATTTCCTTGCAAACCTGTTTCTTGTGAAGATTGATGTTTGAAGCTTGAAAAAATTTCTGGGACCAGAAAAGGAGGCATTTTGATTCTTTAAATCTATTAGAGTGACTGTATTGACACCAAGTGTTATTCTAAACAGAAATAGAAGTTTAAGAGCCTTAAAAAATCCAATTTTCAGTAATATATAATAAATTATGTTATTAGGGTCAGGTAATATATTGTATACATATGCATGTTTTAGTGTAATTTTAACATTTATTTTATTTATTCCAAAAGTAGAATGGCTTGCAAAGCATGAATGCATGACACATGCCTAGGCATTGTGGTCAAGACCAGCGGTGCTCAACTTTTGTTCCCTAGCATGCCAGATTGGCAGTGCCCAGTCCAGCCACAGGCTGGATCCAGCCTATGTTCCCAGCCTGGTGCCTGGGCAGGCACAGCGAGCGCCATCTGGCTGCATGGATAGGAGGTGTGGGGGCAGACCAGCCATGGCCCCAATGCAGCCCCACAGGAAAAAGGACCTTGACCCAGCCCCATGGAGAGGAAAAGAGGCATGGCTCATCCCTGTAGGGGGGTGGGTGTCACCAGATCCCAACCTGGCCCCACAGAGAGGCCCAGCCCCATCTGGAGGGAAGGGGTGTGGCTCAGCTCTGCAGTAGAAGGGGCCATGGCCAAGTCCCAGCCCAGCACTGCAGGGAGGAAAGGCAGCAAGGCCCAGCCCAGATAGTGCTCCAAAACCTTGGAGGAAGAAATTCAGGGCCAAAGAGTACCACCAATGGACGTCAGGCAAAAAAAATGTTATTTTATCATAAATTAAACCCTGAGAGCCCCCACCCCTGCCTTGTTTTAAGGTTTTGGTTTTTTTAATGCCTAAAGACACCAAATAACATAATTGGCGGCGGGAGAGCGGAGGGAGAAAAGGAGGGGGAAACATAAGTTCTCTCCCCTTTCTATTCTTTTGCTATTTCTGACATTCCATAAATCATTGCCAGAACACATGTAACATAGTGAATTCAACAACTTGCAAGGAATGCCAGTGGAAAAGTTTGGTTAGGTACTTCCACACACCTCACTTTCTAAACAAGTGAAAAGCTCAGAGGCCCAAAAGCATCGTGACCTTAATTTCATGAATAAATGCTCCTCTATCGGCTGGTCCTGCCCAGCAAATTGAGAAATCTTAGAGATTACATTTATTCAGCACTTGATTGCTTTCAGGGCCTCCCTCTCTTCCTGTTTCTCTATCCTGTCTCTCTCTTCAAGGTTCTGTCTTGCTGTCTCATTTTCTATGGCTCAGTACAAGTAGGAAAATGCATGGAGCCTCTGTTTCATTGACCCTTCCTCTTGCAGACATCTTCTAATACACCCACTGTGGATCTCAGCAAATCTGGTGTTTTCTTCTGGGTTCAGCGGGTGTCTTCCATTCTCCAATCCTGGGTAGACTGTGGCACAGAAAGAGGGGAGAGGGAACTTTAAGAAGTTTCAATAACTTCAGATAAGCATATTTGGAGGTTTGTCAAAACAGATTCAAGCCTCTGAACTGTCTTGATTTCACCATTCACCATTTCTAATCCTGGTACCTCCACTGGTACATAATAGACGCTTGTGGCAATATCCTCTCCCTCCCCCACTCTTCTTTCCTTTGTTTCCCACTGTCCATTATACAACTTGTTATAGTTTAGTGAAGGGGTTGTTCTCTCCTCTGGCTAGGACATATACCTAACATTAACTTGATTTATTAAAGGGCACATCACTGTGTTGTGTTCCCTGTTCCCTAATATGAAAGGTATTAATCTGAATGTCCTGAACCCATGTTAACTTACTCAGTTATTTCCATCAAAGTTCTCAGTGCTTTTCTTTGACAATGGTACTCTACTCCCATTCTTCTAAACATGTTGGTGGTTTTTCCAGAGATGTAGCATGGCTGTTCCAAGCCTGCGGCAGCACAGACTGCTGGTGTATTCCTGTTGAACCTTTTGAAGCAGCTTTGCTCCCAGCCAGTGGTGTCAGGTCATTTATAGCAATCACTATATATTTGTTCAATACTTTATGAGGACTGCACGTCTTTGGTTGTTGTGGGTTATGACGGTTACTTAGTATTTTAGAATTCCTTAGGAAAAAAAGTGCTTCAAAAGTTCAGCAAATCATTATTTTTAGATGTAAAGGAACCTCATAGTCCACCCCCACCCCCCTCTCCCCCACACACATTCGTGGGCCAAAATCAGTTCCCCTGCTCTGGCAGACATTGAGAGCAGCATTACAGTTTGAGGCCTTCATCAGCTTATTCTCAAAACCCCATGAGTAGCAAGTCACATGTTTTCTGTGCAGAGTTCTGTGAGATTAATTTTCTGTGTCTCTTTATTATTTTTTAGCCTGAAACTTTCTACATCTGGAACAACGGAGAGACCCCTAATTTCATTTTTTCCTTCTGAAAAGGATCGTGCTTAGAGTGCATGTGGGGGAGAGGCATGCTAGTAATAAGAGAAGGAAATAGTCGGGGTCAGCTAGGGCTGTCAGATACAGTCCAGATGATTTTCAAACAGGGAATTGTGGTGATGATTTTTGAGAGAACTGGGTGATGGGACTTTCAAAATGTACAGTCTGTAATCTGGGCTTGGCCGAAGCATACCAAAAAACTTAGGTCAGACATTGCAAGGTTCATTGCTTCTAAATATGTATAATCGGGGTTCATTTCTGGCGCACTTTTCCCCCCTGTTTAATTAAGTGCTCTAACTGCATGTTGTGGAGACATACAAACCTTTCTGGGAGAGCACCAGCATTTTAGGGGTTTTTATAAAGATTAATTCAATAAAAAAATATTTTTAAAATGCATATGGTAGTAATCGTCTAGCAAAATGGTTTAGATCTAGAAACAACTGGCAGAGGAAGGAGGGAAAACTGGGAACAGTCCAGTCTCCAACAGCATTCCCAAAGGACAATATTTACAACAATAGGAGAGAATAATATAGTAGAATGACAGGCATAAACCAGAGTTGCACTGTAGCCTTTTTAAGCTCTGTTATCAGTCGTCCTAGGATCTAAATTCTTTTCGAGCCACATTTTATTTATAAGCATGAAAACGACTGACAGCTTTAAATGAAGGGTAGGTGTATGTCAGATTCTTGGCAAACGGTTGATACTGCAACTCTTGGGTGGTGTCAGAGAGAGAGAGAGAGAGAGGGAGGGGGAGAGATCACAGTCTTGAAAAGACCTCAGCATCATGAAAATTACAATCATAGCCCATTACCCTAAGTGTGTTTGTTATGTCTATATAGTTTTCTTTAAAATAATAATAATGAAAAAAAAAACCCTTTGCCTGCATACAATGTGGCCTATACTACCTAGGTTAAAGTATTTAGCTAAAAAGAGTTTGTATGTTCTATTGTCTGTCACATAGATTGTGGTAATTATCTCTCTCTTGTGTTACAAGCCTTTTCCTTTTCCTTTTTTCTAATGGTAGGGGTTTTTTTTCAGATCATATTACAGTTAACTAACTCACTTTAGTAAATAAGAGTAGTCAGACAAAAATTACAGAGTGCTTGCCCAAATATTTGTGGGATATGCTTGATCTCACTATTTACAAAAAAAAAATGTATTTTTTGTTTTATTATTGTAACAATGGACAAAAAGTGTAGTAAGTGTATGTGCGTCTTTATTCAGGCTTTCAAAATGTAGACCTGCATGGAACAATACACACAGACAGAAAGTCCCCCAAACAAACAAAAAACCTCCTTAACCCCAGGGCAGATAAGTTTAAAATAATAATAATATGAATAATAAAAAGAGCAAATAACACTTTGCAGACATCTAACAGAGTACAGTTTACCCTGGCATGAACTGTAGTCTAATGATGAAATAATATTTGGCACTGGTGGGACAGCAGATACAACTCAACAACAATGGCTGCACTGTAGCCTGTGTGGTTTATACATTTGCCTAGTGCTTTCTTTGGGACAAAGAATTTTAAAATAGAGGCAAAGCAGAAAAAATAAATGAGCGGGTTCAAGTTTACTGTAATATAAATACACATACACATTGCTGCAGATGTTATTCATTGGCATATGCTGCCACATAATTATGCTGTGTGCTTCATAATATTTTAATGAGCTTTTACTCTAAATAGCAACGAAAATGGAACAATAAGACGCTCTTAAGGAGGAAAAAGTTTTGGGGCTTTTTTCCCCCTTTCTTTTTGGTCTTAGAAAAGGCTCATACCAGGTTAGGCAAAATGTCAGGACAAAAAATGTTCTGATTTCAATAAAACTGAATAAGTTCCAATACACAGTATCTGAAGTAAATTTTTAATTTTTTTTTCAGTTCATTTATGCTAAAACAAAACAAAACACGTTATAGTGTAATTCTGGTTAGTTTTATTCTGTATATGCTGGGGGAGAGAGACCCTTATGTAATGCTTCTAATATATTGTGCCAATTAAAGTCTTGAAATAAATAACAAACCACTTAATATGTGTTGTAAATGTCATGCTGATTTAAGCATTGTTATGCATAGATTACATCTCTTTGGGGGATGGATAACTAGGCAGTCAGTTTTGGGGGGTGGTTGCTTTTTTTTAAACAAACAAACAAAACCAACCAACTTTGCCCCAATGAATTCCAGTGAAAATCAGCCAAAGTTTGCTAACCACATTAATGCTCTCAGCATTTTACTCCTAATGGTCTGTGTTAGCCTTAAGAGAGATTTTTTTCTCCCATGACTTGGCATACCACCAATTACCTGAGCAAAAACCCTTAAGTATAATAATCCTCTTGGATTTCATTCTAGCATGCCACCAGTTATGGATCCTTTACACACAACCTTCTGCACTTTCCATTTAAGCAGCTGCAAGTATACGGAATGTACTTTGGTTTGGGCCTGATCCTTCGCTCATAGAAATCAGTGAGACTTTTGCTGTTGATTACCCTGGAAGGTGAACCGGGTCGTTTCTTAGCCTAGATTAATGAAGTCAATAGGCAGCAAACAGCAAAATCAACGGGCATATTGTTTGGGTTGGTATGTGCCAATCCTTCTGAATACAGCTCTGCTGCAGTTCCTATTGAAAACAATTGCAGGACTCCCATTGATTTCAATGGGAGGAAAGTCAAGCCTCAAAAGAAATAAATATGCTTAGATCTATTTAAAGAAGGTTTTGCAGAAAGGATCCATAACTGCAGCATGCTAGAATGAAATCCACATGGATTATTACAGTGTGGGATTGTGTTCTGTGGTGGGATACCCTTGACCTGCACTTACAATTCTCATGGCCCACCCCTAAATACCCCAGATCATGTTTACTATATTAAGATCACTCTGCAAATTACTTCTTTTCCTTTATTATTTTTAAAGCCTACATAAAACTTCAGCAGATACCTGAACTGACTGGAGAGCAGAAACATACCAGACCAAGCTGTACAAATTCTGCTCTTACTTTCCCTGTAACCACATGAAGTTCTGAGTGATACTCAAGATGTAGAACAGGCCTGAATTTGGCTCATTGTGTCTATGTACTTAAAATGAAGCACAAAATCTGGATTCCTTTCTGTAAGTAGGGCTAAGAAAGCAGGACTTTAGTCGGGCATGTACCAGGGTGCAGAGCAGTTACACAAGAGCTGGGTTCCCCTCTGGTGGACAGAGAAAGTAAACACCAGTATACCAGCTATATCAGCTTTGAGGATGGGGAGCAAAATACTTTCTAGGCCTGCATCTACCAACAGTCCATGGGGCATTGCCTTGTGGGGAGACCTGTTTTCCCTTTTCACCCCTTCCTATTTTATGAGAGGGCTGTAGAAAAGACAGCAAGCTGAGTGCTGCTGTGGAAGAATGCAGAAGTGTGGGGAAAGCTCTGTGCTTTCTACTCCTTCAAGACCCTTCCACATGGTCTGCCTAGTATCTGCCCAGACTCATAGTTTACTCAGTCCCATGCCCATGGAGTTTTACAGACGGCCATATGAGAACCAAACGTAGGGGTCTGGGACAGACATTGCATAAACCAGTTTGAGCTCAGTCAGTTAAGTCTGATACTACATTCAACCAGGTTTATCTCAAACCGGTTTTGGCCATTTTGAGACTAGTTTATGTGTACTGAATATATGTTCTGTTACAGGTTTAAACTAGTTTCTGATCACTTAAACTGGTTTATGTGTAATATCTGTCCTTTGCCTGAATGTTCCTTTTCTTTCAGGTAAAAAAGAAACTTGGGAAACCAAACTAAATCAACCAAACAAGGAGCAATGCACTAGAACCAAAAGAGGCCTATAAGTGAAAAAGAAATGCACACTCTTTTCACCATCATTTTCCCCTTCCCTATAATGCCATGCCACATCACAAAGTAAGGCCACATGACCTTGTCATGGTAGAATTTGTGTCATAAACTCCTAATGCAGCATTCAAACTTGATATCAAATCCAAACAATGCAGGAATCAGTAGAGATCCCTGATTTTCCTGGTTTTCCTGGTTGTAAAGCCAGAAGGCAGGTGGATTAAGGCATTAACCTTGGAGATGTGCAAGCCCTTTGATAGGGAAGAAGCCTACTTTAAGTACTTTAATCCTGTCCACAGGTGCACAAAATACTCCTGCAGAGGTCTGCATTTAAGTTACAGTTTCATTACAAGCATTCTTTCTGCCTGCCAGACTCTGAGAGCAAACCAAAGTTCTTCAGAAGGGAAATCTGTATAGAGAAAGAGTGACTAAGAAGCTATGGTGACTCCCCTTGCCATGGGTGCCAATCATTTATAGAGATAAATACTGAGAAAAACTGGCTTTAGTTATAAAAAAGAAACAAATGCCATCATGAAAAATGTGACTATCTGGGTATTAAAATCCACCCTTTGACAGAAGTGTAATGACCAGGGCTTGCACCCAGTAGAAGGGGTCAGGATGGCTTCAGCAGCAGTTGTGGTGGCTGGCTAGTCTGGCAGCAGCTGCCTTTCTTGCAGGGGCAGGCAGAGAAAACCAGAGCAAGGAAGGGAGCCCACTGACTTCAACAACTGCTACAGTTGGTGCAGTGGGGAGAGGGGAATCCAGGCAGGAGTCCAGGGGCCACAATTGACCCCTCGTGGTTCATGTGCAGTTCAAGGACTGCCAGTTGGACAGCCTTATTTTACAGTATAATGTGTTATATATTATACTCTGGATGGGGGCCTGGGGCTGGTGCCCTAGTCACCCACCCCTTCCTGTGCTACTGCACTTTGAAAGGTCCTAAGAATTATCATGAGCTAAATTCCAGGACAAATATGAAGTTTAAAAGGAGTGATCAGAAGAGCAATGTGTAACAACTGCAGAGAGGTCACAAAGGAGGACTGCACAGAGTCCTAAACCTCACAAAGGTAATAACTATGGTGAGTTGCCAGAGCTGTTAAGATAGCCTGGCAATGTATCCCTCAACCCCATAATATTCTCATACTGAACAAAACCTTTTTACTCCCATTGTTCTGACAGTTATAGAGAAAAATACTAATAAAAGACTAGGAGGTGTTTCAACAAGCCTGGTAATATGAGTAAAAGCAGAGAGGTTTTATAGACAAAAGGATTAGGAGCTTCTAAAATTTAGCAGGGAAACATGATTTTTCTTTCCTCCCCTTTGCTCCATTTTTATCCCACTTCAAGGGCTCTTCATTGATCATTCTAGGGTCTCATCCATAACTCTTCAGATTCCACAAACTACTTGTTGATCATGTGAGGGAGCTGGCTTTTTTGAAACTGAAAACTTCCAAAAAGCTCTTGATGGGGTTTTTTTTCAAATTTTCCCATGTTTTTTCTCCCCAAAACAGGAAATTTCCAATGTGAGGAATTTTGTTTTTCCCACTTTATTCTCTTTTTTCTTTTTTTATACTGACTGAAACTAAATGAATTCTCCTCTAGGTTTTCACTTTCTTCCATGTTTTTCCATTTGGAGCCATTTTTCATTCTGAGATGTTTCTAAACATCTTCAACTTCAGAAAAAGCTCTGAAGATGTACCTCTGCCATCCTGGGATGTTCTTGAAATTGGAAAAGTTTGAGAAAGTTAGAGTAGAAAAAGGAAAAAGGAAACTGTGTGGCATGGAAAGAAGAACAGTGTCTTAAATAGCATTTGCTGGATTGTGTTCTTTAGTAAACAGGGAAAAAATGAACAAAAATTTTATCAACTTTTCAAAAACTTTAAAGTTTTTTGGTGAAACATTCCAAATATATGAACAAATGCTTCCATTTTTGAAGCCTCTTCAATAAAAAGAACTTCAAATTTTGAAACATTTGTCTTTCTGAGTTGCTCTTTCAGACTAGCTCCAGTGTCAGGAGCTTGGAAATTGCCTCTGGAAAGGGCCCTGAGGCTTACATCAAAGCTGAAGTTTTTCTAATGGGTTGGCTTTGAGTTCAGACCATATCTAGGTTCAAGGCATATTCATATTTTTATAATAGGTAGCATCTTTTTCTTTTTAGGTGATAATACATACCTTTTGGTTACAAAGAATTGATAGACATATATTTTGGGCAAATGGATTAGGTCATACACTAATTTATATGGGTTAATCCAAATTAGTGCCAATACCAAGCCTTTCTTTTAATGTTTTGTATTTTAAAGGAAATAACTCTTTATACTTAAATATACAAATGCTTTTATGTATACTTCCACATCTATATTGGGATTACCCTCATTCTATGGGCCCAGCTCAACAGAACAGAAAGAGAAAAATACTACATTTTTTTATATCTAAAACAGTTTATCTTTAAATTAGGATACTACTGATTTAGCACTGATAACTCAACAGAGGCCTACCAATGCAAGAAATGAATATTATGCCAAAAGAGAAAAGAAAGCTCTCTCTCAAATTACCTAAGCAATATTTTATATACATATTAGTGTCACATTTATCAGGCTGCACCTTCCAAAACTAGATTTTAGTGAGAATCTGGAAACCTGCACCCCTCCCCTCCCCTTCCCTTCCATACTGTGAGACCTGGCATCAATGCACTGATATTGTAGATTATTTTTTTTAAGTGGTGCTTATGTAGTCATGGGTATACTGTTATATGGTATCACACACATTATACTGTAAAACAGGGTGGTCCAACTGGCAGCTCATAGACTGCACATGGCCCATGAGGGGTAAGTTGTGGCCCCAGGGGTCCTGCCTGGCTTCCACTCTCCCTATTGCACCAGCTGCAGCAGTTGCTGGAGTCTGTGGGCTCCCCCTCCCTGCTCTGGTTTTCATTGTCTGCCCCTGTCCCAGGAGGCTGGGCAATGCAGTACAGCACAGCTGGAGGAGCTGAGGCTGAGCCAGAAGCTACAAGGTGCAGACGAGATTGGGGGAGGACTTACAGGCCCATGGTACAACGCGGCGGGGAGGGGGAAGGGGCATATGTGTGAGCATGGCAAAGCAATGCAGAGAGGCATGTGCAGGTACGTGGCGCAGTATGTGTGAGTGCGTGGTGGGGGGGCTGTTGGCACATTGTGCCTTGAAGATTCCAGTAAGTAACAGCGAATTAAGAAGATGTAACACTTCTGTTGCCCATAGAGTTACTATATAATGCAAGTGATGAGGGAATTGTTGATTTTCAAAATAAGAACCCCTTTCCTTCTCAGATCTTGCCAAAAAAGGCCTGGGCCTAGACACTGTAATCCACTGGGGAAAGTACAGTGAGAAAAGCATTTTCAATCAGACCTCTCTAGAGCATTCTGTTCTGCTGTAATGTCTCCTACACTGTGATAATTCCATTGTGGCTCTGCAGTGGGGAAAAGAATATTAAAAGCAGCAAACAATGCTTTTCAGAGCAGGACCATGTCCATGTCTTCCTATGTCTGTATACAGTGTCCATTACAATTGGGGCCTAGGTTCTCTTAAGACCTCCAAATGTTAGTACGATATAAATATTTAACAGCAATACAAAAAAGAAAGAAAGAGAAACATTGAGGGAGGCAGAAATAGACCGGGGAACAATAGAACTTTCTTCAAGAATTTGACTTTTCTTATCAATGTCTCAAGCACATGGTGACTTTCTTTCACGAGTCATTTCTTCAGTAGTGGTGAATGTGGTCTTTTGTACTTTATACACTCAACTATAACACATTAATTGGAATTTTCAGTGTCTGAATGTAGTTCATAGTACGATGTGGAAAGCAAAAAAGGGAATGGGCACAGGGAGCAGTCTAAAAAACCCAGAACATGGCAGAAAGTGCCTTTAATAGCAATGGAGGGATCTGAGAAACACTGTTGGCTGCTGAGAAATGTGTCCTTTGTTTTGGCCTCTTTGTGCGACTACAAGCAGTTCATTATAAACAGGACTTTATTGAGGAAAAGACTAATGTTTCCTTTCCTATATAGAGGTTCAGAGGTTTAAAAAAAATCAATTAATCAGAAAAGGTTCCAAACAATGTAAACAACATTAAGCACAGTAATTATAAGATAAGCACTGAAGTAATTTTCACTTGAATGGGTGTGGGTGTGCAGCAGTACATATACATTTTGCCAGCTGCTGCCAGAGTTGCTCACATGCCAATTAAGGTTTATTGCTACTAATTATTAAATAGATTTTAAAATTGAAGTTAAAAAATTGAAACTTACCTGTTTAGTTTTTTTTGTAATTATAGTGTAGTAAGTTGCTAGGGTTTTCTCTATCAAAAGGAAGTAGCCGACTGAGGGTAAGTAACACAATCTTATTTATTGAAGCTGGTTATTACTAATAAAACTGTTCAGACAGTTTACCCTGAAAGTGAAGTTGTTAGTATACAGCATTGTAGACAAAGAACAAGGTGATTCGGGAGGGGTAGTGTAGTGCAAAGTCATGAGGACTTCCTCTAAAAAAATGCACACTACTACGTATGCTAGGCATCCTACAACAAGGAGGCTGCTTAGGTTATATGTTGGGCTGAATGTTAGGCAGAGGGAAAGTTAATGAGATAACCTTAACCCACAGTAATGCAACCACAGTACTTGTGCTGTCATTTGCCACTTTCACAAGTGCCATGAAAAGCAATAAAGAAATTTGAGCATGTATCCGACATCCATAGCACCACAAGTCCAGGTGCTGCTCTATGCTGCTATTTGGAGGGGATGGTGGGGCAATTATTCTGTCCACTCTGGGGGATCATATGTTATCTCCTGGGTACATGTTAATATGCACACTTGCTTAGTGAGCATTCTTCCACTGTATCAAATGTTGGAGGTGTGTGATGCTGGAGAAACAGCAACCTGAAGGCAGGAAGATGACCCGGGATGAAAAGGTAGGTTGATAGTACAGTTGTATACCATCCTTTAGCTACTTGCCATGTCTGCACATTTTCACTGCAGTTACCGTGAAGTAACATTGTGTTAACAGTTATTTGAGGGTCCATTCTGCACCACAGGGAGCCACATAGCTCTGTTAGACAGATGCGTGTGGATGTGTAAATACACAGTGTAATAAGGGGAATGCCTGTGATTGACCTAAGTCTGCTTGAAGTGAAGGTGTGTCCTAAAGGACATTCCTCACTTCAGGGATATAGTCATCAGTCTACTTCAAAATGTCAGTATCTATATAATACTTTCACAAGATTTCACTTTCCTGATGTCTGAAATTACTACATTTACCACTGTTTTAATTTTACAGACTCTTAGAAAAGGTAATATTAAATCTGTTTCCATACTACCTTTTTTAATCTCCATTTTGTGCATACCTTCTGTTGTCAGGCAGAATGCTCCGTGGGGGCTGAGTGACCCCAACTAGTTTTAAAAAATCCTCACTATTATGTGAGGCAATGTTCCTAAAATGCCATGCCACGACATAATGAATCCAGTGGATTAGCAACCAGATAAAAGATGCGGAATATATTTAAAGAAATGGCTCCAAGAAATTTGGGACTTGCCTACCTTAACTGTGTCCCTGTCCCATCCCAGTGATAATCATGTTCAAGATTAAAATGACTGTTAAAATTACCAGCAATTCTTTGTACTTAGGCAACAAATCCTATATGTATCATGAAGGAAAAAGACTAGCTTAACATAGGAAGGAGATAGCTGCATGTACATTAGCAACCCCCACTGGCTTCAACTATGAGAAAGGTCAAGATCTGAGCTGGTGCCAAATGAAGGAAGAGACAAGATTTGAGATGTAGCAGTATATAATGCTTGTTTTCTCTGTCTGTGCTTCTCTCGCTTGCTGGCTCGCTCTCTCTCTCTCTTACTCCCCCCTCCCCCCTGCACCTTCATCAAAGAATTCCCAGGGCTCTGTCACTTCTCTTCTGTTCTTTCTGATCATCCAAATGTGTCTACAAATGTGTTACAGCAGAACTAGATCAACCCCAGTCATTGATGCCCTGACTATTCTAATCAAAGTGGGAATTCATTCGTAAGCTATTCAGAGTTTAATTCTCTACCTCCACGGGAAACTGGCAAGAGTGGGACCACTGCCTCAGGATATAGAAGATCAATAACCTCGTGTGCTCATTGACCACAACGGTGCCTACAGTGAACAGCAACATAAACTCTTGAGAGGCAAAGAGAATCATACTTTAGCCAAGGATGCAATAGACAAGCCCTTTGCTTTCTGAGATTTGTTTGCTGAAGCATCAAAAACAGCTTCCCCCTTATGCAAAATGCATCAGAATGGGTACTCTAAATAATCATAAACATTAATCATAATCATCATTGCAATTATAATGTAATGCATGGGATATTTCCTTTAATTTCTTTCCCCCAATGATCTCCAAGCATTTCGCAAGCATGAATATTAGAGATGGACTTGAGCTGTAAAAAACAATCCTGTGTCTGAATCCAAATTCCAGCAAAGTTAAAACTGGGATTCCAGTTCAGATCATTATTGGTAGGGATAACGAGAAGTCACGGAATTTTGTTTGTGACCCAAAGTTTTCCTAATTTGAGGGATGGGCAGAGGCAACGGTTCAAAGTCTTCTATAATTATTAACTCAAGTCTCGTGATAAAGCTGGGATGTATTCTAGGTAAATTTTTTCCAGGTGGGCAAACTGGGGTATAAGGACAGGAAGGGAATTTGACAAATTCACTCAGCAGTTCATTGACAGAGATGGGAATGGAACCCAGGAATCCAGAATCTGATCCCTTGCTCTCCCCAGTAAGCATAACAGCCTCCAAATGGTAAGCAATTCCTGCTTTACCTTCAAGATTGATACCAAAGGAGACAATTATACAAAGAAATGGCTCCTTCAACAAATTACAGTGAGAGAGGTGCGTAACTGCAAGAAAGCAAAGAGTCACTAATTAAAATTTGGCAGAGCACTGAATGAGCTGGAAAGTGTTGCCCACAAAGACTTATCACTTTGAATTCAGTGAAAAATGTACCACTTTCCCTGCCAGTGCTTGTTTTACAGAAGAAACTATGCAAACATATTTTAAAATAGTAATAGTAATTAATAAAACTTGGCTAAGTTGCTTCATAGGATATTCAAAAAAATAAGCTCTGCACATGCACCATCAATTTCATCCCTGTGGCATTGCTGAGCATGGTTGGTATTAAGATTTGGAGCTATTTTACATAAATAGGATGACAGCTCCACACAGTTGGTGGTGTTTTTATTGCCAATTTAACTGGTGTTAAATTAGTGGGTATTTAAGTGTCACTAAAACAATTTAGGGTCCAATTCACAAAAGTAGCGACTCTAGTAATATTTTAATATAAATGAAAAATTGCACTTTAGAGTACTGCTCAATTTATCATTGTTTTCTAATCACCAGGAATGCCATTTGGTTAGTAAGTGTCCTGAAAAGAATGTCAGTTGACTACAATTAAAATACATCATCTCACTGAGAACTGTCTTCCCAGGCTAAGTAAGCAGTTTACTGTTCTCAGTAAACTTCAATTTCTATAGCAATTAATGGCAGCTGATGGTGCACAGTCCCTTCAGAAAAAAGGCCACAAGATTTTAAAGTTTTTGGAAATGCAGATCAGATGAGTTCACTTGAGACCTTAAATGTACAATGTATTCTGTGCCTCCTAAAGTTTTTAATTAACATATTAATATACTGGAACAGAAAACTGCTAACATGAAATCGGGCTGTTTATAAATACCACCACACATTTATCTACCAGCAAACCGATCATTTCTTTGTTTTGTCCAACACAAGGGATGAATTATTCACAAGGCCCAATTTCGTATGCCTATTGTGTCTGCTGGTAAAGACACTGTGTGTGCTAGAGCACCAGGAAAGCTCAGTGCTTTGCTTGCAGAATAGTAGTGTGTGCCATCCAGGGGCTTATTGTGTGCTTTCGGGTTAGTGGAGCAAGCACAGGGAGTTAACAGTGGCATCAGCTGTGGAAGCAGCTGTTTTGCCCACCCTCTGTGCTAGAGGAAATGTGCTGCAGGGTTGGGGGGGGGGGTTGTTTTTTGTTTTTTATCCCAATAGGGTGTGAATGAGAAGGAGCAAGGGAAAGATTTGGGGGATCAAAAAAGGCAGAATGTTTCACAGTTAGCGCTGCTGTTCATTCCCCCCCCCCCCGCCCGTTTGAGCACACGCTGCCTCCAAACTGTTCATGAGTCATTTCATCCTGGTAATTTATGTATCAGAAGTTTTTGCTTGTGGAATTCAGAAATGATTTTTTCCTTACTTATTGCTTTATTTACTTACCTAATGGATTGATTGATGTGCCAGCATCCCTCAGGCTGCAGAGGCCCCCTGTTTCTGCTTTTTTCAAACAAAGTCAATTGCTAACAGACAGGAGTTTCACAAACACACTAAGTCAGACCTTCCTTATTGTTCTGTGTGTATAATGAGTTCCTGTTGGCCCTTGTACAGTACCTGTCACTGACTACCCATTGAAACAGAATCCTGCACAGGCACATAGGGAGTCGTGGAGAGACTAAATGATTAAAAAAAAATTTCAAAAAGCCTGGAACATAAGCAATAGTTTTAGGCCAACCTAGACACCTATAGTAAGCAGTTCTCTTGAACAGCACTTTCCCAAAAGTAATAGAGCCATTCTGCAACAATAGGAGTTATTACAATTCCATCTGGCATCGTTTATCTGCAGATGAGAGATGTGTAGGCAGAGAAGTCCACAATTTGATTACTAAAATGGAGACCTCAGATTATCTGTTGCTTTGTGTGACTATCCAGCTCATTTTTATTTTGAACTGGATGCTCGTTGCTGGAACAGATAGAGAAGTAATGATCATGGTGGTGGGGGGTGGGGAAAGGGTGGTAATGGGCTAGGACCCTCATGATCCCCCATGATCTCTCTTTCTCTCCCTCCCTTCTTCTATATATTCTTTCCATCATCTCACTTCTTATTCTGTCATTTTGAGGAGGGGGCAGGAGGATTAGAAAATAGTCTGAAGGGGATCAGTTTTTGAAAGCCTGGGTAAGGGATGCATAGACAAAGGAAACTCATAAATATGTTTTTCGTGGGCTTTTCCTGTGTTCTCCCACAAATAATTATTATAAGAGCAGGTTTTTCATCTTTGTAGTGATTTTACAAAATTTAACTACTTAATTCTCAAAATCCTTTAAAAAGTGGGTGTTTTTTATAACTCTGTTTCATATGCAAAGGTTAAGTGACTTGCTTAAGGCATTGTTAGAGCTAGGACTAGCTCCCAAGAGTTTTGGCTCCCAGCTCTGTCTTTTCTTGATGAGTCCTAATCTGAGATAATTCAACAATGTACAGTGGTGTAGCTGGTGGCATATACCAGAAATGTATGTTATTTGATTCAGTCCTGATGCTAAACCAATTGGTTCCCAGCAAATCAGAGAGGGTATCAGAGTGCTCACAAATCAGCAACCACTGCCTCTCATCAAAGTCTCTTAGTAGTTAGCTTGGCACCTTGCTATAAGGATAGGTATCTCATAGTATTAATATGGGATTGAAGTGATAATGTCATGTTACTGTGGAAGCATCCATGCTAACAGATGTATTCATGCCATGGCTTATACCATGTCATTATGCAACTGCTCAAATGTAGATTTTTTCCTAAAGTTGCTCTGGAATTTCAGCTTTCATTAAAAATATTAAGATTCATGCTTTATGGTTTTCAGGATAATTTTCAAAATATGAAGTGAGTGTAAACCACTTCAGTGCAGTCTATCTGAGTTTGCAGATAGTTTAAAATAATAGTGCTGAGAGGAGTTTGAACTGGTTCTATTATTCGCCTTAGAGTTTTAATTCAGAATGCTGCTACTGACAATTTAAATATCTATAATTGTAACCGTTTCACCGGTCCTTTACCAAAACGACCTAGGCTGTATTTTTGGCAGTAGCAGTGGTAGAACATACAGGATAAAGGTTTGTTTTCATAAGCTGCTGTGTGGGTAATATGTGATTTAGCCATTCTTTCACAGATAAAAGATCACCTCCATCCTGTGTAAAAAAAAAAAAAAAGAAAAAAAAGTCCAGTATGTTAAGATGAATCACTTGGACTGAATTCCACAATTGCTACCTGAAAACCAAATCTGACTCCCATTCATTCCTGAGTGCTAATGAGATAACAAATATTGCACTGGTTGTTCTTTTTTCTAGTAGGCGAACTATAAGGAATAAAGGGCTTATATAGAGAATGTACTGCATAACTTTGGGGTTCCAGCCGAATAATTTAGGTTTAATGTTCTGCACAGGGCGAATGTCCTCAGATCAGCTTCTGCACTTGCCCAGTGAGGTCTAGATGCATTCCAGATCCTAAATAGAACACAGGCTGAGACAAATACTAGTGTGGTAAATAAGACTTAAGTTTTCTTTCCAACCAGCGTGCCTCCTAAATGTTTCCTAAGCATTGCAAGGTCTCAGAAAGTGTTATCAAAACAACAATGTGAATATTTTCCAGTGAAAATTGGTGAAGTACCAGCTAATCTGTCAGAAACAAATATATTTAAAGTTTTGGATGCAGGATTTGCCTTTCAGCAAGTTAGATGAGTCAAGTAAAATGGCTTTAAAATACCATTTTGAGGTTTTTAAGCTTAAGAAAATGCCATTGGGCATTAGTTATGTTCCTGAGGTATTTTAAAGAGTAATTTCACAGATTTTTAAGGGATTACAAGGTGCTGAAGTTGTAATGGATGATGGTTTAATTTGGGTTGGAGTTCATAAAGAACAAGCAAAGATTATGGGAAGGTTTTTAAAGGGCAAACTTGGGCCATTTAATTTTAAGAAGTCCAATATTGCTGTAGCCACTATTATCTGTATTGGATATAAATGGAGCAAAGATGGGTTTAGCTTGTGATTCTGATAACATAAAAGCAACCGTTGAAATTCCACATATGAAACGTAAAATGTATCTACAGAGTCTTTTGGGTATAGATTAAATTCTTTCATACATGTTGATAATCAACAAAGCCTCAAGGGAACTGCTGGAAAATAGCTTTTCCTGGCATTGGCAAGGTGTTCACAAGCAGGTGTTTCAACAGTTACGCTCTGATCATCAGTCCACCAGTTTTAAAATACTAACATATAACTAAATCATCTATCATCTAGCATTGGGTCAGAGCTGAGACAGGGTAGGTTCATTGAATGCTGTTCTAACTGACCCGTTTCAATGGCTCTTGTGGATCATAGAATCACATGCCTACTCACCACTCCTCCTTTTCCCTCCCCTCTGGTCTGACCCCATGTTCTCCACGTAAGGCCATGGGTGTTTCCCCCTGGTGCTTGCACTTGCCTTATTACCTCTTTTTGCCTGTTCAGCAGCAAAACCTTCAGTTGGGCTCCAGGTATATTCCATAAGCAGGAAGAGCAGCCAGTCGTGTTATAGCTGGATCTCTAAACAAGGTAGAAAATTCTGTTTCCAGGATGAAAGTGGATTTGCAGGCTTTATTTGCACACCTCGATGGATAGATGAATGGATGTGATTACATAAATGGGATTCAAATAGTTGACAAATTTGTTTTTCTTTAGGAAAAATACACAGCACAATACTAACTTAGAATCCTACACAATACTGAAAAAAGGCTGTAGGGAAGCTTTCAGCATCCCCAGTGGGCATGTCTACACATGCGCTTTACTGCAAAGTAGAGTAATGTGCTGTGTTGTAAAACATCACTGTCTACATATGTGTGGCAATTGGACCAGTGTAGACTAATTTACAGCACCATCAGGTTGTCCCGTCAAACACAGGGAGTAGCTGACAGTGGAGTAAATTACTGCGCTTAAACACATGCGCAGATGGTGATGTCAGGATTAGTTTACTCTGGATCAAATTGCACCAGAGTATATTGAGTCACATTAATTGCACATGTAGATGCACCCAGTGACTAGGAGTCCTGACAGGGAGCCTCTAGGCCAAGCACAAATCCAGCTTTCATAATCTCTGTTCCATTTCCTGATTTTACGGAAGTCACTATGTGATGAGTGGTAAACTCCAGTATGACCAGAATGACAGTCCAGCTCTGATCATGCTTTAACATAATCTCTCTGAAGTGAGTCATAGCACTATCATTTCCTTAGAGAGCCAGCCAGATACAAAGAGAGAAGGAAAAAAATAGCACTGACTAATTAAGTGACCCAGTAAAGTATTAAATGATATACTGACTAGTTACATATTATGGTATCTCAAAGTTAAATGTTGTCATAAAGCAACTAAAAGAGACAGTGTACATGGGGGGTTTTTTTGGTGGGGGAGGGGTGGGGGGAGGAGAGCGATAAGACTGGGTATCAACTTGCTAGAATGGAAATGGATATGCTAATAAAACAATGTAAGGGAAGCACAAGGGTGGCCATGTGTTGAGCCTCTGAGCATGTCCAATGTGAAATAGATGTTTCCAGAAGCCTGAGCCGACCCAGCTGCACTAATTATTCATGCCATTAATAAGTGCTGTTTTTTTCTTTCCAACCAACCTGCCTCCTGAGCACTTACTAAACATTGCAATCAATGCTAAACCTGTTCATAGGGAATAGCCTTATCTGAGTGATGGAATTATCAGCGGCAAGATTCAAAAGTAGCAAAAGAGCACCATGGTGAATGACAACAAGAGGGTGTTCCAATAGTTTATGAATTTTGCAAAGCCATAGTGGGCCCATCTCTTATGAAGGTCAATTAAAAATGCTAGCTGCACTGTAAACATCATTTTCCATAGAACAGTGCCACACAATGCCCAAAGTAGTCCCTTAATACAAAATATCAATTTGATTTTCCTCAGGAGATTAGCTCTCTTTTTGCAATGCAAATATTTTCAAGTGTACTAAACACATTCTAGCACCTCAACATAGGCACTAAACTATTTGCATGCAAAATTACCCAGAGTAGGCAGACTGGCACAAGCTTATGCTAGTACCATATGTGCTGAAGAATTTGAGCCAGGAAACAAGTAGTATCTGGACACTATTTACAATTTAAATTTAATTTTATGTTATTATTCAAAAGAGATGTTAAATCCAAAGCTTCTATTAAAATTAATGCTCCGCATGAAACTAAGTCCACTCTGAAGTTATATATTCATAAAAAGCTAATCTAGTTCAGGAATTCAGTGTATTAACTCATCACAAGTATAGCTGTTTTTTTCTATTCTCCACACTCCCATTTTTTAGTTGTTCAATTCTAATCTCAGATACTGGCCTCAAACAACGTATGGCTTTATCAAATGCTAGAATTTGTGTCACTTCATGCTATCTCCAACATACTGAGTGAAATAGGGTGATATGGAAGTTCAGCTATTATACATAACATAAGGAATGATCTCACCCAAACTAAAACCAGCCTGTAAGCAGCAATCCTGAGCTAAACATTGCTCTTGTTTACACCACAGTCAATATGGGGGCTTCTGAGTTTAGTTGAGTTGCTACAGGTTTATGTTGGTGAGAAGAGAATAAGACCGACTATGTATGTCAATGAAATATAAGTCTTATGAAATAGCATAGTGCTACTCTGTATTTCATAGGTATCTGGAAATCTCAGCCTCCAGGAATAACAAGAAATAGTGCCTGCTGCTTCAGATTGTCCATAGTGCAATCTGATTGCAGCTCATGTAGACATATTCATGTTAATTTAAAACTGGTGATTTTGGATGACAACAGTTGCAAAGCTATGGTGGTCTGGGCTTCATCTGCTAAGTAGCTACCTAAGGGCCTAGGTTAGCTTGTCCAGTTGTACCGTGTTGCTACCAGTATCTGAGCCAGCTAGATTTAAGCTAGGTTAAGTATGCAGCTATAACACCTCCCATATGCAATGTAAACACAACTTTGTATGTGACAAATTTTGCAGCTAGCTTGAATGGATGGTATTCCCTTCGTCCAGGGCTATTTAACCATATATCTGAAACAGGCACCTGGTAGTGTCTATATAGAGTCAGTATTTACAGGTAATATTTGTACTTTTCAGATCAGCTTTAATGCCAAGGAGAAGAAATCATTTGTCCTTTCAACTCTGCTACAGTTGAAGAAAATCAAAGTGGCTAAAGGAATTCAGTTAAAAGAGAACAAAAAAAATTGTTCCATCAAATTCAGTTTCCAACTCTGGGAGCAAAATAATTTCCAGATGAATCTGTCATATTTGGGGGGTGGGGGTTTAAATTTATTTCCATGTTCAACCTTAATTGAGTCTAACAGACTGATAAGAAGATCCACTGACTGACTGAGAAAGGGGAACTATCAACGCAGAGTTGTTCTGCCCTCTCAGGAACAGCATTATGTAGTATGAATTCGAAGGCTCAGATGCCGTACATGAGTCTCTCTCTGAGCTCACTTATCATGTCAGTCAGTGATGCTATCTTGTGTGTGTTTATGATTGTTCAAAATTGAGTCCTGTGTGTCCATTTCAGTTTGAAGTCTATAAATATAATCTAACCTTCATCTGAATCTTTTTAAATAAAAGAACTAGCATTCATTTTAGCAATAACAGCATTGTTAAAACCAAGAGAACAATCTTGGAAGACTTTCTTAAGATTTGCAGCTGGTGTACCTAGGCATAACTTCTTTTACCTGAGTCATACAGGTTTATACCAGCTGAGAAGCTGACCAAATTGGTTTTATTTTTCAAGGTAAATGCTGATTGAATAAGTTGGATTTAGCCCCATATGATTTAGCCTCATATTTTACAAATATATCTTTTCATCACCTTTTTCTCCCCCCCTAAAAAAAGAAAGAAAAGCCTCCTCTAAATCTCTTTTAAATGAGTTACACTCTAGTACATTCTTGACCTGACTAGAAGATATTTTAGGTTAGATCCTTTTTTCTTTAAAAAAAAAAAATCTTCTTTGACTTTTGTTCCATCTTAGAAATGTTAAATTAGTACCTCAGTGCATGAACCCATTTCTGAGAAGGTTTTGTTTTAAGAGCCAACATTTCTATTGCAGTGACTTTCCAAAAAGACCCACAAAAGTACTAGAAATCTGCGGTTCTGTAGAAAGTTTAGTGGAAATTCTCTACGTTTACATGTCTCCTCTTGCATATTAATAGCAGAACATTTTAAACAGTGGTTTGATTTAAAACATTGAATTAATTAAGTGGAAGAGAACAACTAAGTGAATTGATATGGCAAAACAAACTCCAATATCTCCCTCTACTGGCTCCTGAGGAGAAAAACAAGTTTGATTTTTACAGGGAAAAATCTCTTTTTTAATTAACCATGAGGTGCCTTAAAGAATTGGCCAAAGTATAGATTGAATTGTACTATGAATTGTTTGACTCTACAAGAACTGTGCAGTTATTCAGAGAGGGAGGGGATACAGATGCTCCCCTATCAAATATTTGCAGGTCAGCTGGGGAAAATCATGATCACTATGTGCATTGTCAAATTTCCCAGATCTATTATTTCAACAATAAGTTCTTTAGAGCAGGGATCATCTTTCATTCTATATGTGAACAGTGCTTAGTGCCATGGGCCTGATCCCTGATGAGAGCTCCTATTCACTTCTGTAATAAAAATGATAAATAATGGTAATATAATATGTGCTATTTCAGTGATTCACAACTAGGGTGCTGTGAGATCCTTTTAAGGGAGCTGCAGAGTATCACTCAATATTAGCACTATTAAATATGCAAGCATCTACACATGATTCAAAAGATAAACCCAGAGATTTCAAATATGAGTCCATAGGGTCAAATACATTCTGACCTGTTGTGGTCTTTTTGAGTTCTTTGAAATAGAAGAATTGTTCTATTAGTCTTCTGCAGTCATAAAATGAGGGAAAGCTAAGAGCTGGCATTTCCCAATGGGGTTTTTGAATCTAATTACAAAATTTCCAGACATGTCCTTGAAGAAGCCTCCAGATAAAAAGGAATCTTACATTCATCCTTCTGTGACCACTTACCTCCCAAACTACACACAAAATGAATCCCTTTGTGTGAATCTTTTGGAGACATTTTAGAAGTCTAATAGACAAATTTAAATCAAGAAAGCAAAAGTCAAAGCATGTTTCACATGCCAAATGGAAGGTGGGAATGCTCAGAGTCCTATAAACAGGATGTGACTATGCTTGGCTCTTTCACAAATCCTCAAGTGTACAGGAGGGAGACTAAGAGACTTTCTGTGCTTTTGTATCCCATGCAATGCCCAGGCATGGTTGTAATCCCTGCATTCTTCTGAGTGTACAGACTGCTTACTGCTAACCCCTTCTTGGACAGTAGACACTGTAAAGAACTTAGGAAGAATGAGGAGCCATGTTTTCTTCTCTTCTTTGAACAGTGTCTCTCATAAAGCTGGCTTGTTGCAGAGGAGGGCATGTGCTGTCACCTCCCAAGGGGTACACTGAGGTAACAATGGCCAGGTACAAACATTAAATATAAAATGGTCTAAGTGATCAGAAATTTGTCTAAACTCATAATCATATAGGTCACATTGACCAGTCTAAAAATGTCAGAACCTAGTCTACAATAGAACTGGCTTGATATGCACTCAAATCTAATTGATTTAGGTTAGACTAGTGAATTAAACTTCTGTACCAGATCCCCTACTGAATCAAGTTAGATGACTGTCCTCTAACATCCCAGCCTCCTTTGCAGCCTCCTCCCCACTAGCAAAATACCGTCTCGGTGTCTCCCCAAACTCTGCTATCTGACAATCGATTACCATGGTTACTGCAGAAGGCAGAAACCTCTGGCCCCATTGGCTTCAGGTAACCCTGAGTTGTAACGTGAGCTGGATACATTCCTGAGGGAGGGGGAAAACTTGCTCCCTCTGCCTATGTGACTGGCATCACACACCTGGGGGGGCATAAGCTCCCTATTGTTCTAGGCAATGGGAGGGGGCTAGAGACCCTGCCAGTCTACCCAGCAACCAGTGATGCATTTCAAATTGGTTGGCTAGCAGCCAACAGTTGCTGGCCTTCATTGGATCAGGTAAATGAGGTCATAAGATCTATATAAATTAAGGACTGCCCAGGAGGTGGAGCAGCTGGCATGATGAGAACTCTCAAAGAAGCTGGACCATCTGAAACTTGCTCTCTCTCTCTTGAAACTCATGGTCAATGAACTGCTTGCTTCCAGGGGAAATTTCCCCTGCCTCTGGATGATACTTGTGAGTAAGCCACTTGAGATCTAACTAGATATATAGCTTGCAATAACACAGATGTGTAATCAAAGGCTACTATACCACTGTTTGCTCTAAGGTATTTCTCCAGTATTGCTGTACCCTCTACCCTATTCCAAACCTACTCCTCTTAACCAATAAAGTTCTCCTTTGTACCTAGCATGGGAGTCTTATTGGGAGAGGGTCTACATTATGCCTTGGGGTCCCCTCAGTTCATCTGACTAAGGGCGGCCACTATTTGTGTTTCAGACTGAGGGAAGCACCTGCAAGTTCTTGCAGTGGGTCAAGTACCTTCAAGAACTACTAGGCCTGTTTTCCAGAGGGAGCAGATCCAAGATCAGTCCAGACTCTGGGTGGTGGCAGCATTACCCCCAGGATTGTGGGTGTGCTCCAGAAAGGGGGGCATCCAGATGTGAGGCACCCCCAGGGAAGCAGTCGGAGCCTGGAAGGTGGTCAGGTGCACTGAGATGGGTGGCTCAACACAGGGGCACCCCCTACTGCCCCACCACACCCCTACTACCCCCGTCTCACAGGGAAGCATGCTAGCACTTAGCCTGTGCTTGGCTGCTCCAGCCAAGTACCCAGTGGGCCTCTCCTCCAAGGTTTCCCAGAGTCAAACCAGCACAGACCCTTTCCCCAGTCCTGCTTCCTGCCTCTGACCTTCTGTTAGCCACAGGCAGGGAGTGGTTCAGGGAGGGAAGGGAGGCATTTGTGCCCCCTGCTTGAGTCTTGGGGCCTGAACATCAGAGTCCTCAGGCCATGCTCCTGTACCCTATCATGGAGCACTCTTCCATGTTCCAGCTGGGAGCTGCTTCAATGTTGCAGGTGGAGGACACTGGAAATTTCTGGGACAGGGCATGGTGCATTGCAGAATCATGGGGTGTCTGCTGGAAACCCCTGGGTAGTTTGAGGTTGCGAGGGTGGCCTGACCAGTAGAGTCCTGGTCATTCTGGAGCAGGGGCCACACCCAGCTGCAGTGAGAGGGAAAGCCATGCACCAGGAACCCTACCTGCATGTATCCTTTGCTTCTTTCATCCATCCATCTTCTAGCCTTCATGGCATCCTTCCATTCATCCTCTCTCAACCAAATCCTCATTGGCCCCTGGACATCAAGACCCCACAGGCACTGCTGCAGACCATGGATGACCCCATCCTGTCCTCCTGCACTAACCAACCCTCGCCTCACAACTGAGACTACAGGGAGAAGAGGGGTCTTGATGCTATCTGGGTCAAAGAGGAGACCCAGCAACAGCTCCAGAAAGGGCATCGGAACCAGGATGTCTTAAGGCACATTGCCCAGCAGATGCAGGTATGGAGCCACAAAAGAAACTGGGAGCAGTGCCATGCCAAGACCAAGTGTATGAAGATGCAGTATAATTGCATGTATGATGCCAACAAGAAGTCTGGGACCCAAAGGCAGACCATGCCCTTCTACAAGGAGCTGTCCTGGTCTTCACCAAGGACATGGTTGTCAAGAACCCATATACCTGTGTCACCACTGGGGGGTGGGAGGAGTCATCAGCAGGGACCCTGTTAGAGGAGGTGGTGCAGGAAGGCCCCAGGAAAACAAGAAAACTGGGTGCCCAGGAACAGGTCCCCAGGAGCCACAGGACAAGAGGTTAGCACCTGAAGCCGGTCCACAATGAGTTTATCATGTTAGTCCTTGTCCTTGCATCATCACAAGAGCCAAGATGCTCCTGCAGCTGGATCTGAGAACTCTTGACAACTTCTTGGGCATGGCCAAAAGCAGGGAGCATGGCATACAAGAGCAAGGCAAAAGCTCTGATGCCACTGAAATTAGGACCCAGGACCTGGAGTCCAAGCTTGTGCCTTCCACCTCATAGAAGCCCTCACCACCTTGGTCCTTGACCCCACAGACTGCAGCTGAGCATGTGGGCTTCAAAACGCTGTTCCCCACACTTCTGCCACAGGTGTTCCAGACCCACTCCTTGGACATCTCAGTGCCCCTCTTCCAGACATGCAGAGCTCCCCTGCCCCATCACAATCAGCACAGAGGCCAGTGCTGCAGCATGATTTCCAGCACTCACAGCCAGCCCTCCCCCCACTTCTGCTGACAAGTCATGTCCTGAGTGAGGATGCCATGCAAGCTGAGAAGGTACGTTTCACCCCTGTGCCATGCAGTTGTGGTGGGGACCCAGACCCTAGTGGAAAGGGTGGGGTGGGCACAGGCCACTACAGGCCATTTTCATGGTCACAGCCCTCTCTCAGGCCATTGTGGCTAAGAAGCCCAGAATCACCCCACCCTGACTGCTCACAGCGCATCCCCAAACCGCTAAGTGCTCAAGAGGCTTCTGTCTTTCAGTAATGGGCAAACCAGTGTGTCCTCCCCAATTTCATCTTGGACTGCAACCAGGCCCCTCATGCCCTGGCATTGAGTGGTTAGCAGCCCATTTCCCAATCTATGAGAACATAAATCTGCCTCATTCATACCACCCTGTGCTATCTTTTAAGGCCATGCTCCGCTCAAGAAGTGGAGCCGCCTCCCAGCTAGCCAGAGCAGTGGTGCTGAAACAGCCCTCCTCTCCCCCTTGCACTCACAGAAAGACACTAAAACAGTTTATTGAGCTCGGCAGACACAGTGTAAAAAACAAGTACAAATGCCAGTGCTTGTTGCCCTTCCTTGGTTGGCAGCCTCATGGGCCTGGGTAGCAGAGAAGACACTGAGGTCAGGGATGTAAGATAACACGCAGCTATCTATAAGAACCACTAGGGTTGCAGTACAGCAGGAATGAGAAGAATCCCCCCCGCTAAACAACTCCACTCCCCCACTCCCAGTCCAAGAAAGGCACTGATGTGATGGCAGGGGTCCCATGTGGGACCATTATCTCAGCTGCTTCAGGCCCACTGCCAGGATGACTCCCAAGCTGTGCACCTGGAGAGGCTTGCAAATGGCACTCCAGCACTTTTCCTCCTCCCGTCTGATCCAGTCCCTGGGGAAAGTCCATGGGTGTCACGTAACTCCAAATCTCATAACACAGGCAGTCACTGTAGCACCTCCTCAAAGCATTCCCTGCCTCTCCTCCTGCAATCATGGCCACATCCTAGTCCCAGACCACCCCTTCACTACCCCAATCCCTAAAAGTAATACAGCCCACAACCTTACCTCTCCCCGCTCCCAGAGCATTCAAAGTAAAAAAACAATAGTTCTGGAAAGTCAAGGGTCGCACAAGACAGGACTCTTCTTAGGCAGCTGGGGTCTGGGGAACCTTGCCCAGGGTCCTTGAGCATGGTGCAGGGGATCATCTGTAGCAGGAGCATGGCATATTAGCTGCTGCTCCCCTAGGAGTTGTGGTAAAGCTCTTCTCTCTGGGCCTGGCTGACTCTCCAGGGAAATGTCGGGAGCAAAGTTCTACTCCTGGATGGACACAGTGCCAAAATGCCTTTCCTGTAAGGGAAGGATGGGGGTGGGGGTGGTGAAAAAGCTCTGCCATCCTGGCTGAATCTTACCAGGGCAATGTCAGGACTTCAGTGTTGACCTGCAGGGGCACAACGCTGAAATATCTCTCCTATAAGGGAAGGATGGGAAAAGAGGGCAGTGTAAGAGCTCCACCAGCATTCCCCAGAGTGGTCAGTCCCTGCCCACTCTGGCAATAGCCTGAGTTCCTGTGGGACCCAGAGTCCCCAGAACCTCTTGAGGGAGCAGATGCCCACTGCAGAGGGATGTATCCCCTCCCTGCCCAGTAACCTGCCCCAGCACAGCTACAGGGCCTGCTGGCCCCCCACTGCACTGCTGTGACCCTGGTCTCTTCTGTGCTGGGTGAAGAGCAGCAGCAGGGCTCCTGGCCCTCGGTAAAGGAAGGTTCCAGATAGGGGACTCACTATAGCTGCCTCACCACCTATGCTTAAGTGCCCAGAGAAGCACTGAGAAGATCCAAGATGTCTCCCTGTGGCAGGGCACTGGTTGTGCCTGCTCCTTTAAGGCCCTGGAGCTGGCAGCTGCCAGGTGCCTGATGAGGGCAGCCATTTTGGGATCAGGGGCTGCGCATATAAACAGCGCAGTTTAGCTGCTAGAGGCTAGGTAACAACATTGCCTGACTGGAGAGGTACTAATATCATCTGGAGGTAAGGGAGGAGCAGTAGGGGAAGGATAAGAGGCCCCTGATCCTGGGCATGACCTAAAACTGCACCTTGCCGGGAGTGGGTGGCCTGGTGGGGCTCCCAGTGCTGCGGGAGCTCCCAGGAAATGCCAGGCCAGTTACCAACCTGGTGAAAGGTGGGTTGGGGTGCCTTAACTCCTAGCCCCCACCACTGGGTGGGTAACCCCATTGTGTGTAGGGCCCAGAGGGCAGACCCCAGGAGAGAGTGAGGGGCTAGAAACTTGGACCTAATCAAGAGAGTACCCTTGACTGGCCCATGCTGGGGCCAGGACCATGATGGTCAAAAGGGCCAGGGGCCCACCATGAAGACCACCCAAGAGCTGAAGGCCTGGGGTCCCAACTGGCCTGGAGGTGGGCCAGGGCTGGTAGCCAAAGGTCCTGGGGGGCCACACCCAAGAGGGGAAAATAGTTTCAGGGAGCTAGATAGCTGAATGAAGGCAGGGTAGACCGCCTGAATGGAGGGATCTTGGAGGGGTCCTAATAGAAGGATTCTGGGGCCCAGTGTGATAAGATCACCTAGATGCCATCTGTGAGGCTTGGGCTGTGGTGTAGGGGAGGAAAGGTGCCGCAGATAGCACCCCCTGGCATTGGGACAGAAAATGGGCAGCCTCCTGCTTAATTGACATCTATTAATTGATTAACATCAAGGCATGGTGGGTGAGAAGGCAGGTGGTTAGCCCATGAACAGGTGGGCGGGCCACTGGGAAGATTGACCCCGAGCAGGCCCCCTGTTACACTCCCATTATACTTTATTTTATCAGCAAAAGCTATTAATTTGCACAAAGGCTCTGTCTCTCCCATCTAACTGCAGAGACACCATCTGTGAGGAGGGCAGCACACAGGAGAAGCAATTGCAGTACAAAGGCAGAGGCCTGCACAGTGCAGAGCACATGAGGGCTGCCTGGAGGAGGCATTAAAGAAGCAAAGACAAGATGCTGCTGCACGCCCTGGTCACTGCCTCTGAGCACCAGGTGCTCACAGCTGGCTCCTGGTGCCAGGAGCTGCAGGACTGGCATAAGGAGAGAATTGAAATGTGGAGGGGGAACACAGTCAGGCTAGGGGATGCTTACACCTGGGCTGCCGAGGTGCAGGATGCGTGCACCAGCGCTGCCTTCCTGGCTGGGAGTGGTGGGAGAGGCTGCCACCCAGCCCCCCATGGCATGCTGTGCCCCACTCAAAGGACACCTCTTGGGGCAACAGGAATGGGGGTCCCATAGGAGGGACCCCTGGATGCCAACTGAGGAGGAATGTTCCCCACCGTGCCCTGACTGGGAACTACTGGAGTGGTAGAGGGACCCAGGATAGGAGGAGTGGCACAAGGGAGTTGGTGATCCATGGTCTGGGAAAGCAGAAAGGCTACTTGTGGGGCCTGCTTCAGTGGGTTGTGGTGGGCAAGGGGAGTGGGACTGGGGTTCCCAGACCACAATGCTAAGGCTGTCAGGGACACCGCCCTCCTGCCAGAGCTGATCTGTTCCCCCAGCCCAGGCCATTGCCCTCTGTATGCAGTCCCCCGAGAGGTTCCAGGACAGTCCCAAAAAGGTGCAGAAACACTCAGAACTGGGGTGAGAGTGCAGCCCATCAGCCTGCTGGGCCAGGTTGTTGCTGGGACTGAGTCTGGCAATAGAGGCCATCAGCCCCAGCTTGCCAGCCAAGGGGTGCAGAAGGAGTTCTTCTCTCTCCTGGCTTGGGTCTTGCTGCAGGGCAATGGCACAACTTTGGTAGGGATAGGCAGCCCCAGGGCTTGGTTCTGCTGAGACAGGAGCCCAAGGCATGGCTGAGGGTCACAGGGCTGGGGTCCCTGGGGGGTAATACTGGGCTCCAGGAATGGAGGCAGAGGGGCTGGAAGTCCTTGAGAGAGAGCCAGGAGTCCATGGTGCCCATAGTGTTGATGCCTTCCACCCTAAAGCCTCCTACCCTCCGAACCAGCGACTGCCTCCAGCCCCCACTCATGCCCTACCCTGCAGCTCCAGTGGACAGTGGGTATGGGATCACCTACCTGTCCAGCTTCTACATGGAGAAGTCCTTGTCCTTCACTCATGAGTTCATGAATTAGTGTGCTGGGTCTAAAGCCCCTGTACCTCCCCTCTAAGGTTTTGTTTGCTGAGTCTGGCCCCTCCAGCATTCCTCCTGACTCCAACCCCCTCACCACCCCTTGTTCCCCATCCTAACCACACCTTCCAGTTTATTTTGCCCCTTTCAGGAAACTCCCCTTCCCTCTTCCAAAGATTTGCTCTTCTGCACCAATAGGAAGTGAGACAAAGCTGAGACACAGTCAATGTACAACAGGTTTTCTTTATTAAAAATGAGAAGTTCAGCAGCTGCAGTATTGTAAACTGAGGCACTTCTTTTCCTCACACTGCATTCCCCGCATCCCACTGTGTGCCTCTGGGCAAGCATGCTGAGGGAAGGGGAAAGGTGGCGAGGCAGCCTGGGTTGTGGGCAGAACTGCTTGGGATGTAACTCCAGAGTAACCCAGGGTGGGAGAGCCATGGCTTGGTGCCAGGGCATGGTCCTTCAAAGCCTGCTGACCCTCCTCATCCAGGGAGCGCTCCTGGTCCTCAAAGGTGAGATGGTAGTTGGCCAGAACTTGATGGATCTGGACTGCTTGCTGCTGTGTGGGGCTGGTACCCCCAACATAAGCCAGGGGGTGCCCTCTCCCCCATCCCTGTACTGCATATGCCTGACCTGCCATGCCCAGTCTGTGTGCTGTGCTTCCTCTGCCCAGGCCTCACCGAAGACCTCCCCCCCTAGTCTTGCAGATGTTGTGGAGGACACATGCGGTGATGATGAGTCCTGTCAGGTTCTCCTCATGCACTTCGAGGCATGTGCTGGAAGCCCACCAGTGCACCTTGAGGTGGCTGAAAGCTCACTCCACCATCATGCAGCACCTTTTCAGGCAGTATTTTAGGTGCTTCTTCTGGTGGTCCAGCTGCCCCACATAGAGCTTCATCAGTCAGGGCAGGAGGGGGGTAACCAGATCCCCAATAATGACCAGGGAGATTATGACATCACCAATGATTAAATCAGGGAGCCCAGGAGTGTAGAACCTGCTCTCCATCAGTCTGGGGAGTAGGGAGTTGCAGAAGATGTGGGCATCATGAGCACTGCCCTCCCAGGTGGCAAAGATATGGGTGAAGTGGCCCCAGTGGTCGACGATGCCCTGCAAGATGATGGAGAAGTAGCCCTTGCAGTTGAGGAATGCCTGAGTGGCTTGGGCTGGGCAAAGGATGGGGATATGGGTGCCACCCATGGTCCCCACCCAGTTGGGGAAGCTGATGTGCTAGAAGCCAGGAACCTTTTCCTGTGGGTTGATGCGGTGGATGACTAGGATGCCCTGGATGACCAGGTACACCTCCTGAATGACCTTTCCAGCTGTAGTCTTGCCCATGCTGAACTGGTTTGTGACATAGTGGTAACTGCTGGGGGTGGCCAGCTTCATAGAAGCAATGGCTACACCCTGCTCCAGAGTGAGGCATGGCCATATGCTGATGTCCTGGCATGTGATGTGGGGGGCCAGCTGGGCAAGTGTCCATGAAGGTGGCCCAGCAAACGTAGAAGATCTGGACCCATTGTTTGTTGTCCCAAGTGTCTGGGATGATTTGCTCCCACCAGTCAGTGCTAGTGTTGTGAGCTCAGAACCACCCTGGAGGTGGTGCCAGAGCACCCTGGCATCTATGGTGTCCTGGGTAGCACAGTCCTTGTTGACCACATGAAAGTCAGTGGCCCTGTCTAGGATGCTTGGTGGGTGCACGGTGTGGTGGGTGGCTCTACATGTGTTGTCCAGTTGCTGGCTCTGGAGCACAAAGCTGCATGCCATGGCAACCAGCTGCTGGGTCATGTCCAGGTGGGCACATGTGATGTCCTGCAGCTTCCAGTGCGAGTCACACAGATTAACAAGCAGGACATGCTGCAATTCCTGGGTCTCCCTGCTTGGGTGGTGGGATGCCATGGCAGTGTGTCAGCAGGCCAGGACATGGAAGCATGATCACCTCAAAATGGAGGGCACTTGCTTTGGGGCTTTTCTGGAAGCCTAGGGCATGGGGGAAGGTCTGTGGTTATGAACAGGGGGTTCAGGGGCATGTTCACTAATGCCCTGCAACCAATCAGGAGTGGTCCAGGTACTTGGCTGTGCTCAGCAGTCTCTGGCAGCCTGGGGAGCAGGACATGCTAGGAGGTATGCAGGAGTTCTCCCAACCTGCTGGCTTCAGCCAGTGCAGGCAGCCTGTGTGCCCCCTCTTCTCCCTCTTCCCCCCCCCCCACCCCCAGTCCACATACGTACACACAAAGGGCAAGTGTGTGTACTGTTCACTACCAATCTAACCTAGGCTACTTATAGAAACCTGTGTTAAGTTAAATAGATTCCCTCTCAACCTTTTTGAATGTGTATACTTAACCAGCGCCTCCCAGAGTTCTCCAGGAGTGCAGCAGGCACAAACAGATGGGTCAGTGCCTCCATGAGTGTGGGGTTTGGCTTGTAAGGTCCAGGCTTTGGTTAGTTCACAACGGATATGAATCAAAAAGTGTGTGCTTCTCTGTAATTAAGTTTTCCTTCTTTATCTAAACCTTTCTAGCCTGGAGAGTAGGCTGGGAATGCTGTGAGCAAACCCATTCAAAACTGTCAGACTGCATCATCCATCTCTGCTTAGAACTGCTATCCTCTGAACACCTGAAATAACATATGACAGACCTATCCAGCCTCACTCATTTGAAGTGAGCTGTCTCCTCTTACATTTGGTTCCATTTTCATGCAGCCATAAAGATTCACAGCACATATCAATGGAAAATGTAATATAACACTCAGAAGTTTTCAAATCTCACTCATTCAAATGAGTGCGACTTGACAAGCCTGATGTGATAAAATAATGTGGAGGGTTTTAAAGATTTCAGTTAAATGCACAATGAAATGAAACCATTTTTTTTTACTTTGGGAATGAAGATCTAAAAAGCTGCATTATGTTGATAGAAAATAGGGAGATTCTTACTTAATGTGCAACCTGTCATTTTTAACCTCAAGGTGTTTTACCATTACTTTTGCTTATGTTGGTGGGGTTTTTTGTGTTTTGTTTTTTTTTTACTGAGGGTGAATGGTGAATTGCAAAAGTGATAGACGGAGAAGTATGTGTATGGGAACAGGAGCTCCCAGAATTTCCTGTAAAATCTGTATCTCCGCAGAAGATTTTCTTTAAATTGATTTTTTAAAGTAATTGACTTTCTAATTTCCATTGATACAATGTTGTCATAATACCAGATGGGCACAAACTACTTGTCCCTGCACTGCAGTGAGAATTTTTAATAAATACATTTATTTGCCACATTGCCTGTGAAGGACTGCCCTATCCCAGCTTCCCTCAGGCTAATCTTGGTTAAGAAACTTTGAATGACACATCCTTAGTAAGGAAGTGATTTACCACACTAGAAATATTCCCAGAGAAAGTAGGGGCCTCAAAAAATGCTACTATCATGCTCATTCAGATAAGGATAAATACAGTGATGAAATTAGATACAGCACAACTGAGCATATTTGGCCACTACTATACAAAAACAGGGAGGGAAAAAAAGATTAAATAAAAGCTGGAAAAAACCCACCTAACTGCTTTAGGGGAATAGGAAGAAAAATGCAAACAGACCATGTGTGGATTTAGGGTTAATTCTTTGTGCGATCAAAAATTCTGGTGATGGGTACCACTTAAAAAATTTAAATTAGCTAGTTACATAAATTAGATGAGCAAAATAGCCAGGGACAACATGTGATGAGGGACTAGTTGGTGCTAGCCAAGCTTAGTCTTCATTAGTCTAAAATACACTTTGAATGATTTAAATAACTCTGTATAACAGAACAAACCAAAGAGGTTACCACCGTTTGTTGAGGCTGCAGATCTGGTATGGAAAGGTAATTTAATTGAAGCAGACACTTGTAAATAGAATTAATGATGGCGATGGCAATAAATAGCTGCTGTTACTCTCAAACTTTAGAAGGAATTGCACATGAGATATTTAAGAAACAGTGTTTATGACATGCCTGCTGTTGGTCAGGGGGTAGTTTTCTATTAATATATGTAAGGAAAGTAACATGTCAGTGAGATGACACTTTGGAAGATAGTGAACTAATTCTTGCTTTTTACTCTTTCCTCTGAGGCATCTACTACTTGCTAGCTGTTGTCAGAAACAGGAAATTGGCTCTGGTTGTCCTAGGGAGACTATTGATCTGTTCCACTCTGGGAGCACCGGTGTTCCTGGAATTTGGGGTGTAATTGCTACATTCAGACTGAACATTTGCTGACACAACTTATTTCAAAACTACAAATGCACTAAATGTATAGTTGTTATTGTATTATTCATATGCAGAACTCAAATGCTTTCTATGTCTAGGTACTATATACAAGTAATAAAGTACCTAAATATGAACATAACGTAGACTGATAACTGTAAAATAATTATGCACTAGTTAGCACAGTTACACAGCTATCTGCCATTTCAGTTACCTGCACTTCATATCTGTAGTGCTAATTGGTTTGTATTTACTACTTGTTCCCCGTTTGGGACACATGAGTTGACTGAGTAAGCAGAGTAGAAAAGTATTGTGGGAGCAGCCACAGGAGAAGAAAAGGGGTCATAGGCTAGAAACTGGGCTAACAAGTTTGTAAAACTGCCCACCGGAAGAAGGGAAAAGATCCCAGAAAGTCATTTGAGCTTCTCCTCAGCAAGCCAACAGGACAGAGGTAATTGATCTCTTCTGGTTTTCAGCTTTGAGCAGGGAGCTGGACCAGATGAACCTCTGAGGTTCCTTCCAACCCTAATTTTCTATGATGCTATATTTAACTTCTGTCTCTGAAATGTGCGCATATATGTGTTTTCGTGCATTAGAAATATATTGGGCCATTACACACAGAAAAGCACTCTCCTCCCTCACTCAGAGGCACTTGCCTAGATGGCTTAGAGGCAGGGAGACTGCCTAGGTGATTCCTCAACTGCATTATGGGAAAGCATGAACAGACAGACAGATCTTGCACTGAGCTTGAAAGACAGCATGCAGTTACACCAAAGCAAAAAGCTGCTCTAATTTAATAGCAATGATTCTAAAGCAGTGATTCTAAATCCTGGGGTGCTAAGAGATCTGATGCCTCTGCACAATATTAGATTATTAGTTGTACCTACACATGACTCGAAATATAAACCCAGATTTCTTCAAATAGGAATCTATAGGGTCAAAAACGTTTTGATCTGTTGGACACTTCCTGAATTCTCTGGAACAAAAGAATTGTTCTATTCATTTTCTACAATAAAAATAATAAGTGAAAGTTCCAACCTGGCATCTTCTGAGAGATGGCTTCAATCTAATGAGTTTGAGGACCAACTGTTCTAAAGACTGCCTATAATTATCAATAAATGTAGTTACAATTGATAGAAAATGGGAATGCTGTATGGCAAAGTGGCAGTTATCACTGATTCAAGACAATACAGTCTATTTGTAATGCAAACCTATTGCTTGGAGGGCTGAAGTGGAGGGGGTTGATACCTATGGGTTTGTCCCAGTAACAACAGCTAAAATTAGGATAAGGCTTCTTTCATACATGACAGTCATAAACCTGGTGGACAGATATCATTTATGAAACCTTGGAAACTAGCTCTGAGCCCTACATCACATCAGAAAAAGGTGTTACTCTATTTTTAATGTCCCCATCCTTGTAAAGGAAAGAGAACTCTGCAAAGGTGTTACTCTATTTTTAATGTCCCCATACAAATGTAAGAGGAAAGAGAACTCTGCAAAGAGAGGAGAAAATACAAACCCACATGTGTAATTTACAAGGTGTTGCACTTTTTATACTTTAGACAATATTCAATGTTTGGTTTCATGGGAGATGAGATCCTTAACCAACTTCTGCATGTGAATAGTAGCCAACTCGCAACCAATTATACTGAAGCAACAGGCTATACTGCAAAGCCCTTCAAGGCAGCTTTAAGAATTAATTAATGTACTCCATAAGGGAAGAGAAGTGTGTGCATGTACATTGTTTAAAAGAACTTATTCCTTATGTGCTTCTTTGTTTCACTTAAGATTTCATTTGTGAGTACTCCCTGTCTCTCCTTCATGTGAAGGAAAATATTGGGGAACTATTATGAATTGTTTAGGACATGTAGGGGCAATTCTGGTTCCCTTTGAACCTAAATGGCAGTTTTCTAGCTGTGTATCTGGCTGCTTTGGTCCTGCTTCTCCCTTATGGATATGGAAGCACACATGCATAGTCTGAGTATGCTCAGTCAGCTGTGTATTGGTCAGAAACACGATTGAACCTGAGTGTGAATCTGGGAAAAAGGGTGGGAGACAAAGAGGAGGAGGGTCCTTCCATGTTTTAGGTCCAATAATTGAGTGGTTAGGGGGACTTACCCAGAAAGCAGGCAACCCAAGTTCTAGTCCCCTCTGCCCTTCCCGAAAGGATTTATACTTGTGTCTTTCTCTGGGTCTCCTCACTATTGCCCTCCCATTAACCATGGGTCTCTTGCTGGTTACATTTACATTTTTGTTACTTAGATGCACTTTTTTCATCCAGACTGGATGTGTACACATAGGCTATGCACTGGCAGGTATAAAGCTATTTCTAATGTTCAGTCAATGCCGGCATGCTTACATGTCTACAGTGCAGAGGTGATAGAATCACTACCTGCACCCAAGTTCCAACAATTATACTCATGCAGTTAAAAAGTTGCCACTTCAGTATCCACAGGGAAATAGATTTCTGTCCATTATTACAACTGTGCACGTTGCTGTGCGGGCCGGGCCCCGCTCCCGCCGCCGCGCGCGGGTCGGGAGGGGCGATCCGTGGCCCGTCTTTTGCGCACGCAGGCTGCGGCCGGCAGTCCGGCCACGCAGGGTTGGAGAGAGCCGGCAGCGAGCTAGAGTTAGTCACAAATGCGTAGTGGTTGATTGAAAAGATTGTTTACTTACACCCAAAGATGGTATTGGTGTAGGCTGGACAGATTTCCAGGCACAGCTCCCTCTTAGATCCTCGCTAGAGGACCACGACAAATTCGACTGCTCCCACGGAGTTGTTTAGGCTCCGCGGGTCCGGTTCAGTTGGGCTCGAAAAGCTCCCCAGAGTTGAGACTCTGCAGGTTCGAAGTTACAGGAAAGGGATACGTCTGGGATTGCGATCGGCGACGGGGAGAGGCTAGAAGCGAAAGCTCCATAGGTTCAGTTCTTAAGCCTCTATTGCCTGCTTAGAGGAGGCGCGTTGGGTCCGCAGCGCTTGGAGATCTTCACACAGAGTCTCTCTCTTCCTCCCTCCTCCTCCGACTTGGGCGGAAGCTACCCAAGCCCTTTGTACGGCTAGCAAGCCAATAGCTAGCCGCCACGTGTGCCTACATTTGGAGTTGGCCAATAATGTGGCGCAAATCCGAATACAAATGGCGGGAACTCCTTTGCATCGTGTATCACTAGTATGCAAAAGAAATGCACCCTGCAAAGAAGCTGTAATTTGGCAGGAAATCCCCCGTTGCACCAGAGTTCTCTCTCGCAGCAGAGAACTCTACCGTGCAAAGAAAGCTACAATCGGCGGGAAATAATTTAGCGGTGCCGAAGCACGCACACAAACAAAAATCACAACTTTGGGTTGTGACAGTTGCATGATTCCCACATTTACAGTCTGACTTGCTACAAGAACATACACATATTTGGACTGAGGAAGGGCAGAGCACTGCCAGTACTGTTCCTGTTTAGCAGTTTATAACGTAAGTATTCAAGGCATATACTTTCAATTTCCTCTCTATCTCTAGCATCATTAACCAACATTTCTCTACAATAAAAAAATAAGCCACTTACCAGCTCCTGCTTCTTACCTATCTAAGTCATGTTGATTTTTATTGCCCTCCTCCTTTGTAATGACTGGCCCTACCACAGTTTCCCATTAAGCTGAAATTTCATCACATTACTGGATGTCCCCCCTCAAGGTTATTGCTATAAAAAGTTAACTAATTCAGCCTACTTCTCATTTCGTAGCCTTTCTTCAGACCTATCCCTTTTCTGTCCCAAGCTGCTTTCACTCATAAGTATGGCTTTGATATGAAAGCCAATTGTTCTCTTCTCAAGTACTGTACTTATTGACCTTGTAGATCAATCTTTTGTAAGTTACTTATCAGAAGCTTTTACCAATCCAGAGAAATCATACCCATTTTTTCCATCAGCTCTTTCTTCTACTTCCTTAAAAACCTTCACATGTCAAGCATGATCTCTCATTTATCAATCCATATTTCTTCCTCCTTTAAAATTACTAAATAGTGCAGATGCCCTTTTCCTCTGCCTTATTCCAGTTCTTCAACAACAGTCTGTTTTAAAATCTCCCAGGGTGTTAAACTGCAGATAATTAAAACAATACGTAGCATTCCTATAATACCTTCTATCACAAAATCTCAAAACACCATAGATATAGCTGAGTCAAGTTTTGCAACATGTCTGTTAAATAGGTAAGTATCATTACCTCTATAAGGAAAGGACAAGAATAGGCATATAGAGATTTTGTGGATACATGTGATTAAGCAGTGGAAAAAGCTGATATTCTGACTGTGTTTTATTTAGTTACTTAGTTGTTGGGGTTTTTTTGCGGGGGGTGGTGTCCAGTTGCCCTGCTCATATGCTGTAGGTGCATTTTCAATAGTTAAAATCACAGGGACCAGTTCTGCCTCCCCATCAATCTCTTATGTTATGCTGTAGTAGCCTTATTCAAGAACAATAAATGGATGCAGGAGAATTAAGACAGTACAGGTGAAAAACAGGAACGATATTTGAAAGCATGTTACAAAATAGGCTGTGTTGGATGGAAAGTATTTTGCTCATAGCTACAGGTATTTTGGGTACCTGAGTGGTCCATTGGCAACCACTATATATAAGGAATCATTTTGGCACTTGAAGGAGCCCAGAAGTCAGAGGACACAATAGCGGCATAAACCTACCTTTGTCATATTTCCCTTTGAGCCTTTTATTCTTTTGCTGTGCCTTGATGGAAGCAGGGCATAGGTATTAGCTAAGTGATTTTAAAGATACCAACTAAAAGGGACTTCACCACCCCCAGTCCCTTCTGTGTTGTTTCTCCTCTGTCTTTTGCATTCACTATTTTGTCTCAATTATTTGTAACAAGTATTCTGAATTTTCTTCTCATTTCATCTCTTCTGAAATTCACTGACTTTATTCTCTTTATTCCTGCTGAAGATTTTACCTTGAATGCTTAAGGCTTAGCTTTGGCCTAGCTATTCTCTCAACTTTACAGATTTGTTTTTAAAAAAGTCCAGGCAGGAATAGGTCAGTAGATTAACCCAAGTGCTACATGGGCTGTTTTTTAAAGTGTCCAGACCACAGCTCAAAGGGAGCATATATGGATCCTGGAAAGAAAAATAATGGTAAGTGCTTAATTTTCTAAAAGGGTCAGAGAGAGAGTTTATTGTTAGAATAAATCAATAGCAGGAATTTTGCCACCAAGCATCTGAATGAATGGAGGAAAATTATTAATGTGTAAGATAATAGAAATAGAAAAAACTATACAAGAATGCTCACTTGAGAATTTCAGCAGCCATTTCAGACTTGGAAATCTGAGTTCAAATTCTAGATCACTAACACAGTCATAAGGACTGCTATGTACACAGCTATGCAGCGCTCCCTACAGGAAACAGATGTCTCTTCTATTCGCCCTGAAAACTAATGTTCCCAGCACCCCTTGGAAAGGAGCCTGTCCTCACTCATTTTGGGAGACTGAAATAAGAAGTGGTCAAACTGATGCAAGTGGCCTGTTTCCAGATCCTGATCTCTTTCTCTCCCAGTGCTGGTGCTATGGGATGTATTTCACTCCTATGTGAATCTAAAATATAAAATGTAAATATTGAAGCTTGGCAAAGGTACAAAAGATGGTTCCTGGGGAGGTTGTTTCTAGCCACCCAGTCACCTCCCACATGTGTAGGAAGGAACTGTAATTGGGATGGTGGTGTGTTCTGCACTGCGCTGCATTCCTAGCTGGCAGCTGTGGTAGATTTGTATCCCTGCCTCAGGCAAGCCTGGATACCTGTGACAGTTCTCTGTGGTCACACTTAGGCATCCATATTCTCCCTTTTCCATCCTCTGGTTCCCAAAGCTCCCTCCCCCCCAACACACATTCTCTTTCTCTTACACACAGGCCGGGCACACACACATATACACATACCCCTCTTCTCAGGGTCAGAGCCCAGCTATATGGTGAAGCTCTGGCAGGTCTGATGCCTGGGGCTAGGATGTGGCCCCTGTTGAAATAACAAATGAACTTAGTGTTTTCATGCTATTAATCCACAAAACCACTGCACTGTTCAGCACATTTGGCAGGCCCATTGCAGTAGGGCATAACGAGGTTGCTGGCAGCAGGGCATTGTGTGAAGAAGCTGGCAGATCCCTCATGTCCAGTGGGTGATACACAGAGGTTACTGTCCATTGTTCCTTTCCTATTCTTAGGCACTTTGGAAAATAATGAAGACCTTCAGTGTTTTTTTAAAGAAAAGTGACTCTTGGCAAATGGCCTAGGTCCACATTTGTCTATCAAATATGGAGTTGATCAAATCCTTAAAGTTTGCTAAAATGAAGATTTCCCCCTCCCCCACACTCCAAATATATCTTCAGCCATATACTTTTCTCCTTTCTCACTCTCTGTCCTTCTCACTGATGTCACCAAACATGATGAACCACCCCCTATCAGGCTCTGCCAGCCCCACAAAAATCATGCTCCAAGTGAGACTCTGATGCAGTAATCTAATTTGGGATGTGCGATTTGATTTCAGCAGCTCAATTGGATCATCCATTTGCAGAGCTACACATTTCCCTGCCAACTTTGCTGAGCAAATGTTAACCTCTTACTTTCAAGGCTTACTCTATTTGTGAACGTGGATCATTACTTAAACATGAGTTGATTTGGAAAAGAGACTAATGGCATGATGCTGTAGAGAAAAATATCCTATAGAGTTTAATAGGGGTAAAATATCAATAGGTACTATTGATAGATGTTTAGAGGTATTATTCTAAAATCCTATTGAATTTAACCAGGGGCAGGGAGTGCAGACTTCCTTTCCTCTGCTAAAAGCAAAAGGATGCTGGCTTTTATAAGCTTCACTCATCCACAGCAATTCCTGCTTCAGCTGGTGTGGTAAGACCAGTTTTCTGGTTCAATAGGGCACTTAACAAAGAATCTTTCTATGGTCATTTGGTAACTACTTTCTAGAAGCCTTCAATAGGGATTTAATTAATTCAGTAGAGATTTAATTATCTTTTTAATTCTAAAAATCAATTAAAAAGCCAAAACAAAACAAACTAAAATAGTCTTATAGGAATGTTATAATTTCCTTTCAGTTTGATAAGTCTTAAAAATCCCAAACAGTTGCATGCATAGGGTTGTGTATCACATATACATGCACTATGTTATACGAGTCTCAGGATTCATAGACCAAGCTCAAAGAAATAGAAGAATGCTTTTAAAATAAAGGTATGGCCCATAAAACATGACACTTGCTTACACAATGTCAGCTCTTTCAGTTCTGCTTACAAGTTCTTTCAGTAACTGCACTCCTGGATACTGATTTTAAATTGCAATAGGTGCTGCCTGTAAGCACTCAGCTTCCCTGGAAGGCAGTTTACTGTTAAGGGAAAAACAATGGACATTAATTATTTAGGTGATGAAGCTCTCACTCATTCTTTGAAAACATCTACTTTTCTCTTGGCATCTTCAGTCAGATGCTAGCTTTGTGGTAGGAAAGGATTTGTCAGCCATTTTTAAAAGTAATTTTGGTGGGGTTATGGACCTTGTTTGAGTTTATGACTTTCCGCACCCCCCCCCCCCCCCCCAACGGATCCGTGCTGTGGTTTTCTTGTCAGTTTGATTCAATATTTTAAAACATTTGTCTGATGAAAAACTAGGGGAAGTATTTTGGATTAAATACCACTTCCAAAACTATTCTAGTACAGATGTATACATTGTATAGATTGGATCCTGATATTTTCATGTTACATTATTATTTTTTGTTAGGATGTCTTTTGCCCTTTTCTCTGCTCTTTATTTAAGAGTCTTTTTTGTATTTGATTTTTCTCTGCTTACTCCATGTTTTATCCCTTTTCAAAGACATTTTTCTCTTTCTTTTCTGCAGTCTCTTCTACAGGAAAGTAAACTAAAAACTGTTTGATCTCAGGACCAACATTTTACACCTGTGATTTCAGAATGAGTCCAAAATTAAGAAAAAGCCCACGTGTGTGAGACTTAGAAAGATGCTTTGCCATCTCACAGCAAGTGAAGCGGTGTTTTAGAGACTTGTGCTTGAATTCTTGCCAATGAAAACAACTTTATGAGCTTTTATTGATCTCTGTTCCTAAAGGAGGAACGATATCTCTACAGATCTTACCTTTAAAAATGTTCCATTTACCTTACTTCCCTCTACTAGTGGCTCAGTGGTGCAGTTTTTTGGTTGTGAAACTAAGTGAAGCATAGATGGCTTTTCTATCAAATATGGAGTTGATTGAATCCTTAAATTTTGCTAAAATGAGGATCTGTTGAAGAAATAGGTGTGTGGTCATATACTTAAGGCAATGGTGTAATGTTTCATCAGTATCTATTATTTTCTGATAATATACCGGGGAGAAATGTCGGGTACAAAAGCTAGTTTTTGCTTAGATATCCTCTGTAGAAAGTAGGTGCATAATCATACTAACATCATAATCATTCTTTACATTTTCAGATGGTTGAATCATCCTTATTAGAGAAGTCAAGTGACTGAATGGATCTAGAGCAGGTTTGAGGAAAAGAGGGCAAGAAAGATTTTTCTGCTGGTATGTTGTTCATACCACACCAGTGATTAGGCAATTTCACTCTTCACTCTTACAAATTGGCCTTTTTTAATATTCAGTGTAATTTAAATCTCTGCCTAATATCTCTAGCAACATCATTGCTTGGGGAACAAGAATTAATATGGAGTTACAAATGTTTATCTAATATAGTCTACAATAAAGAATATGTGGTTTAATATTATTGAGTGAGGATTCAAATGAAAATTTAACCACATATTTGGGGAGCAAAGAGCGCAAATGCAAATAAAAAAAAAAATCCTATTCTACATTTCTCAGCCAGGCAGCTTTCCCAGCATTTACCCATTTACAATGACATAATTTTTTCCAAAAACACACTGTAGCTTCTATCTTTTTATCTAAAGTAACAGCTACTCCTCTGTCTTAGGTGGATTTGATGAGAAGTTTGTGCTATTATGCCTTTACTCTGAAAGATTGCTTTTGTCTTTTTCGGTTTCTTCTAGAAGCCTCCATTATCTGCAGTGCAGCCCATCCTGCTGGAACAGGCTTGCTCCTTGTAAGTGGATGAAGTGAAGATTTATTATCATCAGAACATGTGGAAATTAGAAAATGGACTAATGGAAACCATTAATGTCCTCCTCTCAACAATCAGATGAAATGTAGATCAATACAGTGTATTAATAGATTGAAAATGATTTAATATGGTATAAACATCCAGTCTCAGATGGTAAATGAGAAGAAAGAAAAGAAAGACAAGGACAGCACTCTTTTACATATTTGAAAGATACAAACTACTCCCTCAAGACATATTTCCTGTCCAGTATTTGGATATCTTTAAAGGAATAATATTAAAGAATTGATTTGTATCCTTCTATACAACTACTCAACTTTGTTTGATATGAAACAGTTGATTTCCTTATGAAAGCAAGTTGTGTTGCAAACTTGTAACAATGAATATATCCTTTGTCACCTATTCCACAGGTAAAATAATAGTAATAATAATGGTAATACCACTTATAGTTTGCAAACAAAAATTGTTACTTTCCTTAGTATCAATGCCTTCTTTGTTTGCTATGTGCATATAACATTGTAGAAAGGAATGATTAAATATGATTGATATAACAGTTCCAGTCCCCACACACATTCTACACAAACCTCAAAGGAAAACCTCAAAGAAGAAACAAAGAGAACTCCAAAGGAAAATTACTGCAAAAGTACTTTGTGCTAAACTGGCATCAGGCATAAAAATAAAATAATATCTATAAGTGAATGATTTGAAGCTTAAGGGACTAATTAAGATTTTAATGTGGTTTCATTCATTGGAAAATATAAGTCTTATGATTCTAGAAACTTTCCTTCACAAATAAAAACTTGTGGAGGTCATCCCATTTACATCTTCCAGGACTGGGTTTTAATCACAATTCTTCAATTAATTCCTGTTGGACCACATTGTGTCATTACCTGTGAGAACTGCTGAATATAGACGATTTGAACTACCACAGCTCCCATAACCAAAGGGTCAAAAGGTTAGAGCATTGCAGTCCAGAGAGGAAGAGAAAACAAACCATAATTCATCTTCCACCAAAGGACAGCATGTTCTGCCAGACATCTCAGGTTTTATTTTTTCATTGCTTAACAGCCCTTTGACACCCTCTGATGGAGTTTGGTTTTAATGTCTCATTCAGTGAGACCAAAAAGGAGAGTTTGGGACACACACATACAGTTTAAGATGGCAAAATGTGGTTGAGTAACTGTGGGAGTTCTAATTGCTTTTAATAGGTTGAGTATAATTTTTGGTGTCAGTCTATGGAAAAAAAAAAAAGGTATCTTGATTGTTCAGTCAATTAGAAGCCAGGTTTTAAGGGTGAGGTGGTACTGATGGAGTGTGCCTGGAATATAATTTTCTGTTAATTTTCATAGTGCATACAGAAAACAAAAGCAAGAATGATTTTAAAAGCTGGCTCTTATTATTCTGGGATCTTGGGGCTGAAAAGAAGAATGGGAGGAGGAGCCTAGCTGAGAGATTAAGTGCCACATCATTATGATCGCTGTGAATTTATTTCATAGTAATGTGGATGCTATAAGTGCTCCCATTGATGTTCAATTATACTTCAGTATTAGTTAAGTGTACCATTAAAATCTTGTATTACTGACATAAGCAATATTTATTTAATTTAATTTTATGGTACATATTTCAAACAGGGTAAAATGAAATATGGTTTGACCTTCCCAGTGGTCAGGAGGTTTATTAGCATTGTCAAACAGACTCAGGATCAAGAAACTGAATCCATTAACATCAGAACCAAGAGGCATGCTGGGACCTTCCAGATTTATAAGGGGTGAGGGCACTGTCTAAGGGGTTTAATAGTTGCTCAGTGTGTTTATATTCAGGACTACACTTTGATGCCAAGGACTGAAGGAGAAAGGAGTCAATATGGTAGGTCTTAGAGATTCAGAAACATTTTATTTCCAATCTGAAAATAAGCATAGTTCTGATTCAAGCAAAATGAATGAAACCAGAACTTGAAATAATGTGGACTAGATGTCTCACGGTATTGAATATGGCCTTTCATCCCCTGAATATCAGTCCAAATCTAACACAATAGAGTAGTGACCCAAACCATTACCATTTCACATCTGTGCAGTGGCCTCTAAAAAAAATAAGTCAGTGGCAGCAGTCCAGCACTTATCAGATATAGCACCACCACAATCAACATTAATTGACCCGGGCTTGCAGGCAGTCTCATCAAGGAATTCAAGGATGGAATCAGCTGAGTAAATGAAAAACTCCTTTTGCTAGAAGCAGTTCTTCCAAATGGAAGGTTGAGGGATGAGAGGAATCCTATGCTGCTGTTCTATAGAGGAAGAGAAAACTTGTGTTTCCAGAACAATTTATTTGCCAGATTTGGCAGTGGTTAAAAAAAAAGAAAAAGCAAGCAGGTCATTAAGTATAATCATAGAGATATGAAACACAAGTCACTTTGGCATCAGATAGGGGATTGATGATACCTTCCTGGGAACGTGGCTGTGTATGGTCTTGTTGCTAAGAGGGAACGCTGGTGAGACTGAAAATGTGCATCAGAGGACAAACTAAACTGTATGCTATGATGTACGTTGAACGATACTTAGGCAACTATCAGTATATTGTTTCTGTCTGTGGGGCAGATTGTAGTCTTTCTGGTAATCAGATATGTAGGGGAATATTTTAAGATGATAATTTTTTTAATGAAATAAATAGTTAAATTAAAACAGGAAGAAGTATTATCCAGCTCTGACCTGAATAGCGTAGGTAAAAATAAGCCATAAAGGAATAATAATGAGAGAATGAGATCCAGAAGGGAAGCATATGAATGAATGCCAATAACTCTTATAGGGACCAATTTAAATTGTGGAGGTTAAGAAGGACCAGTCTCCCGGTGTTTCATTTGGAATGTATGTTATTCTACAAAAGGTTATAGGCTCAAACTGTCAAAGAGAGACTTGTACATGTGGGTATTGGAAATGAAATAACTTAGTTCTAATTAGTATCTTTAGTTACCTTGGTGCAATTCTGTATATGGAGAAGGAGTTTAAGTTTATATTAAACTTAAATTTTATTGAAATGGGTTACTCTTATTTGGACATGTGTCTACACTCAGACTTAAATAATGAAAAGTGCATATCAAGTAGTTTAGTTATTTCAGTTCCAGTTTTTGTGTAAACAAAGCTGAGGTATGCAAAATGAGCATTTAGGCAGCTACAGGCTATTTGTAAAGGCATTTAAGTGCCTAAAGGAGCAGATAGGTAAAAATCAAAGGAAGTTAGTGCCTAGTTGCTTTGGATTCTTTGTGAATTTAATTTCACTAGGATTTATCAATATTAGGGCACCAGACACCATAATCTGGCCCCAGGTGCCCATCTGTTTCTTTAGCTACCTAAATCTTTTTGACTCTGCCCTCCAACCATTAATGTGAGCACCCACATGCAGATAGGGGGATTGAAATCCCATTCCTTGCTTCCATGTGAATTATTAATTCATTTTCTGTGGCTTAGTTTGTTCCTGCTAGATCTGCAAGTGAATTTTTTGCCCTTCTTTGTGGAAAGCAGGCTCAGCTGCTTCCATGACACTATTGTTAAGTATAAATTTGACCGTGTCATGCAGTTCTTTCAATGCACATAAATATTCTTTGTTTATATTCTTACTAAAAATGATCAAATACATAAGCATGTTTGAGCATCCCTATTGTAATGATGGCATCTCTTTCTCTCTCCTTCGGCGTGCATTACACATTATCTTTTTCATCAGTGCCATCCCCAGTCTCTCTCCTCAGGTGCTGATACCAAGGTAAGAAATATTTTCCCTAAGTACCAAGAGCTAAGACCCATTTAATCAAATAAGCTTCACCACATCTTGGTATATGACTGGTCATCTTAACTTAGACTTCAAGTCTTCCTTCTATCCAGCCTTTTGCATCCCACACATTGGAAAACACCATGCTATGGTTTCTGTTGAACTAGGCAAATGTCTGCTCTTGCTAACCCACAGGCACACAAAAAAACAGCCACAGATCATTTTGCTGCTCCTCCCTGTTTCTGCCCTGGAATAAGTAAATTGCTTGTTCTGTTTTGCTTTCTTTTTTCTTCTTGCCATCTTCTCAAGTCCCACCCTGATCTCCCTTTCCAAACTTGTCCTGTGCTATCTGTCACGGCGGGGTCCTCATGGAGGGCCGTGATCTCCTTGAGGTCCCTCGCTCCGTGTCAGGCCAGCCCAAGGCACCCTTTAGTTCTCGCCCACCACGTCTTGCTGGAATATGATTGGGAGGCTGCCTATGACTCCCTGGGCACGGCTACTCGGGACCTCTGTCCCCGCGGTTCTTCCGGACCCCCTGGGGGTCTCCCGATATGGTGGGTGTTCCCTGGACACCCTAGCCTTACGGGCTATGCGTGGCTCCTACCAGCCCCTAATACCACGCCCCAAGCCTCGCAGATGTAATAGACGTTGGTATGTCTGCACGCCCGCTTCCCGGGCCTCCTCTATAATCTAGCCCCCTCTGGGCTTTCTCGAGTACCCAGCCTCTCACTGGGACTCTCGTCTGGCCCACTCTGGGCCTCCCCTGATGGTGTGGTTCCACTCAAGGACTCTCTAGCGGGCCTCTGGTCCTTCAGGCCCACTGCACGGGTGCCCTTTCTGACCCCGGCTCACCGCGCTGCTACTCCCTGTCTTCTCAGGGGCAACCGCAGCGCCCTGCCCCGGTCTGAGGGGTGTTGCCGCACTAGCCTGCGGCCTGGCTCCTCAGCATTGCCCCGCTCTAGGGCTCCTCAGCATCGCCCCTCCTTGGGGCTGCTCAATAATACAAAGTGGCACTCCCCCTCTTTGGGGCTCGCCATGCCCCCACGGGGCTTCTCAATAAAGTCGCCCCTCGCTCTGGGGCTGGGGTCTATGTACCCCGCACACAATCCGGGGTCTATGTCCCCCGTCTGCAACCTACCGGTTGCGCCCACAACCCACTGGCCGCGCTCCTCGCCATCCTGGCGCTACAACTTACTGGTTGCGCTCCTCACCCTCCTGGCGCTGGGGCACCCCACACTCTCTGGGGTCCCTATATGAGGATATTGCACCCTCCTCGGGTGCTGGGGCCCCCACACTCCCGTGGGGCCCTTTATGAGGCCTCCTCCAACCCCTACAGCCTCACCCAAACCTCCGGTTGTAATAACAGAGCCAAACAAACTCAAGCCTCCTGGCTGTAACGCAAACATAAAGCCCCCTGGCTAAACCATAGTGCCCCATCCTCTCAGGGCTATCATGAGCTATACTTGCCCATCAGACTTCTCCCCAGATCTCAGCTGAGGAAGCTCCTACCTCTCCAGCTGCTGGCAGGGAACTGCCAGCCTGGTCTCAGCCCTTAGCTTTGTAAGGGCCAGGCCCTGCCTCCTACAGGCAGCTGGTTCCCCTTGGTTGCTCCGGCAACCCGCAGCTGCGCTCATTACCCGGGCAACCCTCAGCTGGGCTCGTTATGTCAGGCCAGGGCGTGCTCACTCGCTCCCTGGCAGTTTCTCCTCTCTAGGAGCAGGCACTAAGTTGCCCTGCGACACTATCCATGTTGGAGTTAAAAATATAAACTATTTTAAGCTTTTGTTCCTTTTGGGCCCTTAAAGGGCCCAATATCTCATGGTGGGCAGGATTAATTTCTAGTGTCTCAACTGGGGCTGGGAGGTGTGGGGGGAGGGCAGAACCAGGGACTCTGGACAAATCCCCATAGCCCTGCCCGTTCCTTACTTTCTGGCAGGCCCCTGTTCTCCATAGTAGGCATGGAGCACTGAAGAAATGGGGTACAACCACCTGCTCAGTCTTCAAGATAACAATACCTTTGTTTGATCTCCACCTAAGCCAACTTTTGATCTCCACCTAAGCCAACCATAGTGAAGTAAACACAAACCGTGTAGCTTAGTTCATTCTCTAATACCCTTTCTCTCAGTCAGCTGCATACAAACAGACACTGGAGTCAGTAGCTCTGAGCCATGTTTGGTGACTGGGGCCAGAAAATACTTTAATTCCTCTTGCAAATATTTTAGTAGGTCAACTCTTGACTACAAGGAGGGAGTTTCTTAAAATGAGGCAGCTCCCTACCAGATCAGAAGCACTGGACTAGCCGAGCTAATTTTTTAAAAACTATTATTCCAGATCAGCTGTCAGCAGCAAAGGATGTGTGAGAGAGAGAGAGAGAGACTGTGATTCATAGTGAAATCCTGTCACTTTTCCCAATATGTAAGTGAGATGTTGAGAGAGATGATCATCTGGCTAATTTCTTAGCTGCCAGCAATTATAAATATATCCCTAAGTACAGTACAGTATATGTATGCCATATTTTATTGAGATTGAGCAGTGGAGTCATACTGTATGCTCACTGTGCATATCCACAGACAGTCCTATCCCTCTAATTATGTATCTGTTCACATGAAAGCAGCTGTTGTCAATTGCCTTACCTGTGAGTCCCAAAATGTATATTGTTTTGGTGCATGCTGGGACAGTACAGCTGGTACACAACAGATGGCACAAGGGAGTCTCTAGTCAGAAGCTGCACATGTGCTCAATCCCAATGTCAAGGCTGTGTTGTTATGTGCCAAGGAGTTGCAAGCCAGAGTCCATGCATGTGCTAAAGTGCCAAGTGAAGCTGCTGTTCTCTGTTAAGTTTGTTATTGCTCTTGCTTAGTGAATGTTTATGGTCCACTGAGTAGTCTTCATCTACTAAGTTTCCTTTTATTTTGGGCATGTATTAGTGCTTGCTCATGTCTGAAGAGTACAGGGACAGCATGGAAAACTGTGAACTGAATTCTGGAATACTTAAGGCTTTCTAGAGGCATGTTCAGTAATTTCCAGTTATAAACTATGGGGGATGAATGGGAAAACTGATTCCAGAGATACACAATGTAATTTTTTTTTTCTCAGTTGAATGTATTTAATCTGTGCAGGAGGAGAAGGTGGGGAGAGAAAGAGACAGAATAAAAAACTTACATAATCTTAAAAGCACAAATGAGTTAAAATGCATCTAAATTCTACCCCCAAGTTAAGTATAGTAGAGTGTCTAAAAAAAGTCACTGCTTCTACTAGAAAAGCAGGTGCTGGTTTTAAGCAGTGACACTTAACCAAACAGGTTTGATACCCTTGATAACTGAGCATGTATGGTTTTTAGAGTCAGCACAGAATTCTGTCTTTTAATTGTACAAATTAACAGTTTCCCTATTTTATGTTTTGACAAACGTATTTCATATCAATAAATTCTAAAGGGAAAGAAACAGACTGAAGAAGTATTGTTAAGTGTCTATTATAAATTATAGAATATTTAAAGATGTTAATATTCCTGAAAAAATGATGATTTGCAGATAAACCCAGAGGTGTATCCAGAGCCGATCCAAGGAGGTGTGCTGGTGCCCCCCCTTGGACTCTATGGCATGTGTGCAGTGGGCTGTCTGAGCTCTGGCATGTCAGAGTAGCTTCTGACAGAGCTCTTTATGTGCCATGAGCTCTCCGAGCTCACTGGTTGATTGGCACAAGCTCTGGCTGGTTTCATGTAGCTCCAAAGCCCGGGGGCTGCTTTGCCAGCAGTAGCGGTAATGGCTGGGCCAGCAGCACACCCGTTGCTATTTTTGTACCCACCTCTTTGTTATGCTACTAGATAAACAAGGAATAATTCAACCAATAGAAACTAAATCTGTAACAGACCTAAAAGGGACTGACTTACGATACAATGGTGCTTGGATATGATAATATTGTACGCTTAGAAAAGTTTGGGTCATAAATAACCTGGTGACTGAGAGGAATATAAGTCTTCACAGATATTTGAAGAGTGCAAACTAAAGTAAGGAGGGAGGGGAATTGTTGTGTCTTCTACTAGAGGACATTAAAGATAATAGGATGAAATTAAGAAAAGGGAAATTTATGATGAATATCAAATCCTTGGCATTGAGCAAGGACTATAGAGGCCTTTTCTATGAATACCTAAAGTTGGGCCTGATTGGTAACATTTGGATCTAGAGGCAGGTCCAGTCATGGGGTTGCAGATCAGGGCTTTTCATTTGCTGAACTACAAAAGTAAGAATTTACATTTGGGTCAGCATGTCCCAAATGGTGTGGGTTGGTTTTACTTTTGTAAAAATGCCACATTAGCACAGGATGCATGTAGAAATGTGCTGGAAGGTAAGGTGGCATTTTTTTTGAATGGGGAAGGTTTAATAACTGATGATTTAATCAGATTTATTTGAGGACAAAGCAAAGGTAACTTGCAGTAGGATGGTTTTCTTTTTGCCATTTTCTATGTGATAGTTTATAATGTCTAGGATTGTCAGAGAAACAAGGGAAATTTAAGATGGGGGTGAAGGGGAATGCAGCTGAGAACTGTAAGAGTTAGGGAAGAAGGAAATAGTTTATTTCAAATACCTTTCTAGGTTTCTTGAAGCAAATGCAATTGTTTCTTGTTTACCAGTTTCTTTATCATGAATGGCACATGCCCCTGGCAGCTGGGGGCACATAGTGGTGGCAGGAATGTGGCAGCTGTGGCAGAAGCGCGGTGGTGGTAAGTGGGGGAGTTCCCATAAATGCCGTCAGCACTGTCAGCAGCGGTGGGGTGAGCGCCGACCAAGGGTTGGCGATCACCTGCAGCACCTTTGTGCAGGGGGTGCGCTGCCATGCGCAGGGAGTGCACATGCACCCCCTACACATCACCTCTGTGCTTTACCTCATGGGGAAGAAAGAAAACTAGAAGAGTTTTACCATTGCTTTTACCATTAGGTTCAGAGAAAGCAGTATCACCCCTAAGAGGTAGAGGTGTGTGTAGCGGGCCCTATTCAACTCAGATTCAGCCCGAATCAGGGACAGTGATTTGATTCGTTGATTTGTATCACTGTCCCTGATTCAATTTGACTGAATCTGAAGATTTGATGCTGATTCAGAGACTCAGCAATTTGGACATAGACACAGCTTTAAAAGTTTTTTCTACATACCTTGAGGTAGCAGGCATGACTCGTGATCGCTGTGAGGCTGGGGTGCATGGAACATCCCAGATGAGTGTAAGGGGGGCCTTCCACGTACTTCCGGTCCGCTTCCAGATCTGTCAGGGAGCATACGGGGGCTGCTTGCACCCCCCAGCTTGGTAATCAGCCGCGGGGCTACCCTGGGTTTCCCCCCAGGCCCAGGAGGCACCAGTTGCTAAGCCAGGAGGCACGGGGGTGGGGGGCAGCACACTCCCTGGCAGACCCAGAAGTGGACCAGTGCTTCTGGTCCACTTTCGGGTCTGCTGCTGATCACGCTGGGGAGCCCCCCCGTGCTTCTGTGAGATGCAGCATCACAGCATTCACGAGCCCCTGCTACCTAGAGGTATGTAGAAAAAACATTTAAAGCTATCTCTATGTCCGAATCTCTGAATCTTTCCAAAGCTCTCTGAATTGATTTGGAGGGTTCCGATTCAAATTGGAGAGATTAAAAGGTCCTCTGATTTGATTCAGATTCAGAGATTCAGCCACTGAATTAGGCTGAATCTCTGCTGAATTGAATTGGGGACCAAAGCTTCGCACAGCCCTACTAAGAGGGTAACATTTATCCTTTGGGGTGTAGGTCAGGTACTAAAATAGATTACATTTAAGATAGAATACGACGAGATTTGATGTACAAGGGCAAAAAAATACATGTAATAGCTAGAAAGACCATTAGGCAGGATAAAGGGCTTTATTTATATGAAAAGTTTCACGTATATGGAGAATATCTGTCAGACAGAATACAAAAAAAGGACTGTGATAGCCATGGAGGCCTAAGTATGAGGTTTGAAAACACGGCACACTTTTGAAAAAGGAAGGAAGCCTAAGTCAGACCCAAATTTAGGGTATTCAGCAGTTATCATACCAGTGAAAAATGTGAGAACCAAGTGAGCACAAATACAATAGAAGGTATTTAAATTTGGATGGGTTTGAAAACAAATGCTTGATGAGGTTCATAAATGTCAAATGAACAGATGGAGCTGAGAATGAAACCAGCAGGGAGATAAGGCAGAGATTGCTGTGAGCAGTGGTGGAAAACAGGAAACTCCAGTTGGTGGGCTACAGGGTTAGGATGAAGGAACAGGGATTGCCAAGATAAGATTTGTAACAGAGGCGGATATGGATGATCCTGAGGCTGCAAGGAAGAGCAGAGGTCAGCTTGATCAATTAAAGTGAAGAGAGACCCTTATTTGCAAGTGCTGGAAAAAGACATGACTAGTTTCCCTGCAGGCATGTTCAGTAGCTTGTGTGTTACATAGAATGACACTAACAGTCTTTAGGATCAATTTTAGTGTTTCATTTTCTCCTCAAATGTGATGCTGTTAATATGCATTAAGCCTGGCTTGTTACCCCAGTTTAGGAGTTTAAATGAGACACTTTCAGCTTACAGACAAGATGACAGCCTGTCAGTTAAAATAGAGAAGTTACAAAGCAAGCATGAGAGTGAAATAACCAGTGAATGATTACCTTGTTCAGCCAAAGACTCCTTCAGTCCAATGGCTAGGCTGTCCTCAAGTGATTAAGGATCACGAGTTGCCTTTCCTGCAGCTGCTTCTTTCCCCAGATGTTTAAATGAATCTGGACCCTCCTGGCCTATGCTTTCAATTAATTATCCTTTTACACATGAAAGCCCAACTTCAATTATTGCTATGTTTTGTCACAAAAAAACCCAACCCAAAACCAAAACAGCATTCTTATAAAACAAAGTAACTGGAACGTCTAAGAAATATATATATTTGCAAGCTCAGTTGCATGCTACTGCTTTAAAATAGTGTTGTTTAGGCAAAAGTTCTAGCCTGTGTGCTACATACAAAACTGTTGTTAGGTAGTAAAGTCAATATATGATATACTATAAGTCTCTTTGGAACACCGTATTCTGTGTTTGTACAGCCCGTGGGACCCTGGCTCCTGACTGAGTCTCCAAGGGACTGGAAGTGAACATTCTAAAATTATAGAAGCCTTAGTCTGTCTGTCTGTCTGTCTGTCCATAATGATTTATTCACACTCTGATTGGCTGTCTCAGCAGCCAATAAGAGTGTTCTACACAGACAGAGACAGATGGTGGAGTGCCGCCATGACAGTGGGGACTGAGGGACCAGAGGAGAGGGGGTGAGGGCTGCTCCTTGGAGGCACAGGGGGACAGTGGGGATTGGAATGCCCTCATAATGGAGGGGGCAGAGCGGGGGTGCTGGCCTTGCCACCATAGGTCTGCTTTTTGGAGCCAGCAGCTGGTGACCTCCCCAACAACAGACAGCAGTGAGGGGAGGCAGCAGGGAACAGGGGAGGGAAGGGAGCGGGAAGGGGTGGGGGGATACTGGTGGCTGTGCCCTGTCTGAGCCATGACTACCACCGCTGCTGCAATTGCAGGCCCTGGCACCAGCCTGAAGCAGTAGGGAGAGGTGGGGAGTAACCCCAGCCTCGGCCCAAAGTGGAGGGGAGAACAGCCCAGGCCCCGCCTCAGCCCTGGCCACAGGCTGAAGTGGTGGGGGGGAGGCATGGAGTGGCTCCAGCCCGAAGTGGCAGGGGGAGGTGGGGAGCAGCCCTGGCCTGAGGCAGGGGTAGGGCCAAACACAGGCCTCTGTTCCCCACCCTATCATTCTTGACAGGCAATTTGCTACTTCTAATATTATAAAAGCCTTAGTCTGTCTTTCTGTAATGCTTTATTCGCACTCTGATTGGTTGTCTTGGCAGCCGATTTGAGTGCTCCAAAAGCATTCTGGACAGGAGGTGGTGGCGGCACCATGAAGCAGTGCCATGACAGTGGAGATGGAAGGGACAGAGCAGCAGGCGGTGAGCCCAGCAGTGCTGGCCTCCTCCTCCCACTCTGGCATATGGGGCCAGACACAGGGGATGGGGGAGGGCGCATGGGGCTGGAGGCTGAGTGGCAGTGGCACTAGGAGGGTTTGGGGGACTATGGCCCAAAATTTGCATTAGCCCCTGTAGCCACTGCTCCCACCCCTGCTGATGCCACCCACCCCATGCAGGCTGTGGCAGCTCTGTCTGCTCTGCTCTCACCTGCACCGTAGCCCCCTTTCAGCCTCTCCATTGGGAAGAGGCTTACACTCCCTGACCAGATGCTGGCTGGCATGGCCCCCTAACGCAAAGGGGGCAAGATGAGGGTTTATTCCTCCCCTCTCTCCCCCAGGGGATGCCAGCTGGGGTGCAGAAGCAAATGTCAGGGGCACTCAGCCTGTGTGGGGGCTAGTGGTGGAGGCAATGGCCAGGGCGGTCCCCTGGTGGGAAAGGAAAGGGAGGGGAGAAGAGCCCCCTCCCTGCCCGCTTCACCTCAGGGGGCCATGCTGGCCAGCATCTGGCCATGTCCCTGCCCCTGCCCCTGCCCCTGCCACTGGAGCAGACAGCACAATCCAGCCCAGGGCTGCAAAGCATTCTGGGGTGCTGGGGGACTCTGATTCAACTTAAACCAGGAAGGGACCTGGGACAGAAGTTCCATAAACTAGTTTGACCTCAATCAGTTAAGTCTGATACTACATTCAACCTGGTTTATCTGAAAACCAGTTTTAGCCATTTTGACACTGGTTTATGTGCACTGAACTTCTGTTCTATTATAGGTTTAAGCTAGTTTCTGATCACTTAGGGTATTTATATACATACATTTTTGCCACTTATACAATTGTATTTGGGCCTCTTTAATAAACTAGCACAGCTGTGTTCTCCTAAATGACTAAACTCTTCATTTAAAGCTAAATATTCACTGTGTTCTAATAAATGGTGTCTATGCATAATATATCATTTGCTAGAAATATTCTCTAGTATCAGTTGTACTGGTGAACCTAGTTTTTAAAGGTGTTGAGCACCTGTCACTCCCACTGATTTTAACTGCAGATTTTAATTGTATGTTCAGCATCTCTGAAATCAGGTTTCATGAGCTTCACCAAGGTTGTACTAACTCCAACGATGTCAAGAATTATCACATTATTAAAGTATCTACCCACTTGACCTTAAGGAAGCTATGATCCAGTTGGTTGTAGTAACCTAATTGATGATAATATTTGAGAAATTAATTCTAAAACCATTTCCAAAACCTTATTTTAAAATTCACCGTCAGTCTGAAAATAATGCTGCATTAAGAAGGTTATTATTTGTAATTCATACAAATATCCCCTAAGAATAGCAGAAATGAAAGAGATTAGAAAAGAAAATACTCTCTTTCTTTTTTCAGTTGGTTTGACTTGTGCATTTGAAAACATTTTGTGTATAGTCAGTTTATTTGATATCTCTGTGCAGAGTACATCAGTTGAGTAGTTTTTCTTTAAGTAGTGTGTAAGCCCTCTAGTGGTACTCACTGAGTGTGTCTACATGTGCAATTAATGTGCAGAAGAAAGCTTAATGCGCAGTAAAATACTGTGTAGTAAACTTTTCCTGGGAAAGCATCTACACATGTGCCTGAGGGGAGCAAATTTGCTCCCAACTACAGCCGTCTAGGAAAGGGCTACTCCTGACCTGCTCTGCTTCCATACGGCAGCCAGGGGGAGCTGTAGGCTCCCCCAGGGTCAGGCCTGGGATCCAGGGAGGCAGGGAGGGGACCTATCCCACCTCTGGGACAGCTATTTCCCAGTGCCCTGTCCCAATCAGCTGGTGGGGCAGCTGGTAGTGAGCCCTTGACTGAGTAAGGGAGCAGAGAGCTCCCCAGTCCCAGCGCTGCTCAGTTTCCAGCTCCTATGGGGAGCTGGGAGCCATGCAGCTGTTAGACAGTGGGGCAGAGAGCAATCTCACCCTGGTGCTGTTTGGCTCCTGACTCCTCCGGAGAGCGAGGAGCTGAGCAATACCAGGATCAGCCCACCTGCTGGTGTGGCTGACCGGAAGCAAAGAGTAAAATGAGTCATTTTTCCTTAATTTTTTCAGTGTTTCAAAAAACCTAACAAAAAATGTGGGAGTAAGGGGACAGAATTGTTGAAACACTCTAAAGGATTTTCTCTTTTTTTATTTTTTATAAATGACTAAATTTGTACTTTTTTTAAAGGATGACATTTGGTTTAGAATGAAGAAATGTCATGATATTCTAGGAAAATCTGTAAATATTTCTGATGCATGACACTTATAATAAAACAACACTCAATTGCAACCAGAGAAAGGCAGTAACAGATGCATGAAGTCTGCTCCAGAGTTTCTACTCCAATATTTGATCCTGCTTACTCCTGAATCAGTTCTAGTAACGAATCAAATAAAGATTACCCACCCACAGAATCTGGTACAACTACAGAAGTACCAGCCACCTTTTTCCAACATGGCTGTTAGTATTGGGACCTATGTTAAAGAGGTCTATTAGAAAAACATAATTTTAAAATTCTAGACTCATTGTAATTTATTTATTGTGAATCTTTTCACCTTTGTTGCCCAGTGTAGTCTATGCCTTGACAGGTGCCCCACCCCCTGGTCACCATCTTGGGACTGGAACTCCCATCCCCTGACCTTTGCTACTGGAAGTCCCTCCCCTGACTCCAGAAGTACTTCTTTGGGGGGAGGGAGGGGGCTGCCATCTCATCCAGAAAAAAAGTAAATCATACACTAAAAGTCTACTATAACATATTTTATTATAACATATAACATATTATAATACTATATAACATACTATAATACTATATAACCTACTGCAGTAAAAGCTGAGTTATCTGGCACCTTACAAGCCGGCATGCTCTGTTAACTGGCATGCCGGCTTGTAAGGGGTTGTAAGGGAAAAGTTAAACTGGAAGTGCCCACCATACCACTTCTGGTTTTGTGGAGCCCCCATGGCCCAGGGGAAAGCAGCCTGCACTGCTAAGCCCCCACGGCCCAGGGAATAGGAGCCTATGTGGGTCCCCCCTCCCTGTCCCTTGGGGCCCAAGGGGCCTGCAGGAGGGGTGGCAAAGCTGCAGGAGGGGCAGTGACACCCCAGATGCAGTGGGACAGGTGGCCCAAACAGGCAAAGATGCCTGTTCAGGACACTTGGTTATCCGGCATATTTTGTTACCTGGCACCCTCAATTCCCCATGGGTGCTGGATAACAAAGCTTTTACTGTATAACATATTTTAATTTGTTACAAAAAAATTTTTTGTCATGAGATGTGTTTGTGTACTGTATATAGAGATGATTGCATAATAGCTCAAAAATAAAGTCTTGCTCTTGTATATTGTGTGTGGGAAGTGTGTGGGGTGTGGTTGGGAGTGGATGTGTATGGTAGGGTGTGTGGGGGAGCTTCTGAGGGAGTGTGGCTGTGTGTGGGGGAGTGTAGGGTACGTTGTGGGGTGTGTGTATATGTGGGGGTGTTGTGGGGCAGGGTGTGGGTGTGTGGGGTTTGTGGGTTGTGAGGGAGGGTGAGAGGTTGTGGGGACCTCCTTATACACTCTCCCCCATGGTGCAGAACCCCTGCCAATGGTGGAAGGAGCAGCAGGCATGGGCCCTCTGGGTGCTTGTGGCCCATGCAGGTGCTTCTGCCCAGTGGTCTGCAGCTCCAGCCAGAGCTGCACATGACAGCAAGGATCAGAGCCAGGTTGACCTGCCTCTCTCACACAGGGCTCCCCACAGTGCACATGCAGCTTCTGGCAATCATGCGCCACCAGGGGAAGCCCTGCACAATGGAGCTGGCTGCCTTCCCCACCACATGCAGCTGCTGGGATTCTGCTGGAAGTGACAGGGAGCCCAAACCCCTGCTTCCATGGCAGCAGGGAGCAGGGAAGGCATCTGGCTCTATCACGTGGGGCTTCCCCTGGTGGCATGCAAGTGACTAGAGCTGCATGTGTGCTGCAGGGAGCCCCGCACAATAGAAGGGGCTGGCCTGGCTGCACTCCTTGCCACCATGTGCAGCTCTGGCTGGAGCCACACACTGCCAGGCGGCAGCACCTGCGCAGGCCATGAGCACCCTGAGAGACCCCACCTGCTGCTGCTGCCACCACCAGCAGGGCCTGTGCACCATAGGGGAGAGTTCATGGAGGAGTTCCCACACCTCCCTACTCTCCCTTACATCTACACCCTGCCAACCTGAGCTCTGCATTCCCGCAACCCCCCTGGGCATGGGCTCCATGCTCCTGCCAGCCCCAGCCCCGCTGCAGCCCCCCAACCCCGGCCACAGGTGTGCCCCCACCCCCACTGCTTCCCTACATGCTGCCCAGAATGAGCGCTGAAGCAGGGAGAAGAGGGGGAGCTGCTGAATGGTGAGGAAGCTGATCAGGTCCCCAAGAGGATACAGCAGTGGCAACAGCAGCTGCACCCTGAAGCTGCATGCTGGCTGGGCAAGGGCATTCCACACACTAGGGTGTGAGTCAGGTGGGCAGGCTGGGCAAGGTACAATTACTTGGTGGGTACCTGGGAGACCAGATCCAGCCTGTGGGTCATATTTTGCCCAACCCGGTCCTAGAGACTAAGGTCCAAATTCTATAGTCTGCATTGCTTTCATTACTTTGCCAAATTAAGGTCTAAAAATCTTCTCTGAATCTACAAAAAAATTCCATAGGCTTCCCCACATTGTCAACCAAGGTGTCTCTACCCTCACTTTGAATGATCATCTCTGGGAGACTGAATATAGTTCAGTTTGTGGACATTCAGTTCCTAAACTCTCTGCTGAGGTTGCTTATAAAGGGATCAATAAACCCACAAACTGTGATCAGATGGAAATAGTTAATGTTGGTCAAGTATTATTGTTGTTGTTATAGTATGTTTACAAATATTTTTATAACAATTGCCCTCCATTTAAAAAACTGATTAGTGATTTTGGGCACCAGCTTGGGCACACCTCAAAGGGGTGTGATATTTTCTGTGAGGAACTCAGCACTTTCAGTACTCTTCGAGATTTGAGTTTCCATAGATTTACCTCCAGTTCAGTGAAGAAAAGGAAATTCCTAGTATTTATCGTCTTGGAGGTGAGCATCATGTTTTAAGAATGAGGAAGCAGTCTATTATTACAGTAAATAGTGTCAGTGGTTCCTATCAATGTCAGAAAGATAAATGAGTATGTTTCCACAGTGCTTTTACCGCTTTAGTATTTGTTTTCTTGTGAAAATTCCTGTTTGGGTTTTTGGGGGAAGTAGCACATTTTGAATATTCCAATTGTAGAAAGAGAAAACTGAATTTCTAAGTGTGAGCTTTCATAGTCTGATTCTAGTTTTGGAATAGATGCATTGCATACTATGTTCCAGTTGGCAGCAAACATGCCATGAAAGGGAATGAGGTTTGAAGATGGCTTTTACATTGATATCAATGATGTTTGTGTGCCTGTCCAGAAGGACAAGAACATTTTATTCCAAGTGTTGATTCATGTCTGGTGACAAGTACAATAGCATTAAACACAAAGAATTAATGTTATATTCCTATAGATGACTTCAGAGTGTGAGTGCGGTAGTTTAATTTCTTGCTATAAAATAGACCAAAAGCCAATATAATAATTGGATACTGTCAGGATATAGGTCATCACAGCCCAGCCAGGATTGGGGCCTACAAATCCTCTTTGTCCAATGAAAACTAAACACAAATAAAATGTCCAATTTTTAATATCAAATATTCACAATGGCTGGATCACAAATTCATTAAGGGTCAAGAGCTATAAACCATCCCAAATTAAGACATTTGAGTAAGTTGTAGGCTGCTTGTGGAAACTTTGTCAATGGAATAAAAGGATAAATTTGCGAGCACTATTATTTGTTGCAAAGTATTTGCTTGTTCCTATTTATGCTCTTATAAAACTAGTGAATCAGTCCTTACTAATTGCATTTCAAATATGCATTGCATTGTAGGCACGCAAACAGACTGAAAATGACCAGCTAGTTAGAGTGACAGATGGAGTGCAGGGTATTTTTTTTTTAAGAAAAAGGGTAACAAAATTAAGTGTTCAAATTACCATGACGAATTCATGGATGCTATTTGCATGACTTACTAACGCTTTTGCACATTTCGGGAAATTCATTTGCCTTTGAAAATTGAAGCTGTAGTGTTCAAATGAAGTGCCTACCCTTCAACTCAGTAGGTGCTTGATGGAGCTGAACAGCTGCACCGGCTTGAAAAGAGTTGCTATTGTGCATTGCTCATTATGGGCCTGAGAACAAGAATTGACTGCTGCCAACCAGCCTAGCTCTCTGCATTTACCACTAGCATCCTCCAGTTTGGAAACTGATGCCACCAAATCTCTTCCTCTGGGTTATTTTTTTCATGCTTCTACTTTCCTGCAGACAATTTTTTCCCTCCAAGGTTATCAACCAGGAGCCATGAAACATGTAAGGGTTTGCTATTGGCAATGTTGATGGAAGGGAAAGCTTTCACCTCTCTTACCTCATTACTGCAATTACCTCCTTTTTCCTTCTCTCCTGATTTTAATCTTCTGATGATCTCCTGATAACATCTCTCCTGATTTAATCTCCCCTGGGCAGGTAACATTTAGATACTGGATGTTTAGTACCCCTCTACGTACCAGAAAGACAAGAACTTTTTATTCCATGCGCTGATTTATGTCTGGTCCCAAGTGCAACAGCACTAAAGACAAAGATTTAATGTTATATTTATGTGGATACCACATATTTTTCCATTTGCATTCTTTTAAATGCTGTGCTCTATAACTATTCAGGAGATTTGTATTGATGATGACCATTGCAGGCTTCTCGCTCTGTTGGCTGGCAGGTGCTGGCAGCCCTGTGGAGGCAGCACAATTAGCCCCTGTAGAGGGAAAGAGCTCCTCATATCACTCAGTGGCAGTCTCAACCAATGAAAGAGGAAAGTGGATAAATTCCAAAGGGAATCATAATCACTTCTCCTTGGTCAGAGAATGATGGCTCTGGCTTGAATGGAAGAGGCTTAACAGGGAGGAAAGGAAAGATATATTTGCAAACAGCTCTCTTCTAGGAGAGAGACACATGAACCAGTTGACATTTAAGATAACAAAATTACATCTTGAATGATGGTGTAGGGTATTAACCCATGAAGCCAATTGAAGTTGGGAGCAAAACATTGCATAACATTTTTAAAATTTCACCTGAGGTGTGACCTATACTCAAGATGCCACTGGGAATTTATTTGACATTTCCCCTTGCAGCAGTGATCACAATACTTTTCCTCCAGCCTCACATCAGGAACATTCTGGAACAAATACAGTGCAGAGGCAGAGTTGCTGTTAGTACAAGCAAGGCAGTTCTCTGGTACCAAGTCAAGGGGATGAGTAAAAGAGATTGCAGGACACTGCTTCCTGTGGAGTCTATCCCAGGGGCTCTGAGTAGAACATTCAGTGGGTGTTTTGCTATGCAGAGGTTCCCAAGCTTTTTCTTATTGCATACCACCTTCCCATATGTTTAATAGTTTCATAGTTGTTAGGGACTGGAAGGGACCCCTCAGATCATAGGGTCCAGCTCCCATGCACTTGGGCAGGAAAGACTGCTGGGATCAGATGACCTCAGCAAGATGGGTATCAAGACATTTTTTGAAGATAGCCAGGATGGATGACTGTATCATATCCCTATCAGCATATGGTTTATATTTTAACTCCTTAAATGACAATTCTTATATTGAAAATTAAATCTGCCATTACACAATTTCTCTTGCATAACCCCCTCCCCCCACCCCCGATGTCTTGTATATCCCCAAGGGGTATACATGCCACATATATACCACATATTGCATGAGAACCCCCGCATATAGCAAGAGTTAATGGAGCAGGAGGTATGCTGATGTTTGCATTTTCTTGTTCTGCTGCCACAGCCCCATCTGTTGTGGCTATTGGGATGCATTGTTGTGAGGTAACTCCTATAGAGAAATTCTGCAGTTGTTCCTTCAAGTTGGGATGATTATGAGTATTTGGTGAAACTCATTGTATAGTTCAGACCTAGAATCAGAATCCTGATCCCTGCTCCCATCCTGTAAAGCTAGAAGGAAAATCTTAGGTGAGCATGACCAAGGGCCTCAACTTCCACACAACCAGGCTTGTATTTAAAAAAATAGCCAATACTCAGTCCATTAAAGTTACTGAAACGTGACTCCCATGTAGCTGATTCTGCAGCTCTCTACCTTCTGCAAACACCACTTTGCAAAGTATCCTCTATCATCATATGCAGCTGCTACACTAAATAGCTATTATGGCTAGTCTTGGAAAAAATAGCATAGTTACAGTGTGGGTGTGCAGAAGTGGGAAAGCCTGAGGTTGTGGTTTGTGGTCTTTTGTGTATAACTGTTGTGATAATGGTAGGGCATGTGCCTGTGGATAGAGGAGGAGATGACTTGAATTGCCTTTGTGTTTCATTCCTCCTTCTATGGGTTTATATTATGTGCATAGTGGTCTTAAATGCTCCGCAAAACAGTTTCTTTGTGAATTATATTTTGAATGAATTGGAAAGAAAGGGACTTGTGTTGGAACCTTGTTGGTGTTGCATAGAAGGAGGATCTTCTAATCATTTCTGTCATCTTCAATATTTGCGTCAAAATTTTCCCTGTGTGTGTGTGTGAGTTTTGCCTTCTCCTTCAGTGAGCACAGGATAAGTACCATACTTTTGTGATTGCAAACAAATGGGCTACCACAATATCACTACCAGAAATTGTGTGGAGTGGGGGGAGAGGTGGTATTAAAAAAGAATAAGCAGAGCTAATAACTAGTATTTTTCTGCTACTTTCGAGAACTAGCAGAATTTCTTTCAAATCAAATTGTACTTGGAAGCCAAGTATCAATGTTGTGGAAATTAGAGCTTGTGTTTCTACATTTAGGAAACAGGACATCCTGATATGAGATCCTTAGAAATTATCCAGGCTACTGGAGACGGTTGGGACTGTCCAAAGAAACACAACAGTTTCAACATAGCATAGAGTGAATTCGTTAAAAATTCTTAACAGCAAGGGTCTCTTAATGTTGACTGCCTCCCTTTCCCTCCAAAATGTTAGACTATTTGTTGCTTTTTGCCCACATGGCATGAATATTAATTATGGGCTAATCCTGGCCATTCCAGGACATGGGCTCATTTCTATGTGCGGGTAATAAACACCATGCACACTTCCTGTTTCCTGATCTCACACCGGGTATTTACATATATTTAGATTTGATGCTTGATTTCAAGGTTTATCACTATTCCCCAGATCATTTCCTGCTTTCCTCCTTTCCAAAGCATACTTCTTCCTGAAGTATATCAAAGTAAAGTACATTTCTGGGTGGGGAACATTTGTTTCCGGACACGTAACACCCAACAGAAGCAGATAACTTTGGAGACTTGAGGTCTAAAATGTACATTTTTAATAGCACCCTTGAGTCCTAACACAAGTCCTGCATATCCTCTGAATATCATCATAGGATGACTCCTCATCATCTTGGGTTGCTGAAAGTTTTTCTCCTTCTTAGTTTTGCCTAGAGCTGAGTCACTCACTGCATTGCAGTAGGTGCCATGCCTAAATGTAAATGGAGGGCAATATAATATCAAAGCTAAAAACTCACCTAAACTGTCCATATTTCTTAGGATCTGTCTACTTTTATATCCTGGTCTAGTACATATCTGATGGCTCTATTACACATATTATAATGCCTTTGGCATTAACTGATGCAGTGCTTCACTTATTTTTAGTTTCATTCTTATAAGGTCTGCATTGTATTTTACCATTCTAAATACAGTGCTCTCATTTATTTTTGTGCCTTTGCAAGGTAATTCCTTAAGAAGGTCTCTTTTTGCACATATCTAATTTCAGTAAATTGATGCCTGCCAATATTTTTGTTTTTAAAAACAAAATCATCTTTCTTTCTTAGAAATGTATTCAGTTATTGTGAGAGATTACAGTCTGATGGCAGTGAAAACCCAAGTCCTCTGTTTTCCCAGTGAACAGCTCAGAAAGAAGCCAGAGCAGAAGTGTGCTCATCTTCACTGACCTTTTTCTAGAGGGCCACCTCCCAAAATAAGGAGATATCCCATTTGCCATACTCAATCTCATCTTGGATTCCCAGCTGAGAAAACTGGTAAAGGTACCATTTGTAACAGCTGTTTTAGCTTTACACAGGTCATTGGCCCAACTTTTCATCCACTAGCTTATTCTGGATCCAAATAAGATACCTAGAGGCAAAAGATTTTTTATGCTATTGGCATACCTGGTCCCTTATAATTATATTAACAAACTTAAACAGAACCCCAAATCTGCATATTCATATAACACACCTTTTTCTGCTAACAAATTAGAGGCTCCTTCATCAGGCTTTAAGGAATGAATTTCAAGGAATAGCGTAAGGCTGAACCATAAGGTCTTCACTAACTATAATGAGAATTGCATGGAAAAAATCCCCACATAAATATATTTAAAATGTAGGGATCAATCTGTTAAACAAGCAGCAAACACAAATCTACTGGAAAAGAATGTGCTGTTTATTTTACCCTTTGAGGATTCTAATAAAGGAAAATAATACTTTAAAATGATGGGTAGAGCTGGTGAAAAAATTACAACAATAATTTAGTCTGGAAATTGTGCCCCCCCTGCTGCTTGCATAGTGATTGTGAACAGATCCATTTCAGTGGGAGTTTATGGTGCTCAGCAACTTGAAGGCTTGGACCATATAATTCCCATACACTTCCCACAGCCTCTCAGAAACTTGCTGAAGTTCTGTAGATGAGAACACAAGATATGATACAGCACTTAAAAAAGGAAAGAAAGAAAGTGATACAAGTTGCTTTCCAAAACTTTTCCTGAACATGTTCAAAAATTTGATTGCATGGTTCTAGTAGATTACACCTGGGATGATGCCAGCCAGTTACAGACTCCAAGGAAGGTGAAAAGCTCCCCAAACTAGAGTGAAGTTAGTGCTGCCAAAGCTCAGTTGAATCCCCTCCAAATGTATTTCCAAATAAAAATCCTCCATTACTCTGTTGGGTGCCAATAAATGGGTCAACTTTTAAATGAAGGAACTTGAAATGTAATGAAAGCCAAGAGCTCATTTACTGTATTTCATGACGAGAGGGATTTTTTTTTTTCTCATTTAAGATGTAAGAGGACACTTTACTATATTAAAAACAAGTTGCTTGATTTGCCTTATGTAAGTTATTTGCTGATTGCAGACCTTTAGGAGAGACAGTAATGATTGGTAGAACAGCCCTAGGTCAATTTTTTCTCTCACTTGGGTGAAAAGAAAGGCTGGTTATTCTATTTGTATAACAGCATAACTTAAAACAGGATTAAGTTCATTATTTGGGAATTTACTGGGAGTTCTCAACAACTTCGCCTCATTTTCATGATTTTTTTTGCCTTTTTTCCCTGTGTAAACCTGTCTGGTGATAGATGTAGAAGTAAATTCTCATATAAACCTCCCCTCATATAAGCCAACCACACACACACACACACACACACATACACACTTGTGTACAGAATGAAAATGTCAGTAAACTTTTTAAAGCTTTTAATACAAAAAAGAGCATAATATCAAATAATATAACAATTGAAAGTGTTTTGTAATTGTACATTTGCCTAATATACCTGCTTTGCATCATGCACATTTTTTTTAATTCTTTGATTATGACAAAAATCTGAACTAGGTTTATCACTTGCACCACTCCAGTGGCCTCTGTAGAGTGATACCAGGGATAGATTTGGCCCCCTATGTTGTATTTTATTGTGTCTCTTTTCAAAGACCTTTGAGACATGTCTTCTATGAGTCATGCTTACAGTTGGAAGGTGGCCCATTATCATAGGGGCTCAATCTAACATTCATTTCAAGTCAGCATAAATGAGAGGGCACTACATGGCTGATTGATGAGAGCTGTCCTGTACAGGAGTAGCCTGCAGAGAGTCTTGTACAGCATCACGATAAAAGATTTTTTTTTTTAAAGCAGAAACTTGGAAGAGATCTGGTTGCCTAAAGTCAAATGGAGGAGGATGGTTTATCTGGCATTGGACCTCAGCTTGCAGGTCTAGGGAAAGGGTACCACTTTTATTCAGTTTCACCTTCATTCTGTGGCTTCCTTATTGAAATATTGGGGTTTAGCCCTGGCATAAGTCCAGTATTGCAATACAGAAAAACTACGTTTAAAAACAAAATGAAGGTATTTTTGTCAATGTTCAGGCACTAGGCTGGCAGATTTTTCTTCTTTTTTAACAATACTCTCTGCTGGTACTACTGGCTGAAAAACAAGTTAAGTAATGGTGTTAAGTAATGGTGCTAATTAAAATGTAAGTGTTTGTGTCCCAATAGGTTGATTAGAAGGGTTTTCAAGAGAGGAAGTGAGGTGAGGAGAGGAGGGAGTGAAAGCTTGACAGAGAAACTAACCTGCTATTCAGAATAAAGGCTGACAGGAGAGATAAATAGCAAGAGAAAGGCAGAAAAAGGAGGAAGATTATTTGCAACAGAAAAGTAGACATGAATATTCATATTCATAATAAAATTGACAGCATGTGTAAATGGAATACATACTATAAAAAAAAAATAAAGGAAAAAATATTTAAAAAGACATAGGACAAGATTTTCCACAGTATTGCTCTGCAGGACCATGAAAAAGGCACCTAATGTTTCTCATACTCCAAATCTCTGCCATAAGGATGATGACTTGCCCCCTATGCTGAGATCTTTGTCTTATAACTTTGGCTTTGAGATCTTTGGTTTATAACTGAAATTTAATTGCTGAGTACTTTTTCATTTGTATTCTTTCTGTTATCATATCCTTAAAAGAAAAGTGAATCTGAGTGAAGGAAAGGGAAGGGGGAAAGAGGGAAGAACATTTTTTAAATTGTACTATCAAACGTTTAGTAAGAAAAGCACCACAAAGTAATCAGAAACACCTCAAGAGAGATTAAGATACATGACTGTATAAGAGGAAGGCAGGGCTTGAGCGTGGTTTTGAAGACTAGATGATTTGTGACAGGAAGTAGGCCAATGGCACTGGTTTCCTATACATGCAGTTCTCTGCTTTAGGGAGGAGGTAATATATTAATTTAAAAAAAAAATGTTTGCATATGTGTTTCTTGTGTTACTGTTGCTATGTTCATATCTATGTAAATATGTAGAGAAAGGAAAGCATATGCATTTATGTTTTGATTGTATCTGATGGGAAATATACTAGTGCATAGGGAGGCCCTGTGGCTTCATTAATTTATTATTAGAGCAGAGCTTGCCATGCCATCTGAGATAACTAGGAAGTAGGCGTCTATATTTCAATAGAAAATGTTTGCTTTTTGATGTCTTAGTCTTCTATAAGGAATTGTGCTCCGTATTTACCAGGGACTAACGCATTCTTCACTGAAGGGTTTTTCTTACCTTCCTTCAAATAAAATTCACCCTGCTGCTTATGTTTAAATGTTTGCATACATGTCAGTTTTAATGGTGTAATATATAATGTATGCCTTTACAATACCAGAGAAGCAAAAGCAGGGAATGAAGGTGGTTTCTCAACTCTCTTTGTTTTTCCTCATTCTTATGAACTATCCTTTGCAACTTCATCTGATATTTAGTCAGGGAAGTTTTTAGTTTTGTTCTTCATAATTTCCAATAAAACTACTCCCAAATTTAAGTAATTATTCTGGAATAAAGGACTCAAATAAGAGATTTGTACCAGTACAGTTATGATAGAATGGTTATTCTGCTATAGCTAGGTGGATCAGCTTCTCCATGTAGTCAAGCCATTAAAATGGAGAGCCAAGGATAGAAGGGAAGACTTATTTCTTGCTATCTCTTTGTGGAGACCTAGCATCTGTCCTAGAGCCAGCAGAGGCCTCTAGAGGCTGCTTATGGCTCGATATTCCTGCACATTGGCATCCATCATATAGGAGAGGCAACTAAATACTCTGCCATCTGTGGGACAGCCGTTTGCTCCCATGGTGTGTACATGAAAGTCCCACAGCTTTCCCATTTCTAGACCATATGCTGCTCTCATTTATATCCCATGGTTTTGGAACTGAAGCATAATGCAAATGGGAAGCCTAGTTATCTGGCTCTGTTGTCTAATTTATGCAAAACTGGGGTGCTACCATTCATAAAATCACATGGTGAACATTTTGGGGACCTATGTGTTTACATGGAGGTAGGGACAACCTGAAAAAAAAAGAGGGAAACATGTCCAAAGTAAAAATCGATATGCATTTCTATTACTTCTTTACGTCAAAAGTTAGTAGGCTTGGAGCACTATTGTATTGCTGACTATCTAGGGAATATGTGCAAAGCAAGGTTTGTTTGGTAATAATGTTTATTGGACTAACTGCATAGTTGGAAGAAATGCTAGACAAGTTTTCAGTCTAGCATTCTCCCTTTCTCAGATCTGGGAAAGAAGCAAATATAGTCACAGCTAAATACTAGATCGAAGAGTGGCTTCTATTCTACTCCATTATGCAAATGAAAATGGTCACTTAGAGAAAGGGAAGAGGGCAGGAAAGACGCGGGGCAAGAAGTTATCAGAAGTTGCTGAAAAACAAAACACAGTGACATTTGTAAACCTAGCAGTTGGTTCAGCCACTGTCAATACAAAGATGAATTTTGCCTCTGAGTTAGGCCTCTAAACAATGTCAAAATTCATTTAGATTATTTGTGGCTTTGGTGTTGGCCCATTTCTAATTAAAAATATCCCATCTTTCAAAATCCAGTAAAGATTTTTCTCTGTCCCTCTGTAAGACACACTTGAAGCCAATCAAGTTTGGCCCTGTTTAGCTAGGTGAGGTTGTGCTCTTTTTCATGTGGGCAGCAACATTCTTGGATATGTTTAGTCAGCCCTACCAGGTACATGAACTTTATAATCAGAGCTTCAGTCAGAAGTCTCAAGCTCATTTTTTATTACATGCCTGGTAAGTATCAGAAGTCACACTAATAACATCAGAGCAAACAGAGCTGAATTCCTAGTACTTACCCAATACACATGCTATTTGATATATGTGATTTAGAAACATTGCCAGCCTCTTACTGGGTACAAAGCTGTTGGACTTGTGCCAGATGACTCCAAAAACAGTGCTGGTGCAGTAGCTAGCCATAACTAAAGAAATGTGGGCTATGGTTACCTAATCCCACCTACCTTCAAAAGAACCACCACAGATCAGCAGGATATCCAGTGCCACTTAGAAAAGGATATGCCGTGGGGTAGAATCACCACAATTTATTTGCTACTCGCTAAATTCTGGTACTGTCTTCACATAGTCCATCTCTGACTCGGGATTGTGAAAGGGCTACCACAGCTCTAAACTACCCTGCATCTTCTGAGGCCTGCAACTGAGATGGAGGTGCCATGAAACAGCTCATTTCTAGTGCTACAAAGAACTAACTAGTACAGGCTGATGCATATCTCTCTTACCTTATCAATATCTTTTATAATCTTGGGTGATCAGGGTTCTGTCTAACAAAGTGGATAGCCCTGTCGCTCTCCAATGAGAGCCTGTTCTTGCCTCTGCAGCCTTGCCATACCCACTTCCTGCTATTTCTTATAGTGTTTAGCAATAGCATACTACACAGAAGTTAAAGAATCTTGTTTCTGCCCAATTTCTTTCTCCAGGTGCGAAAGTTTTCTCAGAACTCTAGGATCTAAGACACATCCAGTAAACATACTAATGGGAAATTAACAAAGGAGGAAGCAGATTTTATACATGACTGTAAAGGCCCCTTGTGGAGGTGTTCTCTTCATATCTGTTGTTTTATTGGATGACATATCAAAGGTGACAGGAACTTCATTCATGTTTCACAGGATATGGCATATCTCTGGAGTTCCACATCTTGTTCTGATATTCCTCTAGCAACCTTTGTGTAATTGTTGTCCTTGCACATTATTTCCAGTACATAGCGTCTCATGAATCTGTACTTCTGACTTGCGTATCCTCTGAAATCTTGTCACATTCATTTTAGTGAAAATAGCAATTCCATTCTGCCTATGGTGACTATTAGGGCTGTGCGAGGCTTCGGTCAGAGCTTTGGATCCAGAGGAGCTTTGGATGCTTTGAGGTCCAAAGCAACATGTCTGGGTCAAAGCGCTGCCCTCTTTAGGCTTCCTGAAGCGGTTCAGAAATTCCGAAGCGCTTCAGAACTGCCTCGGAGATCCGGCCATAGGGTATAATGGGGAAACAATAAAATATCTATAACTTTGGGGTTTTTTGTCCAATTTGGATGAAATTTTCAGAGGTTGTAAACTCTGCATAGAGCATGATGCCTGCCAAATTTCAAGAAGATAGGTGCAGGGTTTGGGGCAAACTGCACCCTAAATTCTTGAAAGCAAAACTTGTGTCACTTCTATGTGTTACAACACAGGGGGATCAAAACTGCCGGGGTGGTAGCTCTTGCTGAGGCCACAAAGCCTGCCAAGTTTCAAGAATATTGGTGCAGGGGTTTGTGGGGAACTGCCCCTTAAGCTGTGGACAAGCAAAACTCGTGCCATGGGTGACACTGCATATGTTAAGGTGCAGTGGGGTGACAGCTGTAGAGATGGTAGCCCCTGCTGTGGCCACGACGCCTGCCAGCTGTCGAGGAGATTGGTGCAGGAGGGTTCTGGGGCCCTGCACCCCTAGCTGTTGACAGGAAAAACTGGTGCCATGGGTTCTTGTGGGACTGACTGTCTCTGTCTTGGGGCGTGGGAGACTGTACCGCAGGCCTGGCTGCTAAGCTACTGTGTTACCGGTTACCAATCAGTCATGATTCACTCAGGGACCAGCTCAATATACAGGGCCTAGCTAATGTATGTGTGTGTGTATTTAAAAGTAAGTCTGTACATAAGGTAAGCTTAGTGAATGTAATGAACTCTTCTCTTAAAGAGAATGGACTGTTGAAGGAAAGACAATGCTCCAGTAAGACTCTTGTGGTGAAGTCTGATTATTTGCGTCTCCCCCATCATGTCTTCAGAAACGGTTAAAAAACAAAAGAAACCCAAACCTTTGAGTTTGCAGGAAGACTACATTTTGTATCAAATGGTGGTAGTGGGTACTGTAATACCTAACTAGTCTGTACTGTGAGTAAAGTGGTGAAAACTCCTGTATAAAGAGCAATGTGGCCATACCAACAGATGTAGAGAGATCTAGAGGGAAACTAATGTAGCAAATGGTTGTGGTTTTTATGCAGGCCACTTCAGAATGGCAGCTTTACTTTTCTGTGCAACTATCTATGCTGCTTGTTGAGCTTCTCCAGAGTGAGGAATTTACCAGTGACTACAAACTGTAAGTCCATGCAGGCTATGTTCTCCTGCAACTACATCTTACCTTACCTGGTAGTTTTAACCTGCACCTCTTTTTTTCCTAAAATAAATCTAAAAGTTGCAGCCATCTGATCTACCCAACAATTATTTCAGACATATTTCTAAACCTTAACAAGCACAAGTCTTGAGTTGCTTCAAGGGACATGCCCTTCTTATGTAGCACTACTTTCTGATTCTGTTGTTCAAGGTACTGGAGTACATGGGTCAGGACCTTTGCTGCGTTCCTTTGCTGTATCCTATGTTAGATGCATGGCATTCCACCTGATTTGTGGGAATGGACTCTTCCTAAGTACAGAGCTGCTAACCCTTCTATTTTTCCCTGCCCTTTCCAAGATTCCCTTGTCATCATAGATTGCCTCAAAGTCTTAGTGCCTGCTTTCATTTCTCTTTGTTTTTTCTGTGGTACCATAAGTTTCTCTCCTTCTGACTGGATCATGAATTATATGTATCATGCCTATAGTATGTCAGGAGTATAGAATAAAAATGACCCTCTGATATAAGGCAGAACTTTCAGCTGAATGTTTTTGTACAGAATCCAACTCACTAAGTCTAGGTTTCAGGGGACAAAATTAGATCAGTGCATGATCACTGTCTATAAACTCTGCTACTGTTCCATGTTGGATACAGTAATTATATCTTAATGATAAGTGTCTGGTAGTGATCACCAGTATGGGATTGGTGATGCACAAGTGAACTGTGCTGATTTTTAATGTGGCCTGAATTCTCATTCTTAAATTTGCACGAGAGATGATCCACCAAGAATAGAAGCATGGCATTTGGTTATTCTGCTCTCTTTTGAGACCTATGTGTACTTCTCCAATATCTCTGAGACCTGTCACTTCAACATACTGATCTGACTTAAGCAGGGCTGAGAGTTGTTGAAGTGATGCCAACTAAGGGTTACAGTAGTGTACTAGTAGTGAGTTGTCTTACAAATGACGCAGTTAGCATTAATTTGATTCCAACATGAAAATTTAGAACTCTTATATGTGAGTTTCTTAATCTTAGTTACGTGGAATAAATTGTCTATAGCTTTTTGTGTGTGCTTAATTTGACCTTATAAATAGATTAAATTCTTTTAACATGACTCTTTAGTAGCTGACACATCTTTTCCCTCTTATATGGCATTGAGAAAAAATCTCACTCTTCTTGACCATCATGGAGTCTAGTTTATGGAGTGAGAAGACTTTATTTCGCCAAGATGTGAGTTCAGAGTTCTGTGTTTCTCTGTCAGTGGTTAATGACATCACCAACACCTAAATCAGTATTAGGAATCCAGCTCTGTGTTCTGCTTTAGGTGTTAGGATTATCATCAACTGTTGTAGGGCAAAAATATAAAGTCATGGTCTTGGAGCGTGAAAAATTATTGTAAGAGAAGATTTGAGGCTATTCTGCTTTAATATCTTTAATTATAAAACTACCCATTGTACATAGTTTGTTGTTTAGTTTTTAGTTAATTATTTATACTTTATTCCTATTTGCAATTAATAGGAATATAATATATGTTTCCCATAACTTCATTTGCAATAAGTATTTTATGCTTTGCTCTAGATCACACCATCTACATAAAATGCTGCCTTTCCCATGTTTCTCCATATAACAAAAATGTCTATCATTTGACTCTGAACAGATCTTTTAACCCATAATTCTGTTTTGCAGATGGTTAAACTGGCTAAAGAGGTAAATTGACTTGTTCAAGGTAATATTACAATAAGTGTCATAGGCCCCCTCTACACATACGGATAAAGATGCAATGAGATCTAATGCGTGATCCATATGTGCATGACAGGAGGCATGATTGTGGGATTGTGCATAAGATCCCATTGTGTTTTATTGCTGGTGCAGAGGGAGCCCAATCCTGGACTCCCCCTGCATTGGCAAGAAGCAAGCTCCTGCACCTGGGAGCCTCCTTGGTGGAGGGGGTCCTAGTCATGGGAGTACCCCATGCACCCCCAGAGCTGTGGGACCACAGCAGTCATGACCTCCTAGGATCAGGAGTGTATGAAAACCCCAGGCCTGGGGGAATCATGGGAGCCATAATCTCCCAAGCTCAGGGGTGCCTGAAACCCCCAGGCTCAGGGGATCACAGCTGCCACAGTCTCCCAGGCTTGGGGATATATGAAATTCCAGATGCAAGGGTTTCACGCATTCTCATGGCTGCTATGCCTGCCAGCTGCTGGGATCCAGCCTGGTGTGGGAACCCAGTGTCCACAGCTATGGGATTCTAGATTCCCATGCAACTGGGACCCATGTTTGGTAGCTGCTGAGGCTAAGAATCCCCTGCAGGACTCCCAGCCACAGCTGGGCATGGTGCTCCCCTGTGGCTGGGAGCCCCATCACCTGACAGGGCTCCCAGCTGCGGGGGAGACCTGCTACATGTGCAAAATAAAGCTTGATAGCAACCAGCTGTAAAGTTAGTACATATTTTTAAGGTCTAGCTTTATAGCTAGTTGTAGCTTTTTATGGCATGATAGCTACATTGCATGGGTAGATAGTCTTAAGATAATTGTCCCATTAAGTGTGTGATGCCGGTAACATGTAGAGGGCCATAGATAGGTATAAAGTCCAGAGCTTTGGACTCCTCATCCAGTGCCCTGTTAACTCAAACACAGAGTTTAGGGAGTTCCTTTTAGAGAATGCAGTATCTCCAAGAATTTCCAGCATATAAAAGTATCTTAGACCTGCTTTACAGTACGCTAAGTGTTTCTTGCAAAAGTTGGCCAAAATCTGACTCAGGGTAAATGCGCACTTAAAAATGTAGAAAACCCATGGCAAAACAATTACAAGCATGCAAATCCAAAATGTCAGTGCTAGGTTTTGAATGGGAAATGTATTGTAGTGTTCTATCATAATCTGGCATGGAGGATGTGTTGATGAAGTATGGCCCAGTATTCATAGTAGTTTATAAACTGGGGAACTGAGATTCAATTTCCCGTAATACCAAAGACTTCCTGTATGACCTTGATTCAGTTAGTTAGTCTATCTGTACCTTTAGTTTCCTATTTGAATACTGGGGATGGTAGTACTTCCTTACTTCACAGGTTTGCTATGGAGATAAATAAATCAGAGGGCATCAGATATTAATATAACACGGCCATAGATTAGAGGGAATTGGCCCCGTGCTCAGGAAGCATTCTGCAAAGGTCTACATTGCTGCCTACTCAGAAACTTGGCTTAAAGTAACAGTCTAGCCCTGTGTTTTCAAAACTTTTTGCTCAGAAACTGGAAAAATGGAAGGTTCTCCCCTGCCAGTCCTTTCTTCTAGCTTTTTTATAGATCAACTCCCAAAATCTTATTTATTCCTTAGCACAAGCTTTCCTTGCTCCTTACTCAAACCTCCTGTCTTCTGAATTCAGAGGGAGGTAGATAAAGGCTGAATAAAATCTAAGTGAAAAAAATCTCTTGATGTAGTGTAAATAACAGATAACAAGGTCAGGTCATACTTGTAGTCAATTATATATATCCCAGATATATGGGATATATGTTGCCTTTGAAATAGTTGCAATTTCTTATTTAGCTTGGATAGACAAGTGAAATATCTGTTTTCCAAATGCTGCATCTACTGAAATAACAGCTAAAAAGACTTTAAGAAAAAAATGAGAATGCTGATTACTTCTTGTTATTTTTTAAACAGCATATTAATATTCTGTGTGCTCTGAAGGATTAAGGGTTCCAGTAAAACTCTGAGTTCATCTGAACAAAGGGAATAGATATTCAGGAAAATTCTGCAATAATGAAAAATAATATGTCTACCTGCCTTTCAAATGAAGTAAAAAATGTATCTGAAAAATCATCTCAAGTCTCTATTAGCTATCTGAATATACAACAATCCATTAAAAATAGACTTGACCTTCCTTAAAACTAGCCTATGTTAGCTGGCTGAATATACTCATTTTCAGAATAAATTCCCTGTGTACAGTACTGAGTAAGGAATACATTTTTGGTTGTCCAGCCGTTGAGTTCAATGACTGCAGTGACACCTACTGGTGTAATAATATTTATAACTATTCTACATGATATTTGAGACAAATTTGTTTTCCACATAATATTTGAGACAAATTTGTTTTAACATTATCATTTTCAATTTACTTATTTAAAGAAAACCTTGCATTTTAGCCTCTATGCAATATATGCTCAACAATTTTATTGCATAAGGGAAGATCTAGCCTTAAAAATACTACTGTTATATTCTAGGTATTTAGCAAAGTGGAGAAAAAATATGTGTTCCTAACTGTGTGGAATAACTATTATTAAACTACATAATGGGCAATTTGTATATCAAATGCTCATGTGAGGAAAAATAACACTGTGGTATCTAAAGCCTCAGTTTATAGATTTGTGTAGTGCCTATCTGTTTCCAATGTTTATTTTTAGTATCCTTGCTTAATTGTCTTTGAAGCTATTAAGGGGTTTAATGGATCAAAAGGTAAGACCTTTCATCTGTGCTGTTATTAGCTGAGAGACATCTAGGGTTCAGTCATGAGGCTGCTGTGTTTACTTCTTCTGACACCTGTCATCAGCCTTAAATAGTGCTGCTTGTCATCTCCATCTCACAGAAAACTCCTTGAAGGTGTAGATACCAAAATATATGCTTTTATCTGGGGAGTCTTCTTCCACAATCCTCGCTAACACAGCATAAAATTGCATGACTCCCTTGTTAGATCTCTTTATAATTTTTCAGCTGAGAATGATAATATAATAAGAAATAAAATATCCCGTAGCTATAGAGGAGCTGTAGAAGGGAAAGCAACAATTAGAACCAACCCGTATGGTTCTGTTGTGCTAGTCAGAAAACAATTGCAGAGGTTGCTGTTGGACTGCAATGTGTGGTTCACCATGGAGAAATTGGTGACAGCACATTGCAGAATCCAAAAGAGAAATGGGAAATGGGGTGATCTACACAACAAAAGCATGCAGGAAGGTGGCGTGGGGTTATGGATTAGCTGGGGAGATACAGATACATGTAGATACCTACAGATGGGTCTACAAACTGTGGGCCTCTCTGGTTGCATGCACACTACAAGATACCTACATTCTGATTTGGCAAAGTACTTATTATGCACATGCTTTAATTAAAGTACTGGACGGTCCTTTGGAAGTAAAAGACTTCACTCACATTCTTACTTATGCATCTGTTAAGCACTTGCTGAAGCAAGACTGGCCACACCACAGGAACCCAGTGAGCCAGAGGTTCAACGTAGTCTTCACAGCTAGCACATTCTGTACCTTGGCTTTTGGCTGAGGGGAAAAATACTTGTTCCCCAACCACTGGCCCCTAAACCAAATTCTTATATTTGGACAATTCCCAAAGACTAAGATACTAACCCTTGACCAACCAAATCATCATGAGTTATGGCAGGGATTAATCTGACTCAAAAATTACAGGGAGGAAATACAAATAAATTGTTACATCCTTCAAACAATGTCTTTAAGAAAAAAAAGTTTATGCAATTACCATCTTGTTTCCTTCGGTATGTAACTTCACCATCAGTTTTGCAACAGGAAAGCAGTCATTGCTGCTTTTGTTTCTAAAGGACAGTTCTAAGTCCCCTAAATCCCCCTCATTTTCACCATAGTTTAGAGAGATTGAAACTTTTAATATTGAAAAAAGTGATTAATATGTTACCTTTCAAAATAACATTTACACATAATTAATTTAATAATTTAAACAAAATGTTTGAAATTTGAAATGCTCTCTTTAAATTAGTTGAAGTTTTCCTGACTGTAAATTACCTTTTTTAATCTTGACCAGAGAAGGTACTGGCATAGTGATGATGCTAGCTCTGTTAACAATGGAGAAAAAAAACCTTAGAAATTAGATCCCTTATAATTCAATTAAGGATTATATATGCTATTTTATCCACAGAATGTATTATCTGATTCTGTGGATCTTAGAATGGTTTGTTGAACAAACAACCCATTTAAAATGAAATAAGTTGTGGGAAAACCTATAGCAGCTTTTGCTTGATTTTATCATTGTCATAAAATTTACCCCATAAACAAGAAGTACAAACCCTCAACATAACACACTATGGGCCCCAGTTAAATTGAACAGAACTACTCTTAAAACGGACAGTTCATGCTTTACTTGAAACAGGAACTTCTCTATACACACTCCTTAGCTGTAGTTATGTTAGGAATTTTGGTCTTAAGTTTAGGAATTTATCAAAATAACAAAATGTTGGCTGTTTAAGCTACAAAGTCATAGGTATGAAATCAATGGTACTAACAAATTGTTGTGAAGTTAAGTAAAACAACCCCTCCCCCCCAAAAAAAACAAGCAAACAGCAACAATAAACCAAGCATACCTTGACAGATGTCCCAGTTATGATTTCATTTAAGTGAGTGTCTGGCGCAAGTTAGCTATCTTTATATATACACTTGAGAATATGTCAGTAAAGGATGAGGAATACAAGTATTTTTGATGAATGGTCACAGCTTCCCATAGTCTTAGATGCAGAAAGTGCACTTGTTAGTGTCAGTATAAAATGTAGTTTTCGGGTAGAAGGATCCAATTAATATAGTACACGGTTCCAATATTTGTAAAATAGCCTACTTTTCCAATCATTTAGTCAGATTCTTTCAGTTGCCTTTCAGTGGCTTTTGGATATGGTGCCAAAGAAGATTCTAGCAAACCATGTTATAACAACTTTAGAAACTATTAACATTATTAATTATAAATGTAACACATGTGCACGCCAGTCAACATGTGTACTTCACTGTACTTCAATGACTATAATATTCTAGTATCTGCAACTGATGTGTGTAGTGCTGAGTGGTAATGGTGCGTTATGATGAAGCTTATTTCTGAAAACTGGTGTTTTAGCTACACATGGTAGAATGGGGCTTCTCATCTGCATTCCTACTTTTATTTAGTTTGAAGCTAGAAGGGAAATTAGATCATCTGGTCTGACTTCCTGTATATTCCAGGCCATTACATTTCACAGTTACCCCCTATATTGATCTCAATAACTTTTGTTTGACTAAAACATAACTCCTGTTTAGCTAAAGCATATCATCCAGAAAAGCACTCAGTCTTGATTTGAAGACATGAAAAGATGGGGAATCTATAACTCACTTTGATAGTCTGTTCTACTGGTTAATCACTCTCACTTTGAATTTTGTGTGTAATTTATATTCATAATTTGTCTAGCTTGTGCTTCCAGTAGTTGGAAATATAAAATGTATTCAAAAGTAAGTTATCTTATTCTACATCTAAATAACAGGATACCAATTAAACACAAAAAGTGGTGTCCAAGTCAATTCTAAGTTTTGTTTTCTCTTGATGAAATATAAAGCATTATTAGTACTATTTTTTTCTTCCTTTAAATAAAAAATATTAAAGCACCTGTCATCTGCTTTGATCTGAGTAACCCACTTTGAATCTGAGACACCATACAGCTTTATCTGCCTATCTAGGATCACATTCAAAAGAAACCAAAACGCAAGTTGGCCAAAAAAAATGCAATTTCCAGTTACTTTATGCCAGGGATGAATTTGATACTCCATGGGTACATCTACATGTGCAAATAATGCAATGCAATAAACTCTGGCACATATAGTGCTGGAGTTTATTGGTCCTAGGCGCTGCATTTACATGTGCACATGGTCAGCATGTTGAGCTGGGTTGGAGAAGCTCTGGCTGATAAAGCATCTGGAGGGTCAGCCTTCCAAACTGGGGTTGCTCTAACCTGGCTTAATGTGCTGCAGAAGGACTAGCTGGGGCATGGAGGATGCTCCAGTGTGGGGCTAGCTGGCAGGCAGTTCCCACACTGTAGCACCCTCGTCTGTAGCCCCAGCCAGCCCAGTGCCTGTCTACATGTGCATTGCAGCAGAGTACTTTATTCAAGTATTATTTTGTGGCCAAGTAAATTAGTTTATTCCAGCCTAATAGTGCTGCGCGTGTAGACACTGATGTTTTATTGCAAAGCTAATTTGCTTCACAGTAAACATCTTGTGTAGACATGCCCTGCGTTTACTGTCTGAGTCCAAAATGTAGACAAGATGGAATACTCTTGCATGCTTTCAATCATTGCCAATTCCTTATAAACAAAGAATGTGACAATTAAATTGTCCCCTAGAATGAAGTTAAATATTCAATTCCATCGTAGTCAGCCAACTTGCACATACTCTATCTTCACTCTTTTCTATCTAGAAATGCTGCCAGTATTTTAGTGCATTGTGATGTAGAAGTGGTAAATGTAAATATCTTGCATATGCAGCTGAGGGTTTCTCCCCAGTGAATTAATGAAATGTTAATGTTGCACTTAGTGTTAGGTAATAATAGCCTTGATGATGGAGAGGTAGGACAGGCCTTGCACACTGCTTGATCTGTGTTGGGTGCCAGCTTCTATAGAGAAGTTAATCTAGACCGGCTGCCTTTCTCACTTTATGTTGCTATAATAGATTTAGTAAGTTCCAATGATGAGATGTTTCCCTGTAATGTGTGTCTCTTTATCTGATTGTCTTGGCAAATGAAATCCTTAAATTTCTTTCTTAGTGTTTCTGGGGTATACAACTGATTTATTTACAATTTTGAAGAGACATTAAGAAACCTTTTTTTAAGAATTGTCCCAGATCCTGGTTTATTGAGCCATCTGCCAAATTAATTTGAAGTATCAATCTCTTTTTGTTTATTCTCTTACCAGCTTCTATGCAGAAAGTGTATCAGATTTATTATTTTTCTCATTGGAGAAACACTTATTGAGCTTTAACAGATGTTCAAATTCTTTAATTTCTAGAGTTTGCAATTCCCCCCTGGTCTTAATGAGTTCCTTCAGTACCTCTGGGTTACAAGACATTTATGTTCTCACAGAAAATTTGATTTCTCAAATCTCCCATCTAGAGTGAAAAATCACTTACCCCCTGTGACTAATGCTTTGCTTTTATGGAAGACACCCTTGTAAGCAATGTAGGAATGTTATTGCCCTGCTTGGTGCATGCTTCCTTAGCCAACTGCTCATGCTCATGGCTTAGTGGAAACTTGTAACATCTGAAAATGGTTAGGCAAAACTGACATCTACAGTCCCATCTGCACCCAGGAATAGACATTATGTAACAGAGGATAGACATTATGTATCTGACTGAAAAAGGAAGACCTTTGGATGCTGGTTTGCCTATTAAAAATACATTTGGGGGTTCCTTTACAATTCATATACTTGGATCTAAATCAAAGCATTTTCAAACTTTAGAGGACTGATTGTTTGTTTGATTCAGTCTGGGACCCAAAGTTCAGATCTAGATGTTAATCCAGATATCACTGTTCCAATTTGGCCTAGTTTCACAAAGGACTGGCTGCAGTAATGAGCCTTAAGTTAGGTGCTTGGGCTCCTTAATAAAATGCATAGAGAGCATTAGCTGTTTCAAAATTGGATTCACAATAGTCAGCAGGGTGAGTGGGAAGCTAGCTAAACTAACCAATGGTAGGTGATGAAGAGAGTGATAGGCTTTCAATACTGCACCTCTTCAAAGCCTAGGCCCTTCCCCTCACTTGGGATTCACAGCTTAGAACCCTCCCCTAAAGGAAGGCACCCGAGTCCTTTTCATCAAAAAATGAGAGAAGACATTCCTTTCCTCGTGGAGACAATAGCACAATGGCTAAGGCACCCACTCAAATGTGGAAGACTTGGTTCAGTTCCCTCCTCTCTGTGCAGGGATTCATTCCTGCATTTCTTAAAGGACTGCCTTATCAACCAGAGTAAAATCTCCTCCTCACCCCTCCTGTTGAAGTTGCTCCACTTTATATGGGATACTTAAATATTCACTGGGCCAGACAAAGAGCAAGAGGGAGTATAACTCTCTATGCCCATGCCTGGGATTGCTGAACAAGGATTGCAACATTTAGCAGCTTTAACAGTGTGTCGATAGATTGGTCATTAGTGTTTTTGTGTAGGAGATTTGAGTATCAATCGGTCCAGGTGGAAAAGAGGGTTAGCCCTGAGTATTCTACATTTTGGGTGAGTATTCTGGCCTCTGGAGCTACTGCATTAAAAGGAAATGACTCTTCTACCTCTGTCTTAAAGCAACATTGTGACTACTGCTATGTTTTAAGCCTCTCAGGTGAAATAAGAAGAACACACGTACTTTGCACATCTCAGCTGAGCTTCTGAGAGACAGACACAATTCTAGAAGTTATCAAAAGTAGAATTTTAGGCATCTGGAGAACTTCCATATAAGATTAGATGCCTATGAACCTTACGTTTCTCCAGAGGTAATCAGCAGCAAGTTGGGGTTGTAACTTAGGTAGAAACAAACATCACCTTTGTGCCATCATAATTTTTTTTTTTTATGGAGGACAAAGTGAAAGCAAACAGACACCCATTGCCACAAATGATCAAATCTGTGGCCACAACAGAAGGTAGTGATGAACTGTGACACTTTATCATGGCCAACATCTGCTTGTTTATGATGGGAGCGCACAGGCAGCTTCTGGAAGTTACCTGTGCTCTCCAGCCATCCCAGGCAGGGGCTCTGTGGGGTGACGGGCCTGATCTTGTGTACCCTGGGAAATCCTGGGAAAGATCAGGCCCTTCAAGCCTTGGGAGCACCTGCCTCACTTTCCCTGTTTACCCATATGTGTCCCAGGGATCTCTGGGACACCTCTTGGTAAGTGAGGAGACATGGTTTCAACCCAACACAGGGTATGTGTCTGCAAGTAAGGGTTTTCTCCTGCTTCCAATGTGGGGCACATCACCTGGCAACATCTGTAGACATCTCTGGGAGTGCAATCAACTGTGCTAAGACCTATCGCTTTCCGCAAATGACATTCTGTCTCTAGCCTAGGTCTCACACAAGTCTCATTTTAGGCGCACAAGTCCTTTTGTGGATCTAGCTCTTTGCTCCATCCTTTATTTAAATGTTTAGGGCGTGATTATCCTCTCATCTTGAACTAGTTCACTAGGTAATATTAAGAGCACTGAGATCAGAATAGGAACCATAGTTACCCCAGTATGGAACAACATACTTGACAATATGGCACTAAAGTGAAGGAGTACTAGAAAATTATGTTATATTTAATTTCATATATATGTATTGCACTCATGCACACACACATAATGGGTGCATCTACATATGTGCTTTACTGTGGAGTTGACTAATTAGCTCTGCAGTAAAGCATGACTGTCTACATGTGTGCCAGTATTAGACAGTAAATTAATTAACTGTCAGTGACATAACTATCCTATGGTGGTGTAATTATGTGCACTTAATTATGTGCACATAATTATGTGCACAATTATGTGTGTTTCACACATGCAGATGGTGACACGGGTTGGCTGGGACAGGAGTGCACTAAAGTAAGGGGGCTGCCTGCTGCCTAGCCCCACACCTGAGCACCCTTGTGCCCCAGCCAGCCCCTCCAACTAGCCACCACTGCCACCTGGGGCCTGGGAATGGTTCCCCTGAGCTCCCTGCCAGCCCAGGGATGCTGTGCTCTGCCTGGAAAGCTGCAGTCCAAGGCACATATGTAGGCTCTGTGCCTGAGAGCAGCTGACTCCAGCACAAACTGCGCTGGAGTTTATTGCTCCATGTTAATAGCACATGCAGATCACCTAATGTGTTTATAGTAAATATGTAGTCATGCTATTTGTGAAATGCCTACTGAAAAGAATATCTGGAGATAATGCCCATGCTAAAGTTTGAAGGATGGGGTATGTGCTGGACTCCATAATAGGTATAGCACTGAAGGTACAAGTCAGAAGGGAAGGACAATGATTATTCAAAGCCATCTATATCCAGCCCAGATTCCTGGGCTACCTTATCTTTGTTATTCACTGACTACACTCCAGGTGGGAGTAGCCCAGAATTTCCAGAACTACAGATGATCCTTCTGTGCTCCTAACTGCTAACTCTGATCCTTAATTCCTCTCATAGATTCATAGATTCATAGATGTTAGGGTCGGAAGGGACCTCAATAGATCATCGAGTCCGACCCCCTGCATAGGCAGGAAAGAGTGCTGGGTCTAGATGACCCCAGCTAGATGCATATCCAACCTCCTCTTGAAGACCCCCAGGGTAGGGGAGAGCACCACCTCCCTTGGGAGCCCATTCCAGACCTTGGCCACTCTGTGAAGAAGTTCTTCCTAATGTCCAATCTAAATCTGCTCTCTGCTAGCTTGTGGCCATTATTTCTTGTAACCCCTGGGGGCGCCTTGGTGAATAAAACCTCACCAATTCCCTTCTGTGCCCCCGTGATGAACTTATAGGCAGCCACAAGGTCGCCTCTCAACCTTCTCTTGCGGAGGCTGAAGAGGTCCAGGTGCCCCAGTCTCTCCTCATAGGGCTTGGTCTGCAAGCCCTTAACCATACGAGTGGCCCTTCTCAGGACCCTCTCCAGGTTATCCGCATCCCTCTTGAAGTGCGGTGCCCAGAATTGCACGCAGAACTCCAACTGCGGTCTGACCAACGCCCGATAGAGGGGAAGTATCACCTCTTTGGATCTATTCGTCATGCATCTGCTGATGCATGATAAAGTGCCATTGGCTTTTCTGATGGCTTTGTCACACTGCCGACTCATGTTCATATTGGAGTCCACTAGGACTCCAAGATCTCTTTCCACTTCCGTGCCACCCAGCAGGTCATTTCCTAGGCAGTAGGTGTGCTGGACATTTTTCCTTCCTAGGTGCAGCACTTTGCATTTCTTCTTCTCGAACTGCATTCTGTTGTTTTCTGCCCACTTGTCCAACCTGATCAGGTCTTGCTTTCAAGAAGACCATGAATGAAATCTCACAGGGAACTTATGGTTCCTCCGCTAAAGGAACTCTCCTGCATCTGGCTGCAGAGTTTGGAGAGAGAATGGGATCCTCAGGAATTTAAAACCTGCTTTCTGATCCAAAAGTATGCAAAAGTAAGGTACAATGCAAAATCATATCTTTCATAGGATCTTAGGAGCAGCTGCATTTTGCTCCTTTCTAGCATGTTTTCTCTCTCCATGTATTTGGCAATATTGATTTTTAAAATGCATATTCCCTTTTTTATTTGTTATTTTGTCATTGATGATTGCCAGAATAATAAAACCAAAGTCCCTCAAATAATAAAGATACCAGACAGAAGCTCAACCCCCACCCCCGAGAATACTAAAAATAACAACTTATGAAACAAGCATCAATTTATTTCCTAAAACAGAATTTTTATTATTGATTTCTCCATGCAAATAAATCAGCCAAGGATTTCAAAATATTAGTAACAGCAGCTTTAAAATTTTCACTTTGTAATTGTTAAATTCATTTCCTCTTTGTTTTCCCCTTGGCAACAAAAAATTAAATGGCAATCCTATGATGGAAAATATCGTAGCTCAGCTGAGGCTATCTTTTCACAGCTCATTCTTAGATGTGTATTAGTTGTAGACTTGATACTGGCTCAGACCAAAGAAGTAGAAAAGGGCTTGTGAGGGATCTGTGGCCATGTCCTTTGTTCTGCAAACTGTATTTGGAGAGCTGTTTAATGGCAATGTTGTTGCAGACACCTACCTAGGTAATATGCTATATTTACTATGTATAGAATTGGAAAAATGGGGAACAGACAACAGTATGCATTTGCAGTTGGAACTATGAGGTCTTGTATAGTTTCTTTGTAGCTTTTTTGTATAATACTTTGTTTTGTGTTTTTTAATTTTATTAGTTCTGGCATTTATGGAACATCAAAAGGTCAACTTCACTCTCAGTTCCACTCATTAATTCTCAGTAAGTCTACTGACTTCATTGAAAACACTCTGGAGTTACATCAATATGACTGAAAGCAGAATTTGTTCCCTTCCCTGTGTGAGAATCAGGTGACAAACAAGCCAGCCAGGTGCACGTTAACAGAAAGAAGGGATTTATTGAAGCATCTTCCTGATTATGATACATCTCTTCTAATGCCAGTGAGGATGCAGTGGGACTGAATTCATATATGTTTAATTTGCTTTAATGATTTTCATCTAAGAACAAATTCCAATTTAGCAAAAGCTCAGCTTGCAAACATTTGTTAGGTGTTTTCATAAAAATACAGTAATTCAGTAATGCATGCAGTAGGTTTATTCAGAATATACTGACCTCTCAGTGAATTAGGTCGTAAGTGTACATATAAATCCATGCTATCTGTGTTGTAAGCAGCTCACACCATTTTCTCAGGTTTACTCCTTTACAGTAGCTTTGAATACCTTCCTGATGGGAAATATGGAATGTGCAGTAATGGCTCATAAGAAACTGTAAACCAGTTATGTTGAGTCTTTGGCATCATCAGCCCATTCTGAAAGGCCTTTGTTAGACAGGTTCAAAATTCATTTCTTCACCAAGCCTCTCTGCCATGTAAGCTATGACTCTTATGGCTGTGTATTGCCTCATCTATCACTGTATAGTTCTGTTGTGGCAATTTCCTTGGAACTGAAAATCATTCTTCCAATCACTTTTCCAGCCTTTTGGAAATTATTTATCCTATAGGTGATAAGGTAGTGGTGTTTTATGGCATGAGGTATGCAAGTCAGAAAATGAAGAGCCATACAAAGCTCATCGAGGCCTACTCCCTACATGATTTTTAAGTTTGATGAGATACCACCGCTGTAGCAGGAAATCCAAACAAAACAGTCCTGTTTCCAATATGGTGGGAGGAAAGGGGCAAGGCTAGAGGCAAGAGAGAACACAGAGGGTGTGTGTAGATGAAACAGGGCCCCTAAATTGAAGTGGTGGGTTTTAAAAAACACTGCTTCAATTTAGGGCTGATTAAACCCCCGTGTCGTGCAGCACACACCCTTACCTATCTCTCGAGTGGGGAGGGGAGGGCGAGCTGCCAGCGGGTGGAGTGGTCCCTGGGATGTAGGGAGGGAAGGGCTGGTGCTTCCCTCCACAGCAGTGGCAGCTCCCCCCCAGGCGGCACCTGCCTGCAGGTACAGAGCTCAGGCAGTCCCGGCGGGGTGGGGGTACCACAGCCATGGAAGGAAGCACCGGGCCTCTACACAGCTCAGGCAGGCAGGCAGGCTCCGGGCAGGGGGGCAAATCAGGCTCACCGCTTTTCCTGGGCAGAATGTGCTTTCCCGGGCTGCTGCCAGGCTGCCTGCAGAGCTTCCTGAAGAGCCCTGGAGATGCATGGAGCCCTGTGCTTTGCTCTGGGACTGTAGGGGCAACAAAATAAAACTCCTTGGAGGAGTTTTAGTTTGCTGCACCCCAAATCATTTAAGGCGCATTATGCTGCCAAATTTCCTACAGCGGCTTGATTTAATGTGCAATACGTTGCCAAGGCATGTAAACACCAATGCCATTAAAGTGGTGCAAAAGCATTGAGCCTATTTTAAATTGTTGTGTACACATGCCCCTCATTTTGTCTATACACGGCCTTACGTAATACAAAAAAACCTTAGGACCTACATAATAATTGCTTCAACTAGATGGAGCCGGTTGATTACAAGAAGCATTAAGTAGCCAAATATTTATCCTTTTTTAGTGGAAAATGGCAACATACAAGAAGCAGTGGGTCTCATGTGGGGTAGTGATGTTTCAGTGATAAGGTGCAGAACTATATGATAAATTATACTTAGGCACACTGGATTACGTCACCATAGTCCCACTAATCCAACTTCAGAGGATTTATTCTAAAAATAAACCAACCTGCTATAGAACTATTTCCTTCTTTCCCCACTAATATGGTTTCCTCTCTTGCTCAAATACACTTTGATTTAGCTGCTTACAGAACTGGTTAGGTTCATTATCTTCTTTTAGCTAAATGTGGGCCCAAGTGTTCATTAATGCACTCGAGTTACTGTGAATTAAGTTAAGTACTTGGTTAACCAAATACTAATTCAATGAGCAGTAACTTGTGCTACTGCGCAGTAGTGCTTGTGCACAGGGGTTTTTTGACACTTACTGCACAGTACCCTAATAACACTGTGCAGCAGCATATTAGCATGGTTTTTGACCAGCATGCTACTGCACAGTGTTATTAGGCTACAGCGCAGTACGTGTCTCATGTACACACGCCTTGTATTTCTTTGTTTCTATTCCCTTTTCCATACTATATCCCATTAATCAGAAAGAGAGGCATAACAGAACAGCTGAGTGTCTGGGGCACATGGGAGCAACAGCAATTTCCAACTGCTAGTGCTGCTGGTGTAGCTGCATGGCTGTGGTAGCAGCTGTTATTTCCAGGCTACACACACACACTTGAGTCCGTGCCTGTGGCTGCTATCCTGGTTGCCCCACCTGAGTTATGCTACTGCTGAATAAGGCTACAAAATAACTTCCAACATATGATCTTAATATCAATGACAACTTATTAACCCTAAACTTGCTCACTCTCCTATTTTGATTTCTTTTAAAACTATAGCATATAGGAACTATCCTTTTTAACCAATTCAAACTATATTAAAAAGATATTGTGTCTCTTTAAATCCTGGAACAACTGTTGTATTGAAGCCCATATCACATGTTGCTTCTGGACTGTGCCCCTTGAAGCATTCCTGAAAAAGCCTCTTTAAAGTAGTCCATCTGTGATGGGCCTGTCAAATCTGTGGTCACTTTGGGAAAAGCACCACCGTTTTTAAAATAGCCTTAATCTGACCAAACCAGACTCTCCTTGTAGGTATCTTGTTCTGAATAATCTATGATAAGGTTAATGTGCTTTGTCACTTATTTGCCTACACTTCTCTGCTAAGGGCCAGGCCTGTGGTTTTAAACAATCATGTTTGTGAGTAAATAAATGCCCTTTTAATTTGCCATAACTTCATTTTTTTGTAGTTATGAATAATTAACATAACTTTTATCACATTTTTTATTTCTTTCTACCTTAAGGGCCATACTCTCCCCTCAAGGCACATGTGTAACTTCCAATAGCAATAACAACAGTTATGAAGTGCGTCTCCAGAGGAGACAGTGTCCCTAAAAAAAATCCTTAAAATGCAAATCTATGCAACGTTCTTGCCAAAATATATGCTCCAGTAAGTGAAACTAATAGTCTGTTTTTGCCAGCATAATAATCCAAAGACAGAATGAATTCCAAACACCAAACTTAAGAGGAAGTTCCTAATTTTAATTTTCCATAATGAAGTGGAAGGTATTACCATCAACAATATATTTGTCTCTTTTGCCATCAGATTTTTTTAAAAACATAATTAGTTTAGAAATATGAGCATATATTTCTAATTATACTACTGCATGTTGCATTCTGTCCAGGTTTAAAATAAAAAAGTGAATGTGTGAAGATCCATATAGAAGTTATACATATATGTTATGTTAACAGAGAATTAGGCCAATATTTGTTTGTTCTGCTCTCGTATAAATTTTGCAATGATGCAAACCTATTGAATTCAGTAAAATGATGAGATTTACCTGGATGTAACTGAGGAAAGAATTTGAGGAAAAAAATATTTAAATCTTCTATTTTTCTTATATTTTCATAATTTAGGTTACATATAAAGAAACTGTTAAAATTGGTGACTTATTTTTTATTACCATGCATGTGATACAAATTTGCAAGTAATGAAAATGTTACTCATTTTTAAAAAGAATAAGCTCCTAAAATATTTTAATATTATATGCTTATGTTTATTTGAATTTAATGTTATTGAAAGGGGTTTATTTGGGGTTTTCAGAATTTATTCTTAGTGTATGCTTTCTTTGTATCAGAAACAACATTTGTAATCAAAGAATCATAAACATAGTTAATTTATTGTTAATGTTACCCTTATTACTTATACAGGTTTCCCTTGCTTTATGTGGTACATATGTTCTGGAAAACGGTGCATAACTCAAATTTGCATAAAGGGCACCCACTTTACAATGTAACAAATAGGGATGCGTTCCAAGACCTCAACTGTACTGATCCCCAGACCCATTTCTACCACTTTTACAACAATTTTGGTACTTACTAGCAGCAGACAGTACACACAAGCACATGGCACTATCATAATGGGGGTGGCAAGTACAGAAACACGTGTCACAGACAGCAAGCAAGGAGCACAGATCCACACAGGAGACTATATTTTGGTGTGCATGACTCTGACAATGCACTGCACAAAGCAGCTGGCTGTGGGCTTCCACCACACTGGTCGCATAAGAGTGGATTTACCTCACATATAACAACTTTCTGGTATATAAAGAGTCATTGTATAATAGCAAATTCGCATATACAGAACCTGCATAAAGTGAAGGAAACCTGCACTCCATTTTATAGCAGAATACCCAGATGGCAGAGTGGCCATGTACAAATGTATCAGCTCACTTGACTTTCAGGGCAATAAATTTATTTGAGTTAAACAGGTGTACCATGGACAAAGCAAGCCAAACTAAATATAAAAGGATAAAAGGTTTTTGTGAACACATTTATTCTTTAGGAAATAGACTGAAACCATCAATTCATTACACATAGGCCATTTAATAGCCATAGGATCAAAGGGCTGAAAAGGACCTATGAGGCATTATCCTGGTCCTAGGAAAGTTAATAGGTACAGACAAAAATTACATTTGTTGCTCCATCGGCCCCTTGAAAACCCCTTGAAGAAAAGCACAGATGCAGAATGCTCTGATCACGTGACAAATTAACCCTCATTATATAAGGGTTTAAATGAAGGTGCTCTGAAGAGGTGTGCCTTCAGTAACTTCTGTCTGCTCTGGCAGCTGGACTGCTGCAGCCTAGCCCCACCCCCAGTGCTGTCTCAGGATGGGAGGGGGAGAAGAAGTTCTGTTCTGAGGTTTGCCCAACTGCACGGGGCGGTAGGGGGTGGGGGTGTGTGTGGGGGGAAGCTGGTGAACTGGACCCCCACAGGGTGGGGTGCTTTAGTCCTCCACCAGAACAGACCTCCCTCCCCGGCCTTCTCCCCCTCCCATCCTGAGATAGCACCAGAGCTGGGAGGTGAGAGGGTGGGAAGCTAGGGGAAGAGGCTGTAGGCACATAGCATTTCTTGCTGGATTGTGTCCAAACTGGAGCTGGATCCCTGACCCTCTGAACCCTACAACTAATGTCTGTTGAGTTGAGAGGGTCAGTTTAACTCGTTTCTGTGAAGCACCATGAGTTAGACCAGGGAGCTGCACTACTGTCTGCATCTAACATGCAATTCAGGTGGGAAGAGGACTGGATGCCAGTTCTCATGTCATCTGAACCAGACTTATACAGTGAGATAGCTTTATCTCATTACTGATTTGTTTACAGTACGATAGGATTATTTTTTTAATAAAACTTTCAAATAGTACTCCAATAAATTGTATGGATGCTAATTTTTATACTTGGCGCACCTAGTTGTTTTAACAATATGAATTTCCTGTTTATATTTACTTTGTAATAAACCCAGGTACCGTACATTAGTACTAGTGCTATCCAGTCTTAATAGTAAAACTTTACTAGCAAAGCTGAATGAAGAAGGTATGCATCTCATGTAATACTGATATGCATGACAGAAAATGGCTCATGTTTCAGGGAATGGAATGGAATATTAGTGGGCACTAATTAATTTATTCAACATGTACTACTCTACTTCTTCCTTTAACTGCCTGCTCTTATATAAAAGTCTATAATATAAAGCATTATAGGTTTTCTTATAGTAAGCTTTGAGTTCGGGATTTCACATGATACATTAAGCTGTTCATAGCTTCCATGTATGGTTAAATATATGTATAATGTACCCATACAGTTAGGTATTTTGTTTCTGTTCAGTTTTACACATATTTTGATTTTAATACTCATACGGATTTCCTCCCTACCTTCTCCTCCTCCCCCTAGTCAAGGATGGAAATACATCTTTCAATACAATGGCAAGACAAAAAGATCTGATGCAACTAATTACTTTGTATCATCATATAATAACCAGCAAATTCTACTAAAGCTTTAACAGCACACCACTCTCTTTCTGCAGAGAGAGAAGAGAAAGAACATGTTTCTTTCATTGTGGAGTCTCTGAGTAACTTGTTTATTCTTCTGCCCTCTGTGGTAGCACCTCATCTAAAAAGAAAACCAGAATAAACTGGCTAATTAATCAGGCATCCTATTGCTTACCAACTGTCTTCCCACTTGGCCTTCTAAACCCATTAGCGAGTATATCCACAGGACAATCTATATACTCTATCTCTGTGGGTATTTTCCTTTACTAAGTCTTTGTCCATATTAAGAGAGTCTGTGCTAGTGGAACAGAAATGTTACATTGATACAGATTCCTAATATATGTTGGACCAGTGTAAAGTAAGGCTTATAGTGCACTACAAATATACACTACACTTGAGAGAGGTTGTCCTACACTAAATATTATTACAAACCCAAGAGATGGTACCTTCTGAGAGTAATTCTGGCCTGCCATGTGCTACATGTAAACCTGTTGGTTTCTCACATTTAATTTCAGTGGAATGTCATGGAGTATGGGCAGGGCAGAGCAGTTAGTAACACTTATACTTTGGTCCTGTATTTGTTCTGTTTTTCTGCAATTTTTATATTTATTTAGTAATATTAGAGATAGCAATTATACAGGCAAATCAGCTGTACTTTGCTTTTTAAGTTTACATCTGGCACAAATAAAAGAAGCATATGCAAACTGTGACACTTAAAACTGTGAAGAAATATACTGGAGCCCAATAGTGATAATAATGATAATAGTACCTTATTATCATAGTCCTGTGACAGATGAAAACATGTTAGTTGATAAAAGGGTTCAGAAGATAAATCAGAACATGATGGACTACAACATTTAGGTGGTATTAGGCAGAACACCTTGACCACTTTTAAAGTGTAAGGCTGAAGAATACCTAAAAAGGAACATGAGCAAGCTTAGTGGATGTCAATTCAAGTAGTAAAGGACCTGCTTAACTAATCATCTGGAATTCTTTTAAGAAGTTTTTAGAATATCTAGCTTGTCAAAACATCTATGTAAGGTAAAAAAGAAAGTCTCCAACAGGCAGTTAAATAAGGCTCTGGATAGAAAACTGTTTTTTAATATTTTTTTTCATATAAGAGATGCAATGCAGAGAAACTTTCAGATTTTATTGGTTCCCGAGTTCAGTAACATGGCTGCCTGAGTTTGCTGTCTATTATTTGGAATGCAGTACCATTCCATTTATCTAAAACACATTTTTTACTCTGTCTGAAATGAAGTTATGTACGTGTAGCCTGGGTGTACGTGGGTTTGTACTCCCCTCTCCAGTTGAGGGAATTATTGGCAGGGCAGTGTGCTGTGGAGGGACACAACAGCCCATCAGCCACTTCCATCCCCTATAGAATCAGGCCCAGTCAATCAATTACTTAACTATATACACATTTATTATTTGAACAAAATCATTAAAGGGTAAGGACATACACACAACCAATTATTTAAAAATACAGATGAACAATAGAACAATCCAGAACAAAGGATACTGATCAGGCAACCTTATATTACATATTATTATTATTAATATACAAACTATTGCTTCAATTTATTCACATATACTATAAGGCACAGTCTACAAATATAACCAGCAATCCTTAGACTACCAGGGCAGGGGCCCCACTCCCAAGGTACCACTATAGGAAAGGAGATGGGGACAAAGAAAAGGAGAGGGAGACCCCCATAGACTCCTAAACTTCCCCACTATCCCCCAGGAGCGGCCCATGTGGTGCCCCTTCACAATTCTGGGGATCCCTCCTCTGTGGGGACCCTTTCTCCAGGATAACTTAGTACTCCACAGTCCTGGAGGGTTGCCTCCTGTTCTCCAGGTTGAGCTCTGTTTCCCGCTGAGCTTTCCTGCCACCTGACCATGCTGTTGCCGGCCTGGCTTAGGGCTACATACACGGTTGCGTGTAGTGGGTGCTTCACCTTGTCCTAGGTGTTGGAGGCCTAGACAGCCTTGTGCAGCACCAGGGCTTGGTCTACTCCCAGACCCTCTGGGCAGTGTCTTATGCACCAAATTGCTGTCCCGAGCCACCTTGAGCAGCTCCTGGTGTCTCTCACTCTCTGTGCAGAGCCTCCTACACTGAGCTCCCAGCCTTGTGCTGAGTGTTGTGGATCTGAGCTGCCCAAGGGGCTCCAAAGATCCTGCTCCGCGCACTGGCTTGTGCACTGTGTCTCTGGCTGCATGCCAGAGGTTGCAGACCCGAGCCATCTCACGCAGCTCCTAGGGTCTGGATGCCGTGCTGCATACTGAGAGCCTAACCGCTGGAGCCGTCCACTGCTCCCCGCTGATGGAAGTCTTCAGGGGCACTTCTGTTGCCAAAACGGCTAGTTTCGTTCCCCTGGAGGCTTGTTCAATTACCCTCAAGGAAAGAGTCACACATACAGGCTGGGTCCATCTAGGTTTATTGTTTGCAAACAGTTCGACCGAGGAGCAGAGAGCTCAAATCAGGGCCGACGATGAGTCCGGCCTGGAATCACATTTTTATAGCTTACATTCAACAGAGTCTTGATGTACTAGAAGTTTATTGGCTGCAGTACCAGTTCCTAATTGTGACGTCTTATCTTGTAGGCTGTACTTAACTAGTTATTGGTTAATGTGACTTATCAGGGTTAGTACGTGCGCAGTCAAAGGTAGAATTGCAGCATGCTCAGAAGAAAAGAGCAATTTCAACAAAGTTAGTTAAACTTTAGTAACTTCTTATCTTAACGTAACCTTAAGGCACTGGACAGAGATGATTTCAAAATGCAAGGCAAGCAGTAAGAACCACAGCTTGGACATTAGACCTCCTGATCTTTACACAAAAGGGTCATAAGATGGTCATAAGACACTTCTATCATATGGTTGTTGCTCAAGCATTACTGCAAAATTATGGAGGTTAACGTCTTTTTACTACACTTCTGGGCTACTGCTTCGCCTTGCTGAGCAGCTTTCCTCAGCTCTTCTAAGCCCCACTCTTCTCTGTTCCTGACACATCTCCCTCACTGGGCATGTAGCCTTTATACGCTCCAGAGCTCCACCCATGTAGTCTTCCAGACCTGACAGTTTGCAGTGTTCAATCAGGTCTGGAAAAGCTCTTCTCCCCCTCCCTTCAGGAAAGGGGAGTGACTTTATTTCTCTTGCTTCCTCCTGATGGGTGGATGGGCTCCACCAATCAAAACAGCAGGATCTCAAGCCTTGGCCTCAACCCAAGCTCTGAAAGGTAAACCTGCTACATATGTATGTATATTATGATTATGTACCTTTCAGTATGTTTATGGTAGTGTTTATAATTCAGTTAAATTTTGATAAATCAAATCAAAACAAAAACACTCCAAGCAAATTAACAACAAGTACCAGGCTCTAGCAGACACAGGGATGATGTACTTCTTTCTGGTACTGAGGATGCTATCACAACTGGGCTGCCTTGAGTAAACATGGAACAAGGGGCAATTTCCTGGTGAGAAACTGAGATAAGATACCAACTCCAGTGTCATTTGCTAGATGAAAAGTGTTCACGAAATAGAAATCAAAGCCTTTAACATATACAAGGAAAAAGCAAACAACAAAACAGTGGGACCTTCTTACATTGAAAATAAATTTTGTTGTCATCACTATCATTTTTTAAAATTATTTGGACGTTTGTATATTTGTAAAGGGCATAGAGAATTATTCTTTATACATTGTTTAGTTTCTGAAATTATTTAAAATTCTAACAAAAACTTTAAAACAAATTAAGGAAAAGGCACCTTATGTTTAACCTCATGCACAACTTTTAAAAAATAAACATGTTTTTAGTTTAAAATATCCAAAGGTTTGCCCCTCTTTATCTTCTAACTTCAAGCCTTAGATAAAATACCCACTTCTCATACCAAACAGCAAGATACATGTTTCCATTATACTTTAAAAAGAAATATTTCTTCTTCCCACCTCCCTAACAGATTACTTTGCTAACTGTTCTATTTTACTTCTGAGGAATATATATATATATATATATATATATTCAGCTACTATTAGAAGGGAAAACAGTAAAAATAAAAAGACCACTGGGTTTACAACTAATTGCGGGGTGGGGGCAGAGGGGGAAGAGGCATTCTTACATTCTTCAGTTAATGTAGCTTGGCTTAATTTTGTAAAAGAAACCCAAATAAACTTATTAATGGCATAATGTATCAGGTGTGGAACAAGTTTTCAACGGAAACAGCGGACACCATCATTTGAGATATTTAAAGGGACACCATGCAATAAAAGTTGTATGAGTCTGATTTTCCCCCGTATTTGTTTACAGATACATGTTAGAAATACAAAATTAGATTTTATAGATTTGATGGCACATGCTTTAGACAGCTATAATGGCCCTGGGTGTGTGTGCGTGTGTGCATGCACTAAACCCCTGTACTTGTTAAATGGTGGCTGCAAAACCAGACTAATTGGAAAACCACACTAATTGGTGAAGGAGTGGGGAGGTCATGTGTTGTACCTGAAATCTAAATAACTGCCTTAAAAATGGAGAAAAAAAATACTTCACTCGATTGCAGTTGGCAAAGGGGGGGGGGGGGGGTCATCTGTTGTACCTGAAATCTAAAGAAATGTATTTTTAAAAAAGGAAAAATATAAATACTTCTTTAGATTGCAGTTAGCACAGGCAGGACAGAGGGGAAAGTAATGTTGTACCTAAAATCTGAAGAGCTGCTTAAAAAAAAAAAAGGAAAATTATAAAGCCTTCATTAGATGGCAGGTCCTTTCAGACAGATCTCTGAGAAAGTAGCACACCACTACCTGGCCATAGTGATCACAAAACTCTTCACTGGGTTTTTTGCCCCTACATTGCTTGTTTGTGCAGCTGGAGGCAGTTTTGTGTGTGTCACTGCAGTGCTTCCCAGCCTTTAGTTTCAGCATTTTCCAAGGGGGCGGTGGTGGTATAGAAAAACAGGAGGAGGAAGCAGTCTTTGGCAGGCAGTTTCAAAGAAGATGTGGGGTGCTGAGTCTTATCCAGCTCCATCTCCTGCCCTGGAGAGAGAGAGCAAAAGAGACAGAGAGGAGCACAGCACCCACGCCCCTTCCCTGAGCTAGGGTGTTGGTTTTAGCTGTGTTGGTTTAAGGACACAGGCAAACCAGGCTCTTTGGGTAGATGTGATCTCTTTTATTAGGGCAACTACAATAAATCGCTGGAAAACAATTGTTCTTTGCAAGCTTTTGGGCACAAGCACCCTTCCCTATGCCTGACGAAGGGTGTTTATGCCCCAAGGTTTGCAAAGGGCCAGCCCAGGGCTCTCTGCAAGCTTCTTCCTAGGGCAGCATGCGGGCCCCTCCTGTTGCTGCCTGCTGTTGTCATGGTTCCTCCTCTTCCAGCCAGCTCCCTGGGCTCGGCTCGGCTCGGCTCGGGAGGGAAGGGGAGGAAGACTGGGCGGGGGGGGGGCTGGGCGTCTAGCCGCTCCATGGCTGGGCAGGATTAAGTTTCATGGTAGCCTGCCTGCGTATGTGCGGGCGCTTATCCTGCAGCTCCGTTAGAGAAGGGAAGGGGGGTGGGCAGCCAAGCCAGGAAGCGAGGTCTACAAGCCACCCCCCACCCCTGCAAGCTCCGACCCTCCCTGAGGCCGCTGCAGCGGCGAGCGGGGTAAGCGGGGCGCGCGGGGCGCTCGTTGCAGCGCGGGGGCTTCTACAGAGGGGATAATGGAATGCAATAGTAGGCGCCCTTCCCCCAGTTGTTTGTATTGCGGCCGGAGCGGGGGTGGGCAGCCTGTTGCGTGCGGAGTTGGGTGCACCCCCGGGCCGCGGGAAAGGAGCTGCGCAGCCTTGTTTACTGGGGGAGGGGGCTGCAGCCGGGAAACACCCGCGCTACTGCCGGCATCGCCCCCATCTCCCTGTCCCTTGCCGGCGGGTCTTGGCGCCCCCCCCGTCGGCCGTGGGGGGCTGGGCCTTGCCTCGCTCTCTGGACGCGTATTTTTGCAAGCGGGGCCGGGTGGGTAGGCATTCAAGTGCCCCGGGCGGGGTAGGGGCCGAGGGACGTGTTGCACGCGCGGAGACTGGGGTGCCAGGCCGGGCAGGAGCGAAGGATGCGGCTGAGGAGGAGCAGCCGCATCCTCCTCTTCTTCGTCCGGCTCCGGCGGCTGAGCCCGGGGAGGGGCCGGCTCCCCGCGGGCTGGGCCGGGCTGCGGTCCGAAACGGGCATGAAGAGGGGCGCCCCACCCGAGCATGGCTGAAGGAAGGACACAGCACACCGCCCCCACATCATGGTTGAAGGGATGATGGAGGGACACAGTCGGCCTTCTGAAAATACCCAGCTCTCTTTTCCTCCACCCCCCCATGGCTGAAGGGAGCGTGCACACCCCAACCCCCCCCCCCGATGTAGGGACACACTCTTCTTTCCCTTCTGAAAATACTCAGTTCACCTCGCCCCCCAATCATGGCTGAAGGGAGAACACACACCGGCCCCGACCATTGCTGAAGAGAGCAAGGAGGGGGACACACTCTTCTTTGCCTTCTGAAAATTACCATCTCTCCCTCTCTCTCTTTGCTTTTTGAACATACCCAACTCCTTCCCCAGTTATCATCCTTGGCTTTCAAATAACAGCCCCAAACCCGTAGCATTTTTGCCACAGGCATGTATAAAGTGTTTATAAGGGGGTCCAGAAAACTTCAGGGTTCAGCGATGTGGCAGCTACTGGCTGCATCCTTTTCTGTTTTATGTGAAACCACTTTTTTTTTCCTAAGCGGGATTGGAAGGTCCCGGTGACATTGCATTTGCAGTTTCCCCAGGTTTTTCTGCAGATCTTATCTCAGCAAGCATGAACTCCTTTTAATCAACACACAGTCTTTAGACATAGCTTCATAGCGGATTCCAGAGAATACAGAGAAGTATGAGCAAGGCCAAAATTATGCCTTTGGAGAGGAAGGTTGGCCCAGAGGGAGTTGGGTGCAGGTGTCTGAAGTAGAGAATATGACCTGGGATATTTTATTTTTTGATCTCACTTCAGGTCTATTTCTGTGCACTTGTAAACACTTGGTAGGGTTAGAATGATGTAGCCATGATAGTCCAAGGAATTATTTGAGAGGCAGGTATTTCTTAGGGTGATGTCTTTTACTGGACCTAGTTGGGATGGAGTTAGACAAGTTTTCACATGCAAGACATTCGTAAATGGAGATGACCATATAGCAGTACATTATAGGAACTTCGGAGACAAAGGTGACATTTTGGTCTCTATTGTTTACATTTAACCATATGGATGTATTATTTTGTTGGTCAGTCTTTTGCCTTTTTTCCCCCTTTAGTTTTAAAAACAGTATCTCATCCATCTTTTGTATTTTTATCTATCATCACCAGCAGGTAACTAGGTTACTACAATCTTTTGAAAAGAAAATGTTATTTTACAAGAAATCTCAACAAAATGGAGAGGAGTATGAAAGAGAGACAAAAGCAAACTCTTACATAGGAGTTTTGCTTAAGCATAGTCAGGAATCATAAGAATCCAGTCCTGCTCCCTTTGCAATCAGCAATTCAATGTCTGAACAGAGCTAGGCCCACAGTAGTATTATTGTATCACTTGCTTTCATATGGGTGACACATTGGGAGTAAAGAATATCAAAACTAAAAGTGAAAAATGCGAAATGTGAATTGTTTCTTTAAAACCTTGTTTGATTTGGATTAGAAAAAGTAAGGATGGGTATGGATATAACACAGGAAAATAAACCCAGAATTGAGTATTTAATATAGCTAAAAAAAATTATAAGGAACTTTCATTACCTATCATTAATGTATTTGTTATTGTGTGGCTCAATTTCACACACAGGATTTGCCCCAAATTACTCCTAATTGGCAGATTAGGAAATTTCAGTAATTTATACAGAAAACTATTAGCCAGTCACTCAAGGGAGCAAAATCTTGTATGATTATATTGACAAAATAAAGACAACTGAATATTTAGTTTATTGAGGTGCAAATTACCTTATAAAATGATTATGTGTAAATATAAATTATATTTTTCAACTGTTAGGACAAGATGATATTAAATAATTGAGAGAGCTGTCATATCAGATGGGAGTGTACTAGAGAATAGCAGTCTGAGATCATTATTTTAAAATGAACATGCTCATTTATTTAGCCCATACCAGATAAATTATAAATGGCCTAGAAAGCTGTTTGGGGAGCAATTTCTTTTCTTCAGCATTTCAATTTTACTTAGAACCAATGGGCATGAATGTTTTCTAGCTGCCTACTGTGGCCTTCATGGCTTTTTTTTTCTTTCCTAGCTGATTCACTATTTTGGTGTTTCTTTGAAGTATTTTCCTTATCTCACTAATGGAGAAACATTTTTATGGAGCTATTTATGTCACTGACCTTTATGAATGTCCTCTTATGAATTCCAGCCTACTATCAGCAAATGTTCCATCAGGACCTAGATATGTTCTTCTATTCCTGGAAGAAAATCTGCACTAGAACAATTAGATCAGTATCAAGACTGGGAAACAAGAACAGTATTGCTTTAATGCTAATGGGTAACCTTTATTTTCCTTTTGGCACCACATACTTTTGAAATCCAGAGAAGACAGACTTAAAATTTGCAGTGACCCATCCATTTACAGGTCAAATTGAATGCGTTGTGTGTGTTTGACACGGGCCATGCTTTAATCAGTTGATTGAATATAATTATGAAGGCATATTAAGTTATCCAATGCCTCCTACATATAACAACATGCAAAATACTGTAGTTATTTAGTAAATTATAATTATTGTGAAATCCACAAGGATTCCATAAATCAGGTGCAAAACTAACTTTTATTAGCATCCTCTTGATCTACTCCCATCACCCAGGCTACCATATTTATTTAACACAATCATTGTATAATATTAATGGTAATATTTTTCTCACTCATTGGGATTCCTCCCAACGTAATATTGTAGGCCGCGTCCAGGTAAGTGTGGACATTTGGTTCCTCAGGGACAAGTAGTAGAGGTGCACCTTACGTTGCAGTTACTTGTCCTTGCCTGTGCCATGTGCGCTTTGGTGTGTGGCAGGTTACCTTGGGGGTAGTAGGGGAGGTTGGGGCCAGCAACCTTACCTCGGGTCCTGGGGGCCTGACCAGGGCTGTGGCAATGGCTATCCTTCGTGGCAGAGCCTGGCTGGCAGCCACAGCGTGGCTCTGGGTGGCCCAGCTCCACTTTTCAGCAGCGCACGCACAGGCAGCGTGCGCTGCTTTTCTTTTTTTCCCTGCAGGCTTTTTTGACCCCTGAATATCCAGGGGTTAAAATAACCCATGAAAAAAAGCGGAGCGGTGACACATGGGCAGCACACCCCTGAAGTGCAGAAAGCTCCTGACTGTTCTGTGTGTAGCGCTGCAGACGTGTTGGTGGCGCCACATACTGCATGGCTGCGCTTGTTGTCTGTAAGTGTGTATACAAGAGTGTAAATACATATGTGGTTTTATTGGCCTGGAAATGCTTTGGACCAGTATTGGCTGTTCATTCAAACAGAATTAAGGTGTCAAGCTGAAAGAATTCTTTCTCTGTTTTTACATTAAAATGTAGAAGACAGTTTGCTACTTATTCTCACATGACAGCATGAAAATGTCCTGGTTTACATCAAATAGTTTGTGTGTTCATTGATAAAGAATACAGCATAATGAAAAAAAATTGCTTTATATTTTTGTCTTTCAAACTGTAAGGAAAATACTGAATCTTTGAGTGAGAGTTTTGTTATTTTTTACTGTACTATGAACCAACTAGTATACTGTAAAACAGCAGGGGCCAACCTTTTTTGGCAGATGTGCCACAAATTAGGTCCACACTTTCCCCAACTACCACTCTGATCCCGTTCCTCTGCCTGACCTTTTTTCTGTTTCTTGCCCTGTGCTCCTCGCCTTATCTGCTGCTCTGCTGTCTGCTTCCTGGCCTATCTGCCACAGTGCTGTCTGCCTCTTCCCTGATCTGCTGTGTGTCACACAGAGGCTGCCCATGCCAGCTGTGGCATCCGTGCTGCAGGTTGGACACCCCTGATATAAAACATGTAGGTAATTCAAAATATTTTTAATTCTGGGTATGTGATTGCGGGGGACTGGACTTGATGGCCCAAGAGGCTTCTCCCATTCTTATCCTATGTAGGTATTTTGGCAATTATAAAGGCAAAGGCCACAGAAATTATATTTGTTTTCAGTGTGGGAAATTAGTGAGTTAATGCATGTGTACTTAAATACTTCAAATCCCAGCAAACTTATATTTTATGTTCATAATATATATGCTGAAAATTTTACTTTGTTTCAGGACAATTGGTTATAAAATTGCTTGAAGCAATGCAGATTCATACAGTGATTCCATCCATAATGTAGTTTTAAAATGTTATGTGGATACTATATATTAAAAACAGGTTACCAATTTATAAAATAATTTCCTTGTGAAAAATTCAGTTTTTCTAATATATATACTGTTATGGTATTTTGTGTATTTTAATATAGTTCTGAATTCCTGAATTAGATACATTATTATTATTAGGAGGAAAAATATTAGCTATACTGTAAGTAAAGTTAGTGTGATTCAGAGTTTTAATTCAAATTATTTATCTGCAACTAGGAGTACAGGTGAATAGATAGCACAATATTGGATGATGTTAAGTTTCACTAAGAAGAACAATTGGATTTGTTAGAAAATGTTAAAACCTTCATTAAATGTTAAACTTGAATTTTTGCAGCAGCCTCAGAAATATTTAGCATTATTTTAGTTAAAGTACAAGATTAGCATAACTGAAATACTAGTAGTATCTATTACCATTTATATTTCTATTGCCATTACTAATCACAATGAAAACGATCCAGACTGTGTAATTCATATCAGTTTTACTGAACTTTTGCAGATATTCCTAGAAATTACTATGTCCAGTAGTATAGTCCTATCAGTGGAGGTGATTGTAAGAATGTGTGGAATACTGGGGAAGTGGGATTTTTCTCTACCCTGTGCCAAATCTAAGTTGTCTATACACTTGAGAAACACAATTGCACATACTCATGGCAAAACCATTTTGCATAGTATATACAAGCCTGCAGTTAAACTTTGCCTTTCTCATGTGGAAGCTGGAGGGCAGCCTGACTAGGTGGCAGTAACTGCCCCCCCTTCATTGGCTATACTAGCAGGGTAGTGTAAGAGTAATTAGCATGCCTCTTGTGGGTTCTAGTCTGATCTTTGTGCAATTGCCCAATGGCATCGACAGCATAAAATGTCTGCCTCGTAGCAGCCAGGCAGTAAGAGAAAGGAGGCATGGGGGATGAGGACCAAAATAAGAAGGGGGGAAAAAAAGCACACTAAGCAGGCCTACTCAAGCCAAGATGCTTAAATGTAGGCTGAAAGTTTGACAGTGCTGGCTATAGTGTATATAAAATGTGTGTCATGACTACTTCTGTTCTTTTAATTGAAGCAGATTTCTTCTTAATCCCTAAGCCTCCTAACCAACATTTGGGCCTGGATATTAGTTTTAATGTAGACATTTCTTTTGTATTTTGAAAACACTTCCAGTACTATAATGGCTGTAGGCAAAGCCTATTACTGTGCTTTCTATCTTTGGCATTGCATGTTTGGTAATCCAGTGGTATGAGCATTAGTTTCCAGGGTATTTATCTAAAATAGATTTGTGAAATACTAGATGGAGTACCAATCAATGAAGCAGAATGAAGCTTTCTTTTGGAAATTAAGTAGTCAAGCATAACAGAATTCTAATTAAAGTCAGGTCAGTTTTTCCTTCTGGTGAACCCTTGTGTAGTTCAGTCAAATAGTTTGACTGATGACGTTTAATGGATAATGTCAATGGATTCTTTTGGGCCCTGCTTCTGCTCTAGCCCCACTGAAATCAGGAGCACAAGATCAGTCAATAAGGACTCAGTCTTGCAGTGAGGTGAGGACTTCTGCCTAAGCACCTTAGAGAAGCTTGCCATAAAGCTGAAAACAGCGAAGTGCAAATTATTTTCCCTGCTCCAGAAAAGGTACATCAACCCATAGGAGAACAAGAACCTCATTGCTGCTACCTTTTTTTAGGCTGCTGGCAGAAGTTAAGGGAGTTGCATGATAGGATTCTGGAATTTTATGCTACGTTCCCCAAATCATATTACCTACCATGCTACATGTGCATGGCAGGTCGTACAATTCTGGGTCATAAAATTCCTCAAACCCGAATTGTGCAACTGCCAGATGCCAGTATGGGTGGGGGCACCTGCAGCTGGAGCTCTGGAAAAAGTGGAAGCAGCATCTGTGGAGTAGAGTGCCCAAGGAATATAAAAAAGGCAGTGCATTTGAGGCTCCCAACTTCATGCCTGGTTTGTAAAGGTCTGAGTTCCCTGAGTCCAACATAGAGGAGCTTTTCCCCGATCCCAGGTTCACAGTGGTGTCACAAGCCTTTAAAAAAGCAGGCCTGCAGCTAGAAACCTTGGCTGAATGCCCACCTGCTTTTTTTAAGTTCCCTTGCCCCATCCCCCACTGCATTTATCAGATACCTCTTTAGCCCAGTGCATGCAGGAGGGGATGGGAAAAGCTCCTGCATTTCCAGCTGGGGATAAGAAAGATTTCAAAGGGTGGCTTTTTTCTGGATGTTAGGGCTGCCCCATGACAAGAGACAACACTTAGCTGAGCATTAGAATTCAGCTTTGGGTGTTATGTTTGTCCAAGGTATTCACAACTAAATGACTCCGGTCACAAGTGTGGGAAAGAGTGCTGTCAGACTGGCAGGCACAGAATATATTGCAAACATAAAGTAAACCATGTATCCATTGGCATTAGCGGATTCAACAGAAAGTAACGTAAGTTTCACACATGCAGATTCAACACATTCACATATCTCAAACTGGGCAGCTCCAGTCTGGTTTGGATTCAGGACTGTTCCCCTTCTGATCATCAGGAATTAGGCAGAAGAGGGCTGTGTGTCCTCTAGCACACTGGGACCTGACACATTAAAGAGTCTTTTAGATTGGGGATTGTAGGGAAAGACTCTTTATGGTGTTGGATCCTGGAAGATACGCTGATACAGAAAATCAGCTGATTGTCAGCATCAGGACCAGGGCAGATCCCGACCAGGTTTCAGACTTGGGGCTGCCCAGGTCCCGATGCTGACAGCCAGCCAACCATTGGCATTGGGATAATGGGACATGCTACACATTCAGTTCATGGTGGCTTGTAAACAAGCCACAAAAATGTTACACATTTTTGAGTAATAAATTTGATCAATATGTGGCATGCTGCTGTTTGTGGTGCGATTAACACATTTATCACAGCAGAAGTATAACATGTGCCAGGGATCCTAGAGACTATTCCAAGGGAAATCAACCTTAAACATACCAGTGCTGTACAGTTGATTGGGAGGCACTGAATCTGTCCTTACTTTGTACTTACCTGGTTAACATTGCTTCTATTTCATTGTTGTTTTATTTTTTATTTATTGTTGTTGGCCTTAAATCAGAATACTAAAGCAGGTGCTGCTGTTTTTGACTTCTTGTTCTTCTTAGTGCAAGTATCTTATTGGAAACCCCAGGGTAAATTTCAGCTTCAGTTTAGTCATGACATTTTTAACTTCTGTGGCTAACAATAATTACAACTAAAATAATTTAAAATGTCTAATTGTCCCAGGCAGCAGGGAGTGCAGCCTGCCACGAGGTGCGCGCGCAGTCGCCACCAGCATGGAGCTGATGTCGGAGCTGTGGAGCCTGGTGCAGCTGTTTGCAGCCTGCCCACTGCTTGCTGTAGCTGCCCAGAGCCCAGGCTGGCTATAAACAGCTGCACTGGGCTCCAGAGCCCAGTCACCAGCTCTGTGCCTGGAATAGGGGAGAGACCGGGGTTGCGCTGTCTCAGGCCCCTCCCCCACTGTGTGCTCCGAGGTGCGTGTGCACGCATTGGTATAGTGCTAATGCCGGGGCTCCGGAGCCTGGCACAGCTGTTTGCAGCCTCCCGGCTGCAGCCGGCCCCGGCTCTGGGGAGCTGCTGCCGGCTGGGAGCCTGGGCTGCTCCCAGCAGGTGGCTGGGATGCTGTAAGCCCTGCTGGGAGCAGCCCAGACTCCAGCGGCTACCCAGGGCTGGGATAGCTGTTGATAGCCTGGGCTGGGGGGCAGGGGCTTTGGGTGGGGGGCAAGGGGCAGCAGGGCTGGGGGGCAGGGGCTTTGGGTGGGGGGCACAGGGCAGCAGAGCTGGGGGGTAGGGGCTTTGGGTGGGGGTCAAGGGGCACAAGCAGGGCATCCTGCCATGTACCCCCTGCCCTCATTTTGTTTTTCTGGCTCTCTGGCACCTTCCAAGGTAGGCATTGTTGTGCTTTTCGGCACTCCGGCTAAACGACGTTGCCTACCTCTGGGGTGATATAGGGATGACCTAGGGTATTTTTTCATGCTTCTTGGCTTTTCTGGTAGCCACATGGGGTGGGAAGAGACTTCTTTCTCTCACTTTGCTGCTTACATGTATTAGGGGAGTTTTTAAGCTTTCCTCAACGGCGTTGGGTTTGGCTTCAGCCAAGGCTGGAGATTTTGACTGGTGTATGCCAGTGCTCCTTCTGGGACTTAAAGCCAGAGGTCCTGGCTAGAAGGTCTTGCCTTTTCACTCAGGGTCAGACCAATAGCCATATTAGGGGTCAGGAAGCAATTTACCTCATGGTCAGCTTGGTATGGGCTGTGAAGGTTTTGCCTTCCTCTGTAGCAGGGTGTGCAGCCCTTTTCCTGGGATCTGTTGAGCGTATATTAACAATCTTTACAGAAGCAGGATGTTGGGCACCATGGTCCCCCCCTGCTTTATCTGTGGCAGGTTAGGGTGTTATGTCTTTTGTTGTGTCAGGGTTGACTGTGTAGATCTGTGAAGAGGTTAGACAATGGATTTGTATGGGATGGTTTGTAAAGGGATGATCCTGCCTCAAGGGCTTGTCAAGATCAGGGTGGACAAAATACAGCCCGCAGGCCATATTCAGCCCAACAACTGATTCTCTTTGGCCCGTGGCATTAGTAGAGGCTGGAGCTGGAGCCACCGCCTGCTTGGCTAGATAGAATCAATTGGCGGGTCCGCAAGTAGTGGCTTGAGCTCTGGCCTCTGCTGGAGCAGTGGGGGATGCTGGATGGAAGCAGCCCCATCTGCCCAGCACCGCACAGAAGCCTGGGAGATGGAGTCTGATCCCTGGTGGCAGGTAGATGAGCAGCCAGGGCTGCTTTTGCCCAGTATCCCTCACTGTGCCAGCAGAGACTGGAGCCCCATCCATCCGCCTGGCACCGTGCCAGGGGAGTGTGTGTGTGGGGGGGGGGAGGGAACTGAAGCCTCTGCCCTGCCCCCCCAGCTAGGGTCTGCACAGCGGGTGGGGGGAGGCCAAGAGGTGGGAGCATCTCCCCCGAAGTTCAGCATCATGGAGCAAGCTCTCAGCCTTGTTTCTGACTGCTGGTGTCAGCCAAGGTGGACATTGGGGGTGAGAGCGGGGTAAGGGTTGGGCAGGAAGGAGCAGACATAAGATGCTACAGCTCTGGGAGGGCTCACGCTTCCAGTCCCGCTGCTGCTCTTGTGCCAGCATCAGCCCATCCATGGGGAGCTCGTGTGTATTGGATTGGTATCGGCCAATATGCCTCCTTAAAAATCAGCTATCAGTATCAGCCCCCAAATCTTTCAGCCTAAATAATTGCCTGCCCCGGTCTATATGACGTATGGAGGTTCCTTCCAACCCTATTTCTCTATGATTCTAAGAAGCGACACACTGACAGACAGGGGAATACTAGAGAACTGAAAGAATAAAATTATGTTTATTTGTCTCTTTCTATTAATTTATCTTGTACAGTGATAACAGGGGACAGATGCTTAATTCCAATAGCTACTTTTGTTGTATTACTACCTACATGATCCCAAGACTGTTCTTTTTCGAATGTACTTTTTCATTATTTCATCCTCCTACTTACGCTGCAGTCCCATTTGTCTATTTTGTTCATTCTACCTGACATGTGAACTAAGCTTTCTGGGATAGTGACTGTCTTTGTTAGTTATCTACATGGTATCTTGTACAGTGGGGCCCTCACCCTTGACAGGGGTTCTTAGTCATTAGTATAACAAATAACAATAATAAAAGAGGCAACATCTTAAAATAATACAGGCTTCAAATGTGATTTATGTGGAATTCCCTAAGTAGAGGATTTTCAGTGTAATCTGTTCTCCTACGTCTCCTCCCATTGAAATCAGTGGGAATAGATATTTAAGCTCTAAACAATTTGATCTTAAAGACGTACTTACCTTATAATTGACCCCCATGCCTTTTTATTTATCCCAGCAAAGATACTAATTCCTTATATTAATATTGCAGCAGCAGGTATCCTGCTACCAGAATTATGCATGCTAGTGTGGACACTGTTGAAGCTAGTCAGTGTAAGGGTGGGAAACTCTTTTAACCTCAGCTCTAGTAGTAGATTGGGTAATTAAATCCACTTTAAGCTCAGATACTATGCTCTTTGGGATATGGACCATTTTTTATCATAAATGCTTGCGAGAGAGAGACTGCTTTGGCCCTGGATACCTCATTAATACACGTAGATAATATCTGAAGTCAGAATTAGTTTCAATTAACAAAGATTGAAATACCAAGAGGATATTGGGAAAAAAGCTACAGTTTGGAGTGGGCACAGAGTGAGCTGAGGTGGGAGGCTGGCGGTGCCCTTCTGCTGCTGCACCCCAGGGCGTGCTCTGTTCCTCCCTTCCTGCCCACCCAGGCTGAGGGAGGGGAAGGTGTTGGGGAAAATCCCACCATGAGTGCCCACTGGCGGGCAGGCACTCCATGTCTTCCCCAACACATCCCCGAGCCAGCTTCCTCCCCAGCCCTGCCCACAACCCTCAAGCTCCACTTACCTCCAGGAATGAAGAGTGATTATAAGGCAGCCTCGGGTAAGAGAGAGCATTGGGTCATGCCCTTTCCCCCTCTCCCTTCCCCTTCGGGCAGGGCTGGGGGTTTCCCACCCCTTCTGCAAGCAGTTCTTGGAGGCTGGAACTCAGCCAGGCAGCAGAGCTCTTTGCAAAAGGGGGAAATCCGTGGGTTTTCCTGCTAAAAGGGGAAATCCACATTTTCTCCGATTAAACCAGGAAATCTATGGTTTTCTCTGTTTTTCTGTGGGAAACAGAAAACCCGGATCCCTGCTCATCCGGTTAACTGTTTCAGTTAGTGCTGGCCAGATTACTGATATAACCCACCAACAAAAGAACACAGTAGGATCTTGCTTTACTTTTGGAGTCATTTAATAAGGGGGTATTGGTGAAATACAGAGATCCGAATGAGAGTAAATGTACAGTTTCTTAACAGTTTTAGAGAAGGTGTCTAAAACTGTAAAGCACAATGGGTTCTTTGACAAAATCTGTTATTTATAACCTGGAAATTTCATAATGAAGCTAAGGTCTTGAATTCAGTACAGTTCCTGGAAGAGGCACACTGGTACATTTGCCCCAGATCGGATCGACACTGATATAATGCAAAATGAGAGTATTGGCAATCAGCTTTTTTTGACTGCTATGGCTGATATATGCCCTGTGCATGACTTATGCCATAGAGTAGATAAAGTAACTTCTGGCCACTGGTGTTAAGTTATACCATGGATTGACTTAGTGTACAGCTGTTCAATCTCTTACATGGCCAGGGGCTGCACCAGCATAAGCTATGGACCCCCAGCTTGCATGACGTATAAGTGCCACCTCGCTGCACAATAGCACATTGTACAGTAGCCCCCTGCCCTGCACCACACTGCACGGCTACCCTAGCCTTGGGTCCCACCCCCAATACTCTGGCTGTGGGCTGTCTGGCCGCATCATCAGTTAGGCTCGTAAGTGGCGAGAGATGCGCAGGTGAAAGCCCACTGCACCTCTGCTCCCCTGAAGCCCCCCAGAAACCCTCCAGCAGCCGCGGAGCCCCCCGCCGACCCCCAGCACAGCCGGAGGTAAGCGGGGCCCATGGAGAGAGGGGGCTAACCCCTTAGTGAGTGGGAGGTGGCGGCTGAGTGGAGCCGGGCCGGGTCAAGCCCCGCCCAGGCCCCTACTTGGCCCAGCCCCACAGGGAGAGAGAGAGGTAGGGGAGGGTACTCACCTGTCCCCCTCCAGTAGGGCAGGGTCCCCCATATCCTGGGCAGGGCCCGCTTTTTGCCCAAAGAGCAGCTTCCTCGATGGCAGGCCCACTGCGCATGCGCGCAGTTTAAAAGGGCCCGCCGATAGGGAAAAGCCCCAGTTAGGCTCGGGAGTGGCGAGAGATGCGCAGGTGAAAGTCCGCTGTGCCCCCGCTCCCCCGAAGCCCCCCAGAAACCCTCCAGCAGCTGTGGAGCCCCCCACCGACCCTCAGCACAGCCGGAGGTAAACGGGGCCCGTGGAGAGAGTGGGCTAACCCCTTAGTGAGTGGGAGGCGGCGGCTGAGGAGCCGGGCCGGGTCAAGCCCCGCCCAGGCCCCTACTTTGCCTAGCCCCCCAGGGAGCCACGCAAACAGGCTGCGCAAACAGGCACACTTCTCTGCCGGCGCGTGAATTAGCGCAGAGTTCGCACGGGAGGGCGCACGGGAGGGCCCAGGACCCTGCCTGTGCATCCCCCAGGGTAGACAGTCCCAGCTGTAGCCAGCCTACCAGAGGCATGCCATGGATGGGCATGCGCCGCACCCCAAGGGTCCCCTCTGGCTCCGCGGCCCCCCCCTCTGGCACCTCAGAGACAGCCACCCAGATGGAGCCCTTGTTTCCGGCCTCCACGCAGACGGAGCCCCTGACTCTCAGCTGTGGGGGCTGCCTGTCCCTTTCTCAGGCTCTGGGGCCTGGGAGCATGGTGACCTCCCCTTGTGGGGTCTGCTCCCTTTTGGGGTCTCTGGCGTGCCAGCTGGAGGAACTCCAGGCCACAGTCCAGAAACTGCGTGCCATCAGGGACTGCGAGCAGGAGATAGACTCCTACTGCCAGGCCCTTCTCCCCCGGAAGGTGGGGGGTAGACCACAGTCTCCCTCCACGCCAAAGGAGGACTCCGGGACCTCCCGCTCTGTCCAGCCAGGGGCATGGACCACAGTGGTCAAGGGCCCTAAGGCCCGCCGCACCAAGGCCCCTGCCCCGCCAGAGCTGAGCAACACGTACGCACCTCTTGCCGCTCCAGCGGAGCCTGCTGAGTTGCCGGCTCCCACAGGCAACATGGGCCTAACTGCAGCTACCGCCCCTGCTCTCCCCAAGACAAAACGTAAGGTGTTTGTTGTGGGAGACTCCCTCCTGAGGGGGACTGAGGGGGCAATCTGCCACCCCGACCCCTTAGTCCGGGAAGTCTGCTGCTTCCTGGGGGCCCGCATCCGGGACATTGCAGAGAGGATCCCAAAGCTCCTCCAACCCACAGACCACTATCCCATGCTCCTTATTCATGTGGGCCCCAATGACACGGCTTGGAGCGCTCCCAGGTGGGTCACGAGGCGCTAAAGGGATTTGGGAGCGGGGCTAAAGGGTCTGGGGGCACAGGTGGTGTTCTCGTCGATCTGCCCAGTCTCAGGCTATGGGCTGAGGAGGGAGAGGAGGATCCACGTTGTCAACCAAAGACTGCAGCGCTGGTGTCATTGGGAAGGCTTTGGCTTTCATGACCACAGCCTGCTCTTTGGCGAGAGAGGCAGCAAGCTGCTGGGAAGAGATGGCCTCCACCTCTCTCCCCTAGGGAGGAGGCTCTTCTCAGCCAGACTGGCTGACCTGCTTCACCAGGCTTTAAACTAAGCCCTCTGGGGGACGGGGGCACTACCGCCACTGCTGGCCCACTGAGCAATCCTTACAAAGCCAGCAGTTCAAGGCACTTAAGGGAGCCCACCCCTGCCCCAGCCCTGGTAAAATCTGTGGGCAAGGAAGGAGCCCCCCAGGGGGCACTTGCCTGCCTGTACACAAATGCCAGGAGCTTGGGGAATAAGCAGGAGGAGCTCATCCTCCTGCTCAATGCAAATAATTATGATGTCATAGGGATAACGGAGACCTGGTGGGACTCCACCCATGACTGGACCACTGGTATAGATGGCTATACCCTGTACAGGAGGGATCGTGTAGATAAAAGGGGCGGGGGTGTAGCTCTCTATGTTAAGGAAAGCTACACATCCCTGCAAGCCGATATTGGCGACCAGGGTGGACGACTGGAGACCCTCTGGGTTAAAATCCGTGGGGAACACGGCACAGGGGACACAATTGTGGGAGTCTACTACAGACCTCCCACCCAAAGTCCTGAGCTTGACCAGGAGTTTGCCCGGGAACTGGCTGAGGCAGCTTGCTCCAGGACCATGGTTGTCATGGGTGACTTCAATTATCCGGACATCTCGTGGGAGGATCGCTCAGCAAAACCTGAGCGGTCGCAAAGCTTCCTCTTGTGCGTGGATGACCTCTACCTGACTCAAGAAGTCTATGGGCCAACGAGAGGCAAAGCGCTGCTCGACCTGGTACTGGCTACTGGGGATGACCTAGTCGGCGACCTCGTGATCGATGGGAAGCTGGGTGACAGCGACCACGAGCTGATCACCTTCACCATCCGCCGAAAAGCTGGTAAGTCAGTCAGCAACATGGACGTCCTTGACTTCAGGAAAGCCGACTTTGACAAGCTCAGGAGGCTTGTCAGTGAGGCCCTAAGGGACCATGACCACGGGGAGAGGGGAGTTCAAGAAGAGTGGTTGCTCCTCAAGGGAGCGATCCTCAATGCACAAACTAAGTTTATTCCATCTCAGAGGAAAGGCAGCAAGAGGGCACAGCAGCCCCCCTGGCTCTCCAGGGATCTAGCAGACCTCCTGAGGCTAAAAAGAAAGGCCTACAAAGGATGGAGGATGGGAGTCACCTCCAAGGAGGATTATTCTGCACTGGTCCAGTCCTGTAGGGAGCAGACCAGGAAAGCCAAGGCTGCAACTGAACTCCAACTAGCTTTGAGCATCAAGGACAATAAAAAGTCCTTTTTCAGATATGTGGGGAGCTGGAGGAAAAGCAGGGGCAACATTGGACCCCTGCTGAACCAGATGGGGCAACTGACAACTGACGCCCAGGAAAAAGCCAACCTATTAAATAGGTACTTTGCGTCGGTCTTTCATCAGTCCCATGGGACGCCCATGCCCGCTACGGGACAGGGAAGTCTGGGTGAGGGAGATCCCCTGCCCTCCATTGATGCTGACTTCGTGAAGGAACATCTTGAGAAGCTGGATACCTTCATGTCAGCCGGCCCTGACAATCTTCACCCCAGGGTACTCAAGGAGCTGGCGAGCATCATAGCCCAGCCTCTAGCACGGATCTTTGAAAACTCTTGGTGCTCTGGTGTAGTGCCCGAAGACTGGAAGAAGGCCAATGTGGTGCCTATCTTCAAGAAAGGGAGGAAAGTGGATCTGGCTAACTATAGGCCCATTAGCCTGACTTCTATCCCGGGGAAGATCTTAGAAAAGTTTATTAAAGAGGCCATCCTTAATGGACTGGCTGACGCCAGCATGGGTTTGCTGCGGGTAGGTCTTGCTTGACCAATCTCATTTCCTTCTACAACCAGGTGACCTATCACCTGGACAAGGGAGAAGAGATTGATGTCATATATCTTGACTTCAAAAAAGCCTTCGATCTGGTTTCCCATGATCACTTCTTGGAGAAACTGGCCAATTGTCGCCTTGGGTCCTCCACGATCCACTGGCTGGAAAATTGGCTCCGTGGTTGGACCCAGAGGGTAGTAATTGATGGAAGTCACTCATCATGGTGTCCTGTGACCAGCGGGGTCCCCCAAGGCTCTGTCCTTGGACCCCTACTGTTCAACATCTTCATTAATGATGTGGACACTGGAGTCAGAAGCGGACTGGCCAAGTTCGCCGATGACACCAAACTTTGGGGCAAAGCATCCACACCAGAAGACAGGCGGGTGATCCAGGCTGACCTGGACAGGCTCAGCAAGTGGGCGGACGAGAATCTGATGGTGTTCAACGCCGATAAATGCAAGGTTCTCCACCTTGGGAAGGAAAACCCGCAGCATCCTTATAAGGTCAGCAGTGCTGTGTTGGCTAGCACTAAGGAAGAAAGAGACTTGGGGGTCATCATTGACCACAAGATGAACGTGAGCCTGCAGTGCGATGCTGCGGCTAGTAAAGCGACCAAAACGCTGGCTTGCATCCATAGATGCTTCTCAAGCAAATCCCGGGACGTCATTCTCCCCTTGTACTCGGCCTTAGTGAGGCCACAGCTGGAGTACTGCATCCAGTTTGGGGCTCCATAATTCAAAAAGGATGTGGAGAAGCTTGAGAGAGTCCAAAGAAGAGCCACGCGCATGATCAGAGGTCAGGGAAGCAGACCCTATGATGACAGGCTGAGAGCCCTGGGGCTCTTTAGCCTGGAAAAGCGCAGGCTCAGGGGTGATCTGATGGCCACCTATAAGTTTATCAGGGGTGACCACCAGTATCTGGGGGAACGTTTGTTCACCAGTGCGCCCCAAGGTCGAATGGTCATAAACTACTACAAGACCGTTTCATGCTGGACATAAGGAAGAATTTCTTTAGTGTCCGAGCCCCCAAGGTCTGGAACAGCCTGCCACCGGAGGTGGTTCAAGTGCCTACATTGAACACCTTCAAGAGCAAACTGGACGCTTATCTTGCTGGGATCCTATGATCCCAGCTGACTTCCTGCCCTTTGGGCAGGGGGCTGGACTCTATGATCTTCCGAGGTCCCTTCCAGCCCTAATATCTATGAAATCTATGAAATCATGCTGAGCAGGCACCTTGGCCACAGGGTCCTCCAGCCCTGTGGGCTTTGCTATGCTGTGCCACCTTGCCCATGTTGTGGAGATAAGAACGGTAAGCTGAAGGAGGGATGGGAAGCTCAGGGACCCTGGCTCCTGATATATCTGGAGCCATGGGAATGGCGGCCAGGTGGGACTGCAAATTAACCCCCCTCAGGCTGCATGTGGCCCATGAGCTGCAAGTTGGATGGGCCTGATGTCGTGCATAGCAGCTACAGTGTTGTGGGGGCATACCAGACCCCTTGTCATCTTTCTTCTCAATTGTGATACATCTTTTGTTGAGGAATTGGATCTTAGTCTTCACTGGATATTTAAAAGAAGCGTTGGCCAGGCTTGAAGGAGGTATTTTGTTGGTGTGAATAGGTCACAAAGATGACAGAGCTGAAGATTTATTCTTGAAATTAAGTAAACTTCTCCATGCCCAAATAAGGACCTCAAATAAGGTATTTGATTTAGTACACTTTGGGGTTTGTGTATCTGGCAACTGGACAGTCAGGTCGGAGGAATCTCTAACCCTTCTATCCCTCGAAGATTCCTCATCTTAATATTTTGTTTGCGAGTGTAGCTCTATGCAAATCCAATAACTCCTAGTCATATAGGAGATAGAGGTAGAAATTATCCTGCTGTGGTACTACAGGATAGGCTAGGCTTTAAAGGTAGGATATTAGGCTTTAAAGCTGTGATTTTATTTAAGGTTATTTCACAGATTTTCTGTAGCCCTGTGGTCCTTCTCCAGTCCTGCACCTTTGTATTCATGGTAACTAAGGCACCTTGATTTGCAGATGGATTATAGAAAAAATAATCCTTACAATGATTTTTAAATCATTTACATTTTTATTAAACAATATCACTCACACCATATACATGCTGATGGGGTGTTATATAATGTTTTATTTGATGATTTACATAACTTATGTTGTAGCTTCACATCATATGAGTAATTCAGCTATCCCAACCCTGTGCTGATGGTAATATGTATTCAACATAAATAAATGGTGGTCATGGAACAAGGAGCCACAGTGCATCCCTTTGTTTTGTTGTATCCTGTCTTACTTCCTTTGTACATTGTCTGTTTGATTTTGGTAGCTCTTGATTATGATGTTCTTAACAAAAGTTTGGTGCCATGTAAATAATAACTAATAATGATGATTCCTTATTATTAAATGAAACTCATGTTTTTTCTTGGTTTTGTTAGAAAATCATGATTCTTACAGTTTAAACTTAAAATTTCAAAATAAAAGATATCAGATTCACCCAAAGAACCTTGTCTGCCTATGTCTGTAGACCAACACAGCTACAACCTACACCTCTGCAAAATGAAATTTGTGTTACAGAAAATGACGATGCAGGGAATGTTTGTATGAAGCACTGTAACATAAAGTCATTGAATGCTGTACAGTGTCACTTAAAAACCCTATCCAAAGCTTCTGGTTAAAATAGTACAGTACACCTTACACAGCATGTAAATAAAATAGAAGCTTAGGAATAATATGAAAAATAATCTTAGAAATAGTTTCTTTTTTGGGGCTGAGAAGTGACTTCGAATGAAATCCTAGTTTAACTTGATTGATAGAGGTTACAGTGCTTTTTTTTTTTCTTGAGTTCAGGTTCATTTATTCATTTGTAAATATTTGATTCTTAAAATTCTCTGTACGTCACCATTATCTTTTCTGTTATTTTTAGCTGTCGTTTACCAGTTTGAAGCAGAAGCTGGGTAGAGAGAAGCATGCTGGAAACAATAGGTAAGTTTTTATATAACACTGTTTCTGGCCAATCTAAGTTTACGTGATAGAGCTATATAATTATATACGAGACAGTTGAGCTAAGTTTTGTGACGCACAGCTACTATAGTTAAACACCTGATGCTTTTGTTGTCCTGTATTTTGTTTTGAATTACCTCCCAAATTTTGCATACAATCTACTTGATTTTTGAATATGGACTATTTACTATCATTGCCTGTTTTAATTTTATTTCACCTTTAGTAGTTATTAAAGCTGGTTGGAAAATGTTACTTTTTTTTGCAAAAAAATAATTTTATAAAGTCAACTGCTTTTTCTTAAATGTATTTTTAATACTGGCTATTGAAATGTATCTGTAGTCATGATTCCTTCGCCTCTCGTTTTCTGAACAGTCTAATTTGCAAACTCCGCCTGGTCAGATCTGCAACTCCCCCTAGTTCTTGCATTGTCATCAACTTCAAACGGAATTTCACCAATGCAAATGAGAACAGATTTGGGCTGGTTTTTTAATATTTAAAATTTGAAAAAGTGACCAATGTAGAAAAAAAATCACTTCTGTTTTCTAGTTGGGGGAGATAGAGAAGTGATGTTTGAGTAGTTGGAAATGCCTGTATGTGCCCTTTTCTAAGCTGCTGCTGACTAGTAATGAATATGCCTACAGATACACAAAGGGCCCTCCAGGCAGTGGAACGCCTGCAGGCAAAATTACGGGAACGAGGTGACACAGCAAATGAGGAGAAACTGAACTTACTTAAGTCAGTGCTGCAGAGCCCTCTCTTCAACCAGATTCTGAACCTTCAGACTTCTGTTCAGCAGCTGAGAGATCAGGTAGGAACAGCAGCATCCAAGGAAAAGGGGAGAAGTTAATAAGTTTTTGTAAAAGCCTGGCATAATTTGTTGTTGCTTGTTAACAGTTTAGAAATTGCATATTGACTGATATAATAGTGAAAATTAAAGGCCTGATCCTAGGCCTAATCCTAAACCTGTTGAAATCCATGGAAAGATTCCCATTTACTTCAGTGGGTTTTGGGTCAAGTCCTAAATGCTAATGCATATGTATATATTTTCCTAGTTGTTTGCATATAGTATATTGATGTACGCTAAATGATGGCCTTATCTGGAAAGGTAGCAGAAGGCTGACTTCTAATAAATTCAAAATAAAAGAAAGATAAACCGCTAAGGACACAATGAAGAAGCATTTAATTTTTAAGACCTGTGACTTGTGATCCACTTCCCTATTGGCAGTTTGGTAGTATAGAAACACCATTTTGATGGAAATTTCAGATCACTTGGGAATAGTGGGATTATTTCCTTATATAGCAGTAACAGATAATAGGCAACAAAAAAGCATAGAAGAGGATGTTAATTTTTTTTTACTTTATCAGCAGATATAAAAAATCCCTGAATATGGTTATAATAGATTGATTAGTTTCTCCTTGATGTCATGAGAAAGATATACTGAGTATAAAAAGTAGTTTTTAATACTGTATTTGCTTGAATCCAGGAGGGGTTCCCCTTGCTATTTAACATGGAGATAAAGGCAGCGGGGCTGGGGGGGTGCAGATAGCAGGGCAAGCAAGTAGCGGGGAAGACAAGGTGGCAAGGGGTAAGGTGTGGAGGGGCAAGGCACAGGGGTCAGGCTGTTTGACCCCTTCCCCCACCACCTGCCCTCCCACTGTCTCATGCACTGCCCTCTACTGCCTGCTCTGCCACTTGCCCCCCTACCACCTGCCTCCACTGCCACCCCTACTATCTGGCTCCTGCCACTGCTTTTCTGATACAGCAACGGGAGGGATGAATTCAAGATAACCCTCCAATAATTAGATTCTGTACATGGAAAATTGTAACAGATTTACAAAGTTTCCATGTTTAGAATCTAATTATTGTGGGGTTGTATTAAATTCAGAGTAATCTTGGAGTCAGGTAAATACTGTAAGTGACTGTTAAAACCAGGATATGCATCCATCTTTGCAGCTAGCCATTCCACAGATTCATGAGAGAGGGCCTGGACAAGGCTTTTTCTGTAGAAATTCCATAATCCATTTTTGGTCAGCTAGTGCATCAGGGATAGTTGGAAGAAGCAGTTCCTGCATTCTGAATTACTGTGGCACTGAGGTTGAATCTGGCCCCTATATCAGAGTGCAACTTAAAAACCCCTTTTATCCTTGCTTCTATTACAGCTGAGCAGTAGCTGACACAACCTGGCTGTTAGTTATTTCCTGTAGTTCTGGAATTCATCTTCATGTATTATAACCAGATTACAAGCACATTGGTATATTATTTACAGTATCATACTTCAGTGCGCATTTCACTCTTTATATTCTTGGTACTGAGAAACTAGATTGTCACCTAAGACTGCTACTGCAACAGCAACAACAAAATGCTCAGAAAAAAAAGCTGCGTTGACATTCTGATGTGAACATAGTGCATGTGTTGATTTTTACCATTACTGAAGGGAAATTTAACACTGACATAAGCAAAACACTCACACAGTGAATTAATTACATGACTGATATCTGAGGAAGCCTACCGTTTGAAATGGAGGTGTGCCTTGAACCGTTACCAGTAGTTTACTAAAAGGGCAAATGGAATTTTTACCTTTGTGTGGCCTGGGAAGATAAAATAGATTCATTCCTCTTTCCTTAAATGTTTTAGGTTAGGGTATTTAATCAAATCTATAACTTAATGCCATTGAAAAGAGCTAGTCAAAGATTCACCTGCAGCATATACCTGTCATTGCACCCCTTTATTTACATGTGTGATTATCATGGTGATGTATGCCAGGTTGATGATTTTAATGTCATTTACTGCTTGAATACCTAACAGGCTGCTTTTATGTGAGACAACCAGGTCTGCATGTATCTGAAAAAATGACTGCATATGTAAATACAGGTGTGCTGTTGTGCACAGATCTGGGTCATCTCCCTGCATCTCTCTACAGCTTAGATGCAGTTTTAAAATAGAGCTCGGAACTGTCTGTGTTCTCTTTGTGCCTTATTTAAATAATTATAAATAATTCTACTGATTTGTTTGAAAAAGAAAAGAAGAAAGAAAGTAAAACAAGTTTAAGAAAATAAAATGAAATGAGATCTGAGTTGCTCTAGGAATTGTGAAGCCTTTAGTTTATCCAAAGTTAATTTTTTGGACTTTTTAAATAAATTTAATTTATACGTCTTGTATTCCCTGGCTGAAACTACTGGCTAGTACAGGGGCAGGAAAAATATGGCCCACAGGCCAGATCTGACCCTTCAGGCACATTCATCCAGCCTGTGGCGCCCTCCAATGAATAGCACCCCATCCAGCTCTTTTGCCCACGAGAGTGAGAGCAAGGTGCCCACATATACAGACTCCCAACATACCCTATTGTAGCTCACTCCCACCCTCGTGGGCAGAAGGGGCTGGCCCAGCCAGCCAGCAGCAGGGTTCCAGGCAGGGCTGCTGCTGCTGCAACCCCTGGGGACTTGATCAGCTTCCCCAGTGTCCTGCTTACTCTGGGCATCAGGTAGGAAAGTGGTGGGGACTGGGGCAGAGCTGCAGCTGGGTGGGAGCGTGGGGCTAGGCCTGGCGGTAATACAGAACCTGTGCGCAGAGGGCAGCAGCAGCACAGAGCTCGGATGGGCAGAGTGTGGGTGTGAGAGAGAGTGTGGGGGTGTGGGGACCCCACCCCCCACTCCCATCATAGAATGCAGCAACAACAGCAGGCAGGGGCACTCAGGGTGTTCATGCCCAGCGCAGGCACTGGTGCCCAGTGTTGTGCAGCTCCAGCCAACACTGCACATCGCAGTGAGGTGTAGCCCTTGCTTGACTGTCTCTATTGCTGGTGCTCCCTGACGCAGCTCCTGCACTTGTGCTGCATGGGAGGGAAGACCTGAAGGGGGTGGGAAGGGCAGCTGGCTCTAGCGAGTGTGCACGATGGTGAGTGCCAGTGACAGAGACGGCCTGGCAGGGGCTGTGCTCCTCGCTTCAATGTGCAATGCTAGCTGGAGCTGCGAAATGCCAGGTACCGGTGCCTGTGCCGGGCATGAGTGCCCCAAGCTGCTGCTACTTCTGTTTGCTGTGGCTGTGTGCCATGGTGGGAGTGGGGGGGGGGGGGGTGTCCCCAGAACCCTCACCCTCCCTCACACCCCACAAATGTCACACACCCACACCCTGTTCCCACAATCCCCCACATATACACAATCCCCAGCATACCTTATGCCACCCACACTGCCCACACAATATACAAGACTAAGACTTTAGCTTTTAGTTATTCTGCAATCACCTTTATGTACGGTATGCAAGCACAAATCGTGACAAAAATATTTTTTGTAATAAAACTAAAATATGTTATAGTAGGTGTTTGACTTTTAGTGTATGATTTGGGGTTTTTTTTGTTTCTAAGATGGCAACTCTCCCCCGCAAAAGGAGTAAGGGGAGGGACTTCCCATGGCAAAGGTCAGGGGTCAGGAGCGGGACTTCTGGTCCCAACATGGCAACCAGGGGGCGGGGAACTGTCAAAGGGCAGGGCTACCCCTGTGGCTCTTGAAAGCTCACCAAATCTCATGAACTGGTCCTCCACCCAAAATAATTGCCTGCCCCTGGGCTAGGAAGAATTCCAGGAAAAAAAGTGTGCAACCTTCCTAGCGTCACTGTAGCAGGCATTGCAAGGCAGTGCAGGATTCCTTTGTTGTTTGAGCTCTGGGCTTCTGTTGAGAAATGAAGTCAAATAGTGCTAAAATGCAGGATGGTTTCATTTTGTGGCCTATTGCTGTAATGAATGTGCCAAATTTATTTTCAATTTTGATGTGACCTGAATTGAGATTTGAACACTGGGGACGCTGAGCGGTCCCTATCTTGATAACCTGAAAGGAGAAGAAAAGGTGTGTTAACCTGTTCATTACTTAAAAATGCCTGTGATGCTTATGGGCTTAATTTACATACTAATTACTAGAGCAGTGCTTCTCAAACTTTTCCTCAGCGTGACCCCATTTATGACCCCATTTTCTCAACATGGCCCCTGATTTCCAACCCTCAACCCCCCACAACCCCAGGTGGCCCTCACTCCACACCCACAGCCCTCTGCTCTCCCTAGCACGCCCAAGGCCTGGCTGCCACCCATGGGAGCCAGTGGCAGCTGCAGCTGACTGTAGAGCCTGGCTTCTCCGCCCCCCGGCAGGCAGCACTGCCGGAGTGGAGCCCGTGGTGGGGGAGGATGCAGGCTGCCCACTGCAGGCTTGGGGCTCCCCACCCTGCTGCCCTCCTCCCTGGGGCTCTGTGGCCCAGTGGGCAGGACCCAGTATGGGAGGGAGGGAGCAAGCACTGTGCCACCATGGCTGCCAAGTTGAGGTGCCCCCTGCTCACCTGGCAGCAACATGGGCACAAATCGCACCACTGCTGCTACTGTGCCTCACCTTGGTGGCCATGGTGGTATGGCATGCCCTTCCACAATGGGTCCCACCTGCTGGGCTGCAGAGAAGGCTCCTGCCTGGAGCTGGCCTGGCCCAGTTGCAGCCCCGCACTCTGCTGTAGGTGCAGAAATCTCAGGGGGCATGTTTGTTATGACCCCATCTGCTGATGTTGCAATCCTATTTGAGGTCACAACCCATAGTTTGGGAACTGCTGCACTAGATACTTCCTAAGTATTCAAGAAAGACTCTGTGCTCTAAAAATCTCTAAGGCAGAATGAACAAATAGACAGATGTAACAATTGTATTGATATCCAAGCATACGAGTACTATCTGTTATGATGCCACTATTACTTCTGAATGACTCTAGCAGTACAAGTGTAGCAAAGCTTTTCCAACTTTAGCCTTGTTTCATTCAAAGTTAGGGTGCATTAGCTAACTGGTCTTGCTACAGGAACGTAAGACCTAACAGATAGGCACAACTCTTCCATATTCCCGAACCACAGCTTCCCCCTCCTCTTTCAATATGGTTCAAATGTATGTTTGCCCATACCCAAAGTTATGAGAAGAGGAACACTGATGCCAATTTATGTGCCAGTCAAACTGGTCTAGTGCAAGTAGCATAGAAGTGGTACTGTGGTACTATGTTAACTGGGAATACATGTTTTTCATTAGGTGCATAGACTTACCAGTGACCTCTCAAGTTTCTCTTTGTGCTGAAACCTTTGGCTTTTCCTGGCTGATTTTCTCTTTGTTTTATTGTTGTTGTGCATTGCCTTTTAGCAGGGGACTCAAATATCTATTAGTAGGTGACTATTTGCTATATATTATTATTTTTTAATTAAAATAAGCCAAAGTTTAAATTGCCCAATTTAACTTACAGTGCAAAATTAGGAGGTTGAGTGGGAAAAAGTCGGAACCAAACTAAATTGAATGTATTTTTTTTTTTTTAGTGTGAAACAGTAAAATCATGCTTTCAAGCACTTTATTTCCATTTAAGGATACTGTAACAACCGTAATGTTTTTCCCTCTTGGTATACTCATTCGTTATTGAATGTTTGCTTTTTGATGTTGAGACTACAGAACAAACTCAATATTTGAAGATAAGGAAGCAACTAGAAAAATGTGTCTGCTGCTTTATTGAACTCAAGTGTTAAATAATTTTATTTATTCATTTATTTTTTACTATTTAAAAATGTGACACAAACTAATAGCCACTACTGGTATTTCTCTCCTCTCTTCTTTGTGTCTCTCTCTGAGCTTCCCTCCCTCCTCCATCTCAAGCTCAAGCAAGGCACAGCTAATGAGAAAAATCCCTTCCTTTGCTGGGCTACATTCCTCAGATTTTTTCTTTGCAAGTTTGACCATAGATATTACATATAAATCATGGAAAATACCTCTCACAATGCAGGCAAATGCTGTCTGGTACATTGTTGTTGGGGGCTCTACATAGGCCCTGTAGTGCTTTACAGTATAAATCTATATAACAAATTAAAGGCGAACACAGGAAAACTACTACTTTTTCCTCTTAGGGGCCACTCAGCAAGTAAAATTCCTCCAAAGGATTACACAAAAGAAGCACTTGCAATTACTAGACTGCTCTCTCTTCACTACAGTACTAATTGTTTTCTAGACCCTGTCATTTGATCCAAGGCTTTCACATGCTTATAAAAACTAATTTGGGAAAAGATCAGTGTCGTCCCCCCAACCCAACCCCCCTCCTATCCCCACATCTCTCACCTGTGATCTGCTTTACTACTGTGCTGTACACAAGCTCTTAGAGTTCTTAAGTGAGGTATAAGGGGTAGTAATCATTTGGACCAGGCTACCCAGGAGAAGGTACAGATTCCACTGGAGGCTTGTGCCTCCAGGTACCTAGCTGTAGTGTTTACAGCTAACTTGCATGAACCAGTATAAGCAGCTGGTATGTATTCTTATGGTGCTTGGATGGTGCCAGCTGTTAGGGGGCCAGTTCTTTGGGCCTTTTTTGTGGGCTTTCCCTATGAAAGACAAAACAAAGAAAAAACTGGAAAGGGGACCATACAGGGAATACAGAGAGTACTTTACTTTTAGCATTCCCCTGGCATTTTTTAAATGTATATATACTTTATTTTCTTTTGCAGTGCTATGATACATAAAAACACTTAACTTGTAAGAGGCCTAATTTTAAGAGGCATAAAAATGCTGACTATGTTCCTTTCATGTTGGTGCGCCATTGACATGACTGGAATAGAACATTTTTATTTAAAGCACTTTGAACAATAAAATTAAAGCAGTATTTGATTGCATTTTGAGTCTATGTGGCTGTAACATAAGTTTTATCATATTGTGTGGTATCAGTGAATTTTCGTCTGTAGCCAGATGACGTTAATATTGCAGATATTACATATAGTAAAGGGAAAGCCAATCAAGACAAATTAGCATTAGCCAAATTATAGAACAAAGCAATATTCCTTCACACAGTACTTAAATAATTATAGTACCATACAGTTACTTCATGATGGAGTTAAAGTGATTTTTATTACTTCCAAGTAGTACAAATTAATATTTGATAAAAAAAAAAAAAAATTCTTACAAGCACAGGGGCATCATCTTTCTTGAGATACCTACTAGCATCTTAATGTTCTCTGTGGAATGATCTCTATTTTTATGATTAGGGATATGAAGTAAGCAACTAACTACCACAGTAAGAAGTTGAGAATTTCAAAAGAAAAGATTTGTAAATGTGAAACATTTATTATTTGCAGGCAGTGATTACTTCTGTTAAAATTCGTAATTTCGTGGAATTTGTAAGCAGCAGCAGATGACCTTCTATTTGGACTAGTCATTCTGGATTTGTTTAGAAGTTCCTCAAATAATTTATGTTTGTTATACATGTAGTTAGCTAGTAGTCTTCAGGAATGGTTCTAACCATCCTGGTGAAATGCAGAAGTGATAGTGAGGTATCCAGGTTGTGATAGTAATACACTTTTATGAAAAAGTAAACACCTCCCTGGAGCTGAATATCACAGAGGAAAAGCTAAAAGGAAAGCCAAAGTTTGTGAAACAAAGTTAAGTACTTTTAAGATTTTGGAAATTAACTCTTTAGCCTCCAAACGATACTTTGGAATCTTCTACTTATGAATGATCACTCAACCAAGATATTGGTACTCCCACTTTTGAAAATAACATATAGACAAAGAAAGTTTATTTCTAATAGTTCCAGCAAATCTGAAAAAAGAGAATGAGAGGACAGTGTTGTTACCATTGATACATCTGGATATGGAAATATTTTGGAGCAATAACTTGATGTAAATGCACAGTTATATAAAGAATATGGGGAAGTCTACAGAGGAGGAAACTGACCATTGCTGTGAAAGATCCTGCTAAATGGTCGGCAACCTGTGATGGAGTCTGTCTGTTGCTTGTGAATGTGGGCCAGTACAAATTGTAAGGAAGTTTCTCTGGACAGTTATGGAAGAAAATTTTCAGCCTTCTATTTCTTATGCCAGTTTTTCACTTGAGCAGAATCTGTCTATTACTTCATTTACTTGTGATTTCAGAGTAATGGTTTTGGAGACTGGAAAAATGTATTGAGTATCCTAGTGAAAAAAGAAAAATCTGTAGATCATAGGAACAGCTATCATTTGTGGAAAGACTTAGAAATTCTCTTATAAAACATCAGTAAACTGTTTTTTATTTGAGCAGGCTGTACCGATGAGAAAATGATTCCTTTTAAGGTTCAACAGACAAAGTGTATTCATTTCCCAATAGCAACTTTTTGAAATCTGTGGAGTTTCTTGGGAAATATGACCTTGTATGAAAGAACATCCCCATTGAAATGCGTCTAAGGAAATGTACAAATGCTACCTGGGCAAAACTGTTTAAACCAATGTTATTAAAATTCTTGGATCTGTGATCAAGAAGGAAATCATTTCTTCCTTGAAAGAGGGCAAGTATTATTCTATTTCACTATACTGAAGACATTAGTAGACATGCAGATGACTTTGGTTAGTTAGATTGATTCTGAAAAAGCAGAAAATATGGTAGAGGGGACACAATTAGTATGAAAGAACATTTCTTTTGATTTTTGAACATGCTGCCAGTAGCATGGTAGATTAGAAGTTAACATTGCAAGTTGAGGTAAGTTAAGTAAAATGAAGCAGTATGAAGTGAACTATTCATCCTCTTACATGCCTTGAAGGTTTCCTTATAAACTACTGTTCTGGTAAGGGTTGCATGAGTATCCTGACTGAGACTAAGGAACTGCTTGATGACTTGGAAATTGAAGCTAGTTTTCCATGAGAAAAATAATTTAGAGTACAAGCCAGAAAGAGAATGTTTGATTTTTGAGGTAAAAGGTAAACTATTACCTAATTTAGAAGATAACTAGAAAGTTCATTTCTTTATGTTTTGAATACTATTATGCAGTCACCTGAAGAAATATTTTTACAACTTTCAGCAGCAGCACAAGCTATTCTGTTTTTTGTATGATTATGAAACATTAAGGATACCTCACAAAGAATTATTTATATTATTTATATTTGAGATGCATCTCATACCAATGCATTATTTTAAGAAAAGCATGGTAAAATGGACATTAATTCCAAGATGCGTCTCACATTAGTATTCTAGATCTTAGTAATAAACTTCTAGCTTTTGGTAGGTAACTGAAATATGAAACAAGTGCAAAATGTTACGTTAGTCTTTCTGAGAAAAGTAAGGTTTTGTCCCAAATCTGTCCATTGTGTTCAAGATTCTATTAAATATTGGTTATAACAGTTGCAAGCAGAGAATGCAGATTTTTAAAACTTAGTCATATTTATGTTCTGCCATAGCTCAGTCACAGTTGGAGGATCTTTCTTTAATTTCAGTTGAAAGCCAAATTATGGAGTATAGATTTGAAGGTTGCCAACCGCAAGTTCGTGTGTAATAAAGCAAACAATAGAAATTCATTTCAGATGCTGTCCGACCATTCCTAATCAGTGAAGGATTGGCCTGGTGTTTGATTTTTCAAATTCGTTCTTAAATAAGAATACATAACATTAAGGTCTGTACCATTGATAGTATATATTATCTTCAGTACGGTGAAGATAACCATGAAAGGCTGGTAGAGAACAGGGAGATGAAAGAAGCTACAAAAGTGGGGTATACAACAATAATGAGTGACTCCAATTATCGTCATGTATACTGAGTATATCTCTTCTCTGTGTGTGATTCAGAGAGAGAATTTCTAAATTTCTTATTTTAATTATTGCTTTTTAGAACAACCAGTTCTGGGGCTGAAAGAAGTGAATCAACTTGATTTAATTCTTAGTAGTCTATGGTTTGAGCATTTTGTATAGCTGAGCTTCTGTGTAAGGTGACCATAATATAATGAAATCCAGCATCCTTATAAGAAAAAATACAGCACAGAAATGCTCCACAAAATATTTAACTTTAAAATGAGGAACTACACAAAAATGGTGAAGCTAGTTTATCATCTAAATGCAAATGCCTCAAACCTGTGTGTGCCCGCCTCTGCTCGACCAGGCGCACTCGAGCTGCCTTCGCACGGGCGGCCGTTCTAGCTTGCCCCGAGCCTACGAGAGGGCCCCGGGAGGTACCTCGGGTGGTGTCGGGAGGCCCCCTAACCTCTCCTGCCATGACTTCGGATGGAACCTCAGTGGTGGGGGTCTCCGTTAACGCTGCCTTCCGGGTTCATTACGCATTCGGCGGGCACTCACGGGCTCCACCCTCCCCAACACCCTGGCCAATCGCCACCTGCTGCTGCGGGTCTTCCTGTGGCCTTCCTTTGGCGACCCCGCCGCGTTTTTGGTCCTGTATCTCCCGGTGGTCCCCACTCTGGGGACCCAAGCTTTCCAGGCTGAAATCTGCGTTCAGGGTCTCACCCCTCCTGACTCCCTGCTGCCCCTAGCCTATACTGACCTGAGGCCACCGCAACACAAAACGAGAGAGCCTAAAGGAAAATGAACAACACAACAGAAAGTCAAGCCCTTCTACCACGCCTAGCCCACGATCTGACCTGGGTGCCTAAGCCCCGACCGACGGGCTGCCCTGGCTCCAAGTTTGTCGGGTGGCTTAAGGCCACCGACTTCCCCCAGGTGTCTACTCTCTGGGCCCGTGGCTCCCGCTCTCTGGGAGTCTCGTATCCGGTGTTCTCTCCCTTGCCGGGTCCGCTGCCAGTTCCTCCGCTGGCTCGTCTGTCGTCTCCCTCGCCGGGTCCGCAGCCGGTTTCCTCACTGGCTACGCCGCCCGCTCTCTTACCGGAACCGTAGCCAGTTCCTTCTCTAGTCGTGTTGCTGACGTCGTCTCCACCTTCTCTGGCGCCTCCTTTAAGAACGCAGCTCTCGCTGCTGTAGCTGCGGCTTCCTCTACTGGCTCCTTTACCGAGGCGGCTCTCACTGCTGCTGCCGTTCTCACCACCGCTGCCGACGCCGCTGCCGTTGCCTCGACTTTCCCCGTCGGGTTGGGTACACGGGCCCCGCAGGCATGGGTCGCGCTCTCGGGGTTCCCTGTGGGCTTTCCCCACTTCCGGCCCTGCTCCGCTTCCGGGGCTGCCTTTTATTCCTGCCGGGTGGTGTCTCCTGCTGACGTTGCCCGGCCCCAGCTGGATATGAGCGCGGCTTACAAATTGCGCCGGCGGTTTTCCCGCGCGTGTGTCCCTGCTCCCTCCGGCTTCTCCATGGGGTAAGTAAGTGATTACTTCCCCCCTGGTTTTGCCCCGGGGTTCCCTTCTAACCCCGGCGTCCCTGGGACACTGTGGAAATGGAAATCATTTCTAACAAATGCTGATGTTAGACATAGTGCATTGCTTCCTTATCTCTAAAGTTATCTAGGTAAGAAGATGGAAATTAAGAATGTTAAGAATGAAGCCAGAATGTTTGTTGTGTCAGGCATGGTGTTAGATAGGACTGTGTGAGGCTTCAGACTGTGCTTCGGATCCGGAGAAGCTTCGGACGCTTCGGTGTCCAAAGCTGCATGTCCGGATCGAAGCACTGGCTTTGTTAGGCTTTCCAAAGTGGTTCGGAGCTTCCGAACTGCTTCGGAAAAGCTTTGGAGCCGCCTCGGAGATCCGGCCATTGGGTATAATGGGGAATCAATTAAATATCTATAGCTTTGTTGTTTTTTGTCTGATTTGGATGAAACTTGCAGGGCTGGTAGCCTCTGCTGAGAGCATGAAGCCTGCCAGGTTTCACAAAGATTGGTGTAGGGGTTTGGGGGGAACTGCACCCCAGATTCTTGAAAGCAAAACTCATGTCATGTGCATGTGTTAGACCACAGGGGGGTGAAAGCTGCAGGGGTGGTAGCCCCTGGTGAGGCCACAAAGCCTGCCAAGTTTCAAGAAGATAGGTTCAGGAGTTTGGGAGAACTGCACCTCAAGCTGCTGACGGGCAAAACTCATGACATAGATGACCCTGCGTGTGTTAAGGTGCAGTGGGCTGAAAACTGGAGGGGTGGTGGCCCCTGCTGAGGCCATGAAGCCTGCCATCTGTCAAGGAGATTGGTGCAGGGGGAGTCTGGCTTCTGGGGCCCTGCACCTCTGGCTGCTGACAGGCAAAACCTGTGACATGGGCGACACTGTGTGTGATAAGGTACAGCGGAATGAAAGCTGCAGGGGTGGTGCCCCTGCTGAGGCCACAATGCCTGCCAGCTGTCGAGGAGATAGGTGCAGGGGGGTCCTGGGGCTCTGCACCCCTAGCTGGTGACAGACAAAACTCATGACATGAGTGCTTGTGCAACTGACTGTGTCTGTCTTGGGGCAGTTGATTGTCTGTATTGATTATTTCCTCTCCTTAGTCTGTCGTTTTGTAGGTGTTAATCCATGCTCGTTAACTCATTATGTAGTAGCTAGGTACTGTGTATTGAGCTGGTCCCTGAGTGAATCATGACTGATTGGTAACTGGTAACACAGTAGCTTAGCAGCCAGGCCTGCAGTAGTTCACACCCCCCCTCCGCCCCCTGCCCCAAGACAGACATGGCTGCACAAGCACCCATGTCGCGAGTTTTGCCTGTCAGCAGCTAGAGGTGCAGGGCCCCAGATCTCAGAACCCCTGCACCTATCTCCTTGACAGCTGACAGGCTTCATGGCTGCTGCAGAGGCTAGCGGGCCTGCAGCTTTCACTGTGCTGTGCCTTAACACACACAGTGTCACCCACATCACGAGTTTTGCTTGTCCGCAGCTTGAGGTGCAGTTCCCCCCAAACCCCTGCACTTATCTCCTTGAAACTTGGCAGGCTTCATGGCCTCAGCAGGGTCCACCACCCCAAAAGTTTTTAGCCTGGTGTGCCTTAACACACAGAGTCATCTATGTCATGAGTTTTGCCTGTCAGCAGCTTGAGCTGTAGTTCCCCCCAAACCCCTGCACCTATCACCTTGAAACTTGGCAGTCTTCGTGGCCTCACCAGGGGCTACTGTCCCTGCAGTTTTGACCCCACTGTGGCTTAACACATATACGTGACATGTTTTGCTTTCACGAATTTGGGGTGCAGTTCCCCCCAAACCTCTGCACGATCTTCTTGAAACTTGGCAGGCTTCATGCTCACAGCAGAGGCTACCAGCCCTGCAAGTTTCATCCAAATCAGACAACAAACAATAAAGTTACAGACATTTCATTGATTCCCCATTATACCCTATTGCCAGATCTACGAGGCAGCTCTGAAGCTTTGGAGCCGCTTTGGCCGGATCAAAGTGGAAACCCGGTTCAGATTGCTGGCATCCGAAGTGGCTGGATCTGAAGCTGGATCGAATAGCTGCCTACTTGCACAGGCCTAGTGTTAGACCGTCTGTACAGCATTAAGGGGGAGGAGAGGGACATTTGTAAAGCCACTGGGTCCTTTAACTGTAGGGATTCACTGGTGGGGGATTGAGGTGGAGGGCTGTAGTAGCTGTGTAGCTGCAGCCAGCTGTGCTGGCACTCTTTGTTTTAGAAAGGGCTAATTCTTTCTTTCCTTGTCTTGTGATTATCTCGGATATCAGGCCCCTTTATTTAGCTTTATGCGTGTGATCCAAAATTACTGGCTTTTAATCAGCATTATTTTCAGATTTTCTCTACTTTTTTTTCTTTGTCCTAATGGGTTTAAGGAATGATAAAGGTGTAGGGCAGGGTAAGGGAAAATAGTGGCACCAAAGGCAGCATTTCTCTTATGCCATGTATGTATGGTAAGTCTGCATAAAATCAGGGTAAAACCTTTTGGATCCCATTCTCATTTATACTGAGGTTACTTCACAGTGCTTTGCAAGTATAAAAGGAGGCCTTAGGACAAAGTTATTACACCCAAGTTAAACAACCTTTATATCATTGAGGTGGTATAGAGTGGCCTTCTAAATGAGAATAAAACTTCTAAAATGTGTGATTTTAAGGATCGTGTTCTTAGCCTTATTTGTAAAAGCGGAGAGCAGAGAGCAAATAGTGCTTGCTACACTTGGAACTGTCATGTTATATCACCTTATTGGATTATTTTTGCAGCAGATGAAGTGAAGGTAATTTCTTCATGATGTTATATCACTACATTTGGCATTTTGCCAAATGGATTTTGAATATTGATGAATCGAAGAGGTTCTCCCACTATAGTTTAGGATGTTTTAGAAAACCAAGACCTAATGGAGGGTGAAACCTGGGATACAGATGTTATAATGATCTAAAAAAGCAAATTAAAAAGTGTGTTTCTGAGTATTTGTACTTTCAGTTCTGTGTCCTTGATTATAAAGACTTAGCTGAAAAATTGTCTGTAACAGTTATAATTTTGGGCAGAAAAATCTTTGGCAATTGTATATCTGTGTGCTAATAATGTGGGTGCCCTTAAAGAAAAGTCAGTGATACGTTTGTGTGTGTATGTATGTTGGTATAGGTCAGATTTATGGAAGAAGATCTCTATTGGCTTAAAGATATGAGACCTTTGTATAGGTTAAATCCTGCACTGATGTACATGCATGTGATATCAGTAGGGACACTAAATGGATCAGAAAACAATCTGGCCTGTAGTCTTAAATGTTGTTATGAGTACTGAAGTGCAAAACAAAACTGGATATTACTAATGATCATTTCAAAGGTTCTATGTGATGAAAATATTATTAGTGAATTAATACAACATAGTCAAATACACCCCATTTTCTTGTGTATGACATGTACCTTTTTTCTAAATATCAGATGCTGGAAATTGGGGACCATGCTTTAAGTGAAATAATATGGTAATAAATACAGGCAGTCCTCCATTTACAACGTTTCACGTTACAACATTTTGCACCTACAACATTTATAAATTGTCACCCAGTTTCAACTTTCTGATATCAGTTTCACCTTTACAACTCTTGATTCGATGTGACGCCACGCCAGCGAACAAGTTCGCTGTGTCACCCATCTCCCTGGAGAACATCTGTCCAAACTTCCTTGAACACTTTCTTTAAGAAAGCAGACAAGACTCCAGAAAACCCTGCCACCAAGACTCCTGAGAAGACTCCAGTCAAGAACCCTTCAAAAATCCAACCAAGAGCCTTTTAAAAAGTTCAGCAAAGTCAAAGAAGTCCTTCCAAATCAATATGATTGCTATTTACACTATAAATACATTAATGTAGCTATATTACTCATCTATAATTGATCGAGTACAACATTCTGGGGTATTTTTGGTGAAAATAGCGTATTGAGCCTTGGTTCAGAAACCAATCCCCCATTTATAACATTGGTTCTAATGAGAAAATTGGTTCCGAGTTACAATGTTTTGACTTAAGACGCAGTTTTCAGGAACCAATTGTGTCGTTAAGTCTGAGGACTGCCTGTACAGTAACAACAGCTTCTGCTGTGTGAGCCCTGCCGGGGAAAAGATAGAGTAACTCTGCACACGCTCGATAGGGGACAGCATAATGTGGATGATTTGGCCATGGGTCAGCATTGCATTTGTACCAGGAGAAAAGCCTGCTGTTCAAGGGATTTTTTGCAGAAGAGAGCTGGCTCTTTCACAAGAATGTTAAATCACTTCCAACCTGGAAGATCTCTGTTTTCCTTCACCAACTTGAACAGCTGTATGCTCCTCTTGGATACTGAGAACACCTGATGTCCCATAGTCCTCTGCCTACTGTCCTTCCCTCCCTCTATCCAAGGAAGAGGAAGGGAGAGAGAGCACTGACTTCCTGATAGCCTGCCCAGGGGCAAGCTGTCAGGGAGGCTTGTTCCCAGAGTCCTTTTCCCTTGAGAGAGACTCCTGCTGCAGAAGGTGCTACTGACTTAGCAGGAGCCTCTGCCCTGACATCCGGGGCCTCAGCTCTTTTATATTTCTGAAGTGGAGTTTAACCCTGGGTGCTAGAGCCTTTAGAAATTCTTCCAGTTTATCAGCAGTTATGGGGACATTATCCCATGGTGGGATCTCTCCCAGAGACCTGGAAGCATTGCTGCCATGGATGCAGTTGCCTCCCTCCCCTGCACTCCTCCCAGTTTAACCAAAGAAGCCCAGGGGCAGCAACCCTCATGGGGCTCCAGGAGGGTTCTTGCCATGGGTGGACGGCTCCATGGCCAGTCACATGAATCATCTGATTTGCAGGAGTGTGGGAGAAGCATTCTCTTGGAGCTAGAACTGTCTGATGTCTCCAGGAGAGCTCGAACCCCAGGTGCACCTGCCTTCTTCCCTGCACGCTCCTCTGAGTTGACCTGAAAGGCCGTGTCCACATCAGCAGGGACATTTGTTTCCCCAAGGACAAAAAGCAGTGGTATACCTTGGGGAACACCTGTGCCATGTGTCCACTGGCATGCAGCAGGTTACCCCGGATGGGGTAGGGGAGGCGGAGGCCAGCAATTGTGCTGGCCCCAGCAGCCTTACTTGGAGTTCTGGGGTCCAGGGAAGCTTCAGCTGTGTCATTTCTGCAGGGAGCCTGCCAGCAGATGGAAAGTGGCTCTGGCCAGCCAGGCTCCGGTTTTGGGTGGCGTGTGCTGCTGCCATGTGCGCCATCCCGCTTTTGTCCTGCGCAGGTTTTTTTGACTCTGGGATCTCCCAGGGTCAAACCCCACCTCCACCCTGCAAGGTAGCAGAGTGGAGAATGCCTGAATGTGCAGTGTGTGGTGTTGCAAATGGGTTTGCGGTGCCACATACCGCATGGCTGCACTCCTCTTCAGCTGCATCCAGACTGCATGTAATGGGGAATATTTTGTTATAGCAGGACCCAAGGGAGAGGGGGCATTCTCCCGGGGTTGGAATCCTTCTTGGACTGTTTATAGCAGCTTATGCTTTTCAGCAGCTGCCAATTGCCTGTTGACAGCCTACCCCTTCCCAGGAATCAATGGAATCCCTTAAGGGTGGAGATGACCCATGGGACAGCCCTCTAGTGCCTTCTGGTAGGAGAGCTCACCTGCATAGCTCTCCAATCAGGGGGCTGGTACACACGTATGCTCTGACTGTTGGGCTGTTTTTTTAGCACTAAGCATTTCACCAAAATTCTTAGTGCTAGAGGTGAATGCTTGCCCATGGCCTTTTTCTTGTTCCCTGACAGAGACTCCTGCTGCAGAAGCTGCAGCTGACTCAGCAGGAACCTCTGCCCTGGCTCCTGGGGCTTGGATCTGCTGTATTTCTAAGGTGACCTGGAACCGTGGGTGTTATTGTAGCGGCTCCTGCTGAATGGACTGTGTAGGCCCTCATCTGACTTCCAAGGTGCTAGTGGCTATGCTTGGGCCCTCAGCTGATCTGATAGGCTGCCCACCCTGCTCAACATCGCTTCATTTGGGCTTAAAGAAGAGGAATTTGGTACTGACCAAGGGCAAGATCAGTAGGGACTATGGCTGTTCTCTTCTACTTTGGGGAGCAGAACACACAAAACATCCCTTAATCAGGGTAGATGATAAAGTTGCTACCTGTGATTGTGATTTTTCAGAACAGTTGGGATTCTGACACACTACCTACCAATTTTAAATTACACCTGACCTGCTGGCAAGGTTAACAGAGATTGACAGTCTTACTCTATGGAGATATGAAAGATTAGATCAGTGACTTACTTTCTACTTAGCTGATGAGGTTTATTTCTTCCCCAAGTGAAATGCAGCTTTTTTTAGAGAGTGGGTGCTGTTTGCTTTAGAAAGCTCTGGTGCACTGAAAACAGCTGTTCTTCTTTGGTCACCATTATTACAGTGCTAGAGCTACTCTGGGTATTTATGCTAACACAAAGAAATACAGTTTAGATAGGCTACAGACAATTTCTGCAAATTATACTGCCATTACTTTTGCTCATATGTTTTCATGGTTCCAGTTATATTGTGCACTATAGTTATGTTTTTGGGTTGTTTTTTTTGTCATGACAGCCTTTTAATCGTGGGGCTATTTATCAGCAATGATAGTTGCTCTACATTATACAGTTTTATTCTGATGTTGTGATTCATCTTCAGGTAAATGTTGCACCTACCATCCATTCAGCTGGTGCATTTCCACAGCTCCTCCATCATGGTGCTAGTGTGGGTTCCTTGCCACATAATGAATCCTATTTACTGGCCCAGCAGAATGGCAGCCCAGCTAATGTTCTAGATGCCTCAGTGAGATCTACTACTCCTCAGATTAATGGAAAATCCTCTAGTGATGATGTGGAGCAAATGATCAGAAATATGTCACAGGTAAGAAGATAACATGTTCAAGAATAGTATTTCATTGTTACATGTTTAATGATTTGTAACCACAAATAATGGGTCATTGGAGTTGCTAAATAGATTCTTGCCCTTCTTTGTCAAGAGAAGGGAAGTACCAAAATTACTTGCATGAGACATGCATCTTTCCCTCAGAAATTAGAATAGAGGTGCATTTTTTAATTGAGGAAGGTGATTTCCGCACTGGCATAGAGGTATGGGGATTCTGTAACTGCTGCTAAGGAATGTGCTACGTTCCAGCGTCTGTGCAGGAGGGGCAGAGTCCAGTTCGTAGTGTCACTTACTTTCTCCTCTCAACTCCATAACTAAAACACCATCACAGCTTCTGCCGTATTAATTACTCAGCCAAATGCTGCTGTCAGTTTGTCAGGGGTTGTCATGGGGTTACAGCTTGAGCTTTGGCGCTGGGAGGAGAGGATGATTCATGTATTCAGGAGCATTCAGCCATGGAGAGCCCATGATGTGGCAAGGAAAACTCTTCTCTAATTCATTCTGCCTTCCCAAAACATGCTGCATGCTTTATTTGAGGGCATGTGGTATATAAGAAAATACTATATTTTTAAAAACAAACTTTTTTATATCGAGGTTACAGTAGACCATTTAATATGAGTCAACAGTATGTCTTTGTTGCAAAAAGGAAAAAGAAAGCCAACAGCATAGTGGGTTGCATTACCAGGAATGTTACTTGCAAGTCAAGGCCTCACCTGGAGTCCTATGTCCAGTTTTGGGCCCTGCACTTCAGAAAAGATGTGGGAAGATTGTAAAAAGTCCAAAGGAGAGCAACAAGGATGATTTGAGGCCTGGACACATGATGGAATGAGGAAAGGCTGAAAGAACCAGGGTTATTTATTCTGGAGAAGAGAAGACTGAGGCAGTCTTCAAATACCTGAAGGGTGATTATAAAGAGGAGGGAGATAGACATTTCTGTATGGCTCTAGGGATCAGGACTAGGAGCAATGGCCTCAAACTGCAGCAGAGTAGATTTAGGTTGAAGGTTAGGAAGAACTTTTTCACTAGACTGCGGTCAAGCATTGGAACAGGCTCTATAGAGAAGTTCTGGAATCTTCATCACTGAAAATTTTCAGAGCAAGTTAGACAGACACTTAGGCCAAGTACAGACATTGCACATAAACCAGTATAAGTGATCGGAAACCAGTCTGTACCTGTAACAAAATAGAAGTTTGGGGCACATAGACTAGTTTAAAAATGGTGGTATCAGTGTGGTATCAGACTTAATTGGTTTAGATTAGATCAACCTATTGAACTTCTGTACCAGACCCCTATTGATTCATGTTAGGTCACTGTCTGTCAGCATCCCCCACCCCCCAGGGAACTGTGTTGAAGCAATGCCATGCTTGGCTGCCCTGGGCAAGTGTACAGTGGGCCCTGCCTCCAGGCTATCAAAGAGTTGAGCTAGCACAGAATTTCTCCCTAACCCCATGTCCTGTGTCCAGCCAGCTCACAGGACATGGGGTTGGAGAGGTGGTCAGGGAATCTGTGCTAGCTCCCCTCTCTGGCAGCCAGAGCCAGGTCTGTGCAACAGATGCCTCAGTTCCCTTCCCCCCACACTGCTGCTGATAGTGAGTTAGGGGTGTGTGCCCAGCAGCCAGTCAGAGGGGTCCTGTCACTCAGCTGCATTCAGCTGCCCTCCATAGTCTCTGGCAAGCTGGGAGGCATGCAGGAGCTGCCCCAACCTGCTGGCCTCAGCCAGTGCAATCATCCTACGTGTCCCTCCACCAGTGGGTGCACTTGTGTTCTGTTCTCTCCTAAACTAACCTAGTCCACTTAGAGAAACCCACATAAAATAGTTTGAGTCTGCCTAGGGCTCTTTGAATGTCTGTACTTAGCCTTAGTTGAGGTGAGTTAGTCAGGGATTATTCTAACTTCAACAGGAGGCTGGACTAGATGACCTTGTGATGTCCCCTCTGGTCCTATTTTACTGTGTTCCTATGTGCAGGACTGTTGTTTCACGGATGAAGGGTGGATTATTATTATTATTATTATTAACACTTGCTCTCTGGAATTTATACCTATTTGTTTTCCTAATGCATTAACATTTGTGTTTGTGGAGCACTTTGCAATAAATATTAAAAGGTGTTACATTTAATACAGCCTGTAATGTATCATAGAATTGGAAATTAGAGATGAAAAAACCCTCTAAGATCATCTTGTCCACACCCTGTGACTGCAGGATAATTTCGTATAGTAGACAAAAGTCTGTCCATACTTCCATTGACTTTAGTTATGTTGACCACATGAAATCTGGGACAGTATTTGGTCCTGAAAATTTCCAGGTCCTTTTCCATTTTACTTTTAAAAGGCTCAGGTGAGAGGTTCTATATCACCTTCCTAGGAAGATTTTCACAGTCTAATGGACAATCAGGAATTGTTTCCTGATCACCTAAGAGTTTCTCTCCCTTTCCCCACAGAATTTCATCCCACTAATCCTAGTTATGTCCCATAATTGCTTTTTATGCTTCAGGAACTTACAGGTGTTATGTCCTCCTTTAGTCACCGTTAAGCCAAACTATATATTTAACTTCTAATCTTTTCTGAGGCTGTAATAATTTATATTGCTCTCCCTGAAATCCTTGAAATGTGTCAGCTTTCGTTTGGCCTATAAGTAGGTAGATAACATTTCATAATGATAAATTATTCATTTATTGACTTGTATGAAGTCTCAGTTGTAAGAGTTTGATTACAATTTTATGTGTAGTTGTGTTTAAAATGATTCAGCAGATTTTTCATTGTTTAATGTGTGTGTCTTGTTTGTTTGGTTTCTGGAACAGGGTCGCCTCATTGAGACCATAGATCTTGTTAAACCTCTAAGTGGTGGCTTGGGCTTTAGTGTTGTCGGATTGAAGAGTGAAAACAGAGGGGAACTGGGAATATTTGTGCAGGAGATTCAAGAGGGAAGTGTGGCACATAGGTAAGAACACTGATAGATTAACACATTATTATAAAAATATTGCATAACAACATAATGTGAACACTGCATAACTGTAATTTGGTTTGGGGCATTATTTTGTGGGTTTGTCATTGTCATGGTGCCAGGGTTGTTTCTTGCAGATTCTCAAGCCTAAGACATTTCAGTCTCAACTGAAAAGCAGACAATTTAAACAAAAAGTTTAAATTGTAAATGTAAATTTAATATTAATTTATTGCATTGGAGCAGAGCTTCATCTGATGACTGGTCTAATCTTTTAAAATATTGTATTTTTCCAGGTGCAGGAATTGACTCTGATCTTACTTGCTGACAACATTCCCAATTATAGTATCAGGAATATTGTTAATCTCCATCAAAGGCAGAGTAGTTTTTTTAAATGTTGTATAGAAGATGCCATTGTTGCTGTAGATCTTGATTCTGATGCCTTCCTTACTTTGACTAGCACAAAGTAGCCTGATAGGTAGAGTAAGGTTTCACTGAGCAAAAGTATTTGTCTCAGAATGGCTCTCTAGGTTTCACAGCTTCAAGCAATGCTTAACCTAAAATGTGTACACTGGTGAAAAAACATTGGAATTAACCAAGTGCTTCCAGATAGATGTTCTTACCTGAAATTCAGCAATAAGTGTTTGCTGAAAATATCCTGTAAGCTTCAATCCTGAGCCCACAAGTCATGACTGAAAAGGAGAAAACAAGACTCCTACCACGGGAAGTAGATAGGCCAGGCTCAGGTACCTACAGCTAAATAGTGGGGAACAATTTAAAAGAATTTGTGTGTTCTGCTCCCCTTATCTGCCCCAAATAGCTTTGCACCTGGGTTCATCTGTTCTGTTCTGTGCCATGCCTCTGGCTCATCATGTGTACCGATCTGGGCTATCGATCCTCCATATGAATGTGAACTCTATAATATGCAGGGTTGCATGATCTTTTGCAGAGTATCTTCTCACCTGCCTGTGCCATGTGATTTGACTCATGCATAGGCTCAAGCACCCACCAAAAAAATTAGCAGGTGCTCAGCATCCACAAGCCATGGCTATTTTGCTTTTACATGTTAGATCTCCTTCCCTCCCCACCACCCCCCAAAAAAAAAGAAAGAAAAAAGAGAAAGAAGCTTTACCAGAAGAAGCAAAGCGTTATTTCAGCCCAGCTTTGCAGCCTTGGTAAAGATCAGGCACTTCAACAGGGCTTTTTGACACTTTTAGCTAAAGTTGATTCAATTAGCTATTAGATGAAAGCACCAAAAAAGCCCCACTAAAGTGCCTAATCTTACAGATGCTGCAGCATCAGGTTGAAGTAGTACACTGCCTCTTCTGGGCACTCACAGGGCTTGGCGCAGGAATGTTCTGAGTTTAAATTAAAGTGCCATTGTTTGTTTTGTTTTTATGTCTGCAAGCACCCCCCAGCAAAACCCAAAGTCGGCACCTATACTCTTCCGTGTTTTTTTTTTTTGTCTAAACACCATCATCACTTAATGGAGTAGAGAGTATGTACACTAGAGTTAAATTCAGTAAAACTTTGCTATTTCTGTATATCACAGCAATTTTTCTAGATTATTTTAGTTCCTTTTTCAAATTGCTTTTCTCTGCAAGTGTCCTATGCTGCTTTTGTTCAGATAGAGAAGCTGAGACATATTTTCATTGTCGTAGTTGATTTATAAAGAGAACAAATCATTTGTCAATTCCAGGATGGCCTTATTGGGGAACAGAACTTTTCAACTACTGCAGTGGGTTTCATAAATTTAAGAAGCCCTAGGAGTAATACATCTTCCTATAGTCAGCAAAGGCATTCCAGATTTGCAAACCAAATATTCTGGATTGAGGCTAGAAAGCATTTTACCTGGTCACTCCTGAATATTTTGGCCCCCAAGCTAGGAGAGGTAAACCTAGAAGTGCATCATATGGGGAAGCTTGTTTTTGTGACAATTTGTAATTGTCATTTACAATTTTTTAAAGTGTGATTTCCAGGGCCTTTGCTTGTGTGAATCTAATAGAAGAAATGAAGAAGGCTGTGGACAGGTTATCCATAGAGACTCTTTCCTTTGAAGCAGGTCTGGGAAAGGCTCAGTATATGACTGTACAGAAATGCTTCCTTTGCCAGGAAATGAGTTATTTTTATAATTTGTACTAGTTTTCCATTTAAAATGGATCTGTTTTATCATCCTCTCTCTTTTTCCCCCTCTCATTTTCTGGAAACAAAATTAGTTTTCTTAATATGTTGATGAAAGTATGTTCCACTGCATGATTTGATGAATATTCAGAACTTTTGCTCTGAATAAAGAAGAGTACTTGGTCTGTTAAGCAAGAGACTCAAAGTCAAGAATAAACATAAGTTCCCAGGCTATGGTTGGGAGCAGCTGAGATCTAACATGCTTAGTCTCGGATGGGGGTGCAGGAAGAAGGGAGCTAGCTGGGGGGTAGTAGCCATGAGAGAGTGGCAGTGGGATTAGCTTCAAAGGGAACTGATCACCAGGGTGCCACAGTAGCTCCTTGGAGCAAAACTGCAGGGAAAGATTAAAAAGTGCAGAAATAGAAAACAGGATAATAAAAAATTCTGGAAAATTGTCAAAATACTGTAATTTCTGTGGCAACACTTTTTTTTTTTTTTTTTGCTGTTTGTGGTTTGTGTTTCTTCTTCTCTATTTATATGCATGTGGCAGAGATGGAAGGCTGAAGGAAGCCGATCAAATCCTTGCTATTAATGGACAAGCCCTTGATCAGACAATTACACATCAGCAGGCTATCAGCATCCTACAGAAAGCGAAAGATAATGTCCAGCTAGTTGTGGCCAGGGGCTCATTCCCTCAGCTCATCAGTCCTGTAGTTTCCCGATCTCCATCTGCTGCTAGCACAGTCTCAGCCCATTCTAACCCGGTGAGTGCATCTCAAATAAAAGGGCAGTGCATTTTCAATTTAGCAGGGGTATGTGCATACAATATCTAGTAGTGTGTGCCATCTGTATATCCCCCACCTGTTATCTTCCCTTATCAACCTGGTTCACCCCTTCAAAACATAAAAGAAACTGTTCAGCCTTGCCCAGGAGGCTCAAGGATATGCCCCTCCTTTCTATGAGCAGAATTCTTAGCCTTTAAGTCTGCCTCACCTAAATCCTAGTATTTAAAGTTCCTTTTGAAGTAGCAGTAAGCAGAATTTTCTCTCCCTCCTCACTACTTTTCTTGTATGGGGAACATAAGAACATAGGTACAGCAGTTCTCCCACCCCTGGGCTGAGCTAGGGTTATGGTTGGCAGCTGTGACAGTCCCTTGATACAAGGATGACAGTCCTCCAGTAAAAAGGGAAGTCAACTGCGAGTCTGTAGGTAACTGAGGAGGCCAACCTAAGATGCACACGTTTGACTGCAGACATGGCAAATTGCTCTGGGAAGAAGGAGAGGAGTGTTACAGTACTCTGTATATTACCTAATCATGCCTTGAAGGGCTAACTAAATTTGAACACCTGTGCCTGTAACCAGTAGTATTTCAGACAGCCACTAATCAGACCGCTTTAAGACAAGAAATTGTTTATTTTAACAATAAGAATAAAATATTTAGTAAAAAAGGGATTTCAGAACAGCCTTACCTAAAATTTTTCCCATCTCCTGATCATAATCTGTACCTCCTTCCTTCAGATATCTTCAGTGGGTGTCCACTTGTTGGTCTAACTCTTCAGAACTACTTTCTGGAGGGATCATTCCTGTTTAAACTTGTCATAATTTATTTGAACTTTCTTTGTGCTTGGGCTTTTTTTCTAATTCTGATATTCTCTCTTAACAACCCTTAAGTGTATATGGAAAAGCAGTTTTCCTTGAGCTATTTTTTTCTTTCCTGATTGCTTTTTTCTTTAAAGGCCTCTATTAAGCTAAGCCAGTATAGTCATACAATACCCATTCCAAAAACCTGATAAAAGCCAATATTAAAAATTACAGAGTACTGACTTTTTCATTGCAATATCCAGCCTGGGCAAAACTTATTAGGCAGGAATTATTCCAGGCTCATCCTGTCAGCAACAGACAATGTACCATAGCTTGGGAGCCTATTTACCACATAAGGGACAATTCTGGGTGCAGTTATTTAAAGCAGTATTGAAGAGACCTTCATTGCTCAGTTTGTTGAACATGCCTGGTGCCACATAGTGTTATAGTAATGATTTACATCAATTAAATAAATAGTACTTTGCATTTCCTATTTTTTTTTAATTAACAGACATGAGATATATAGGAGTTTCCTGGCTTGTGCTTCCATAGGCAGAGGAGTAGAAAGCTGTTGGATTTTCTTTGTTGGGAAGAGGTCTGGTGTGGGGGGCTCCTTAGGGTTTAGAGAGCTAGCCTAGCCAATTTCTGTAGCCAGTTTCTGCATTTCACCATGTCCCTTTCTGGGGTAGGGGAATTTTGAGGTGGAGGCTTGGCTGGCATAATCTATTATTGCCATCTCTAGTTGATGAATGTTCACTTTCGAGGTATAGCCTTTGTGCCCCATTTAGAATAGCTGCAAGGCTGCTCTGGAAATGGAGTCAAACTGCTCCCTAAATCAGGCACCCTTACAGTTCTTCTTTCAGTTGCAGCTGAAATCTGGGGCCTACAGTGTCTTTTTCAGTGCACTCATATGATTTCCACAAACATACATTAGAGGAGATGTAGAGTCTTGATCCTTAGAAGCATAATGAGGAAACTGCCAGGCATATGGGGGAACTGCTACACACAGGGGCATTGTTGACTTCTGGGTGCTGCTGCCTCAACCCCTCCAAACATCCCAAGGCAGCAGTGACAGTTATCCTTCCATAGTTAATGCTACCACTGATCCTGATGGATGCTGAGTATTCCTACTGGGACCTGAAGGCACCCACAGCTGATCAGGACCCTTAAGAAATTGATCTGTAAACTAATTAATTGAGAAGATGCATAGTGGGGAAATTTAACCTATTGAATGAATAATGTATCTTGTGAAATGTCCATTGCCATTTCAATTGGGCTAGTGATAATAGAACAATGGCAGCTCTTCATAATTCTTTTAATCCTACTGTTCTAGAAATAAGGGGCATCTTTATACATGGGGATAGATGGGGGGAGGACATGGGGATGGATGGGGGGAGGTGCTTTAATTAGAGTGGCTCTGAGAGTTGCTGTACCTAAAAGTGCCTGCAGCATCTTGTGTATTTTGAGTCCTGGTAGTTCAAAATGGTGGTGCGGATGTTTTAACTAAAATCTCATTCAACGAGCTTTAGTTAAAGCACCCCTGCTGCCATTTTGAAGCACAGGCATACCAAATGCACAAGATGTCGAGGCTGCTGGAGTGTGCTTATTAGCACTCTCCCGCAGACTTGATTGATTGAGTCTGTTCTGATGCACTGTAATTACAGTGCATCAGAGCTGTGTCCCTGTACAGGCACCCAGTATACGCTTAGCTTGTGACAAGTTATAATATGCGTGAGTCATTACTTTAATGTTTTGCAAGCTTATATTTATTCTTTTCAGGTCCATTGGCAACACGTGGAAACTATTGAATTGGTGAATGATGGATCAGGTCTGGGATTTGGGATAGTGGGAGGAAAGTCAACAGGAGTGATAGTTAAAACCATCCTTCCTGGAGGAGTAGCTGATCGGGTAAATTCATTCTAGCAACTACTTGTTTACTGTTTACCATAGTGTATAAAGTTAATGTAAGTCTGTCAGTGTAACATGAAGGAACAATAATTTTCTTCCACCTAGGCTGAAAGAAAGCAATGATAGTATAATAGAGATTGTGGAATTATCCTGATTAAGGCTCTATACCAAAAACAGAATTTGGCTTCTAGGCCATTTCCTCTGTTACCTAGTACCTTTCCTGCTGTGTGCTGATGAGCATTTCGTATTAAGAAACAGTCTTTCATCAGTTCCAATTCAAAACAAAGAAGTGACCAAAATTTTGTATCCAGATTTGGTGATCTCAGTCTATTTCCCTAGGGGCCGCATCTACACAAGTGGCAGACTGTGTAGTTGTTACTGCATAGTAATTTAGTACTTGCATAAAAGCAGTTACTAAATGAATGCGGAGGCACCGGCATTACTGCACAGCACCATCGCTGCACAGTTTTTTCCCAATGCTACTGCGTAGTAGTTTGTTACTACTGTGCAATATCATCACTGCACAGTTGGTGCCCAGCAGCGCTACTGCGTATTAGTGTCTCATGTAGACGCTCCCAGGGAGAAATGTCTGTAACAGTTAGCGACTGAGTGGGTGTGGAGAATTACTATTCTTTTGACTAATAAAAACAGCCTCTGCAGATCAACGTTGAGGCACAGAGACAGGGTAGTGTTTAGAAGCTTGTACTGCTATGAACAACTCCCTGAGATGTGTGCCATTTTAATACTTTTAATGGGGACTAAATTCATATGACGTATTTTTGAATTTTAAAATGAAAGCAATAGGAGACTAAATTAAAAAATGCCTTAAGAGCAGTGTAATCTTAACAGATACCACAGTAAATGAGACATTTATTTTGTTTTAAAATTATGATTAAGCCCAAGGACCAGGTGTTTAAAGAAGGGTATGTATGCATTTGTGTTTGGTCGTATCTTCACACAGTTGTGATGTAAATGGATACTTCAAAGTGAAAATTCCCATCTGTGCATGCAAGTGCTAAGTATGGGGAAGCCGGCTGCATAATTTCACAGATTTTGCATGTAAGAGTGAATGTCTTCTTTTGTTCTAAACATTGCTAGGTACACTTGAAGCCATACTTGTCTCACGTTGAGTGTATGCTTTCCCACTCTGCTAAAATATGGTCTGATATTAAAAAAAAATTATAGTCACATAGTCACCCGGCTCTCACATTTTAAAACAACTAACCCACACATGATTTCCAGCTCATATGTTTAGGAAAGGGGAAAGAGCGCTTGCTAGTATTTTAAATTACTTTTATGTCTGGTTGGTTGCTTGCTCATCTAGCATGGAAGGTTATGCAGTGGAGACCATATTCTGAAAATTGGCGATACAGATCTGAGTGGCATGAGTAGTGAGCAAGTGGCCCAAGTTCTGAGACAGTGTGGAAATCGAGTGAAGCTGGTCATTGCAAGAGGTCCCATGGAGGAACCACCTCCACCAGCAGTCCCACCAGGCACCCCTATACCAACATCCATGTTTGAGAAACAGGTAAATGAAAACAAAATGTGTAAGACGTGTTAAATGTTTTCCAGAAATTGGATAGCTTTACATTTATTTTTTGAAGAACCTATATTTCATCAACCAGCATGTTTTCAGCCTGTATACATGAAAAGCTGGATTCTAAAAGCAAAAGGTAGGATCCCCCTTACAGCTGGGGGAGTTTGTTCATAGAGGACTTTGAGAATCTAAGTTTGAAGGCACATGTGTAATGCAAATAACTTCAGAAGTGTTTTGGGAACAGCTGAATGATCAGGTGCTGCAACAACTCCCAGTGTTTTCCAACCCTTTCTGTTGGCTGCGCCAGCTGGATCTGTAGCGCTTTTCCCTGCCGGCCTCTCCTCTTCCTCCCCAGGCAAACTTCTTTATCTCCAGATTGTCACAACCTTCCATCAGACAACCCTTTCCTATGCCAGCTGGCATACAGCTGCAGGTCCTTTCCTAGGTCACCTGGCACAGCTTCATTTGCTAGCCAAATGCCAGCCATTCAGCCAGCTGCTCCCCTTATTTTTCCTCTGATGCTCTGACACTGCAACTTTTCTCCACTGCTTTCACTCTTTCCTGAGGAGCAAACCTGTCTGCCTCCAGGACCATCCATATGCCTAAATGATTCCCTCTTAAAATCATGCAAGTGTGTCAGGGGAGCAAAGAGTTTGTATAGAAAAAAGGTAAAATAGATTGTTAATGTATAACAAGTTCCCAGGTTCCATTTGCTTATCCAATTGGTTGTTATAGTGAAAATCACCATATCTTCAAGAGGCATGCTGTAGTAGAAGTATCACAATATGTACAGGTTTCCCTCACTTTATGTGGTACATGTGTTCCTGGAAAATGGGGTATAACTTGAGTTTGCATAAACGGAGCCCATTTTACAATGTAACAAATAGGGATACATTCCAAGACCTTGACTGTACTGACCCCCAGACCCATTTCTACCACTTTTACAAAACAATATTGGTACTCACCAGCAGCAGAAAGTACACACAAGCACAGGGCAGTATCATAATGGGGATGGCAACTACAGAAACACATGTCGCAGATGACAAGCAAGGAGCACAGATCCACACAGGAGACTGTATTTTGGTGTGCGTCACTCCCACAATGCACTGCACAAAGCAGCTGACTGTGGGCTTCCACTACACCAATGGCACCAATTTACCTTGCATATAGTTAATTCTTGATATAAAAAGGGTCATTGCATGAGAGTGAATTCGCACATACAGAACTCGCATAAATCAAGGAAAGCCTGTACACTAAACAGCTGTTTAAATAGGACATTCAAGTATTCTTTTTTTTTGGCTTTGTAACATTCCCCAGTAGTGGATTGAGAAACTACTCAATTTTTGTGTGGTAGAAGAGCACACACAAACTGACACATGTAAGTAGATGAATAAAATAAAAGAGAGGAAATGGTCATTTTTTTGTCTAAAATATATCTTACTTGCACTCAAAAATTATTGTCGTTTTTAGCTTCTGTGACTATGTCTAGAGATAATCTTGTGCATATCAAATTATTTAAAGTACTTCAAGCCACATGGTTTTATTAATGGTTAGAGGCAAACTCTTGAAATGGTTTTCCCTTATTTAAGAGTTTCTTACTCAAGAACTTAATTATTTCATAGTGCCCAAGAAGACAGACAAGGTAAGGAAATAGTACTGGTGGGTTGGGATGGGCAGGTTCCTCTTAATATGGATAGTAGGTCTTCTTGAAACAATTGGGGAAGGAAATTATTGTTTATCATTTATGCAAGCTCCAAAGAGAAACAGAAACTTATTTGATCCTTAGTTCCAGCTTGGAATGTTATCCCTTTAACATTTTTTGGAAAATGCAATGTACTGAAATGCGATACTTCCAGGGAAGCTTATGTGCAGAAAATGTATTATAGAGAGGGATGAATAACCAACTTGAAATTTTTGTTTATCTTCAAAGAAGAAGTTTTAGAGAGGCATTTGATTCTCATGACTTCCTGGATCAAAACGGATTATGTTCAGGATTTTCTGGTTGTGATGTGATATGGTTGCAGCCTCTGATACAACATCATTATTTTAGTATTTTCTATTATCAGTGAAATTATGGAAAAAACCTCTGTTTTACCTCCCTCCTCACCTTTACCCATGTTCTTGTATTCTCTCATCCCTTCAACACAGCTTCTCGCAGAAGTCATTCTGTATTTGGACAGCTGCCTATCACTGCACAAAATTTCACTCTTTAGAGAAGGTGCAGACAGAGAAACTCTGCTGATAATGCTGTTAGCCTTCTCCCTCTCTAATGCATAACAAAATTTAACCCTTAGAGTTTGACCAGAGAACCTTCTTCAGGCGAAAGAAGTGGGGATGATGCCAGTGAACTGGCACTCCTCACTATGTCCCCTAGGAAAGATCTGTCCTTCAGAAACTCATCAGCTCATGCAGATGCAAGCAATTATCAGGCTGTAATCCTGGACCATTATTATCTCTGGTCCAAATAACCCTCTAATATGATAGGCAGATGTGCTTTGGAGCAGCAGAATTAGATGTTCTTCTCATACTCATAAGCATCTAGAAATCTGTTCATTTATTCCAATAAAGGAATGAAGTCATACCCTCAGCTGCTGTACCTCAGCATAGTTTTACTAAAGTCAATAGAACTCTGCTGAGAGACACCAGCCAATGAATTTTTATTTTGAACAGCAGTAAAAAAGCCAATTTGTGGAAATGATATACTTGAATGCAATGAAGTTAAGTTTTCCAAGTTGATTTCTTTAATACTAAGGCAGTTATTGTTGAGGTAGGTATTTAATATGCATTCTCCGGTTGTAATCATAGCACTTCCGTTAGCAATAAATAAATGATTTGTTACTGAAAGCATTCTTTTTCATAGAAGACTGTAGTGGGTGTTAGTGGTGATTGTCATTATTTAGCTGCTGGAAGTATAATTGCTACCTTCTAAAATAGAAATTTCAAGGCTTGCTAAAAACAGGAAACATAATTGTTTCAATAGAAAAAGATTTCATTATGTTTTACACTTAGCACATATAGCAGAAAAAAAGATCTCAGTAGTTATTGGGCACTTATTTAAAAGTAAATGCAGAAAAATATAACTTTATACTTCATTATTTTACATTTAGCACATTGGTTCTTGTTATCTGCATACAGCAGATTGAACGTGGAGTTCTAGAACAACTCCATTCTATACACTGAAGTATGTAAAGCATATGTTGTATAAATTATTGTGCAAGACATTTGATGTTCAATTTTTTAAAGCTCTACCAGTCATTTATTATTCACCGAGTAATTCCATGGTCTGTAGGCCCGTACTGGGGAGATTAGAAAAGTGGGTGGCAGGATCCCAGTAACAAGCAGATGAGGAATATTATCTGTGTAGCATGGCTGTCTGAATTCCAGGACAGGAGCAGAAGAAAAGTTACCGCTTCATTTGTGACATGTGTCCTTAATGCTTAACATCATGGAATGAAGTTGCATTTAAGAAGCTTTTCTGTTTCGTTACTTTTTTTTAGGCAGAGAAGACTGCTGATAGCTATGAAGATGGTGAGAAATTTGATGTGGAGCTGACTAAAAACATCCAAGGATTAGGAATAACTATTGCTGGTTACATTGGAGAGAAAACTTCAGGTAATGTTAAATCCTGAAGTTTTCAGCATAGACTAGCTAGCATGCATTCCAAATTTGACTTAGACTCTAGTATATGCATATATAAGCAAAAACTTTCTAATGGTTATAAAAAAAAGAATTGAAATCTTTAGAGTGGGAGATACGGATGTGATCTATGTTTCATTACAAAACCCATATTTAGGGCTTATAAATTAAATTAATTAAAAAAATTAATTCTTGGCCAAACTATAGCATAGGCCGCCTTTAAAAAAATTCTAAAATAAATTGGTGCAGCTGTTTTTCAGGTAGATTGGCTGCTCTTTTTTTTTTTTTTATAAGTAAATACATTTTCTTTTGCATTTCTGCAGTGAGTAGGTTAATAATGAAGACAGTTTTACCTGTTGTTTTTAAAAACTAAATCAAATTCTGCTCCCAATCACGTATGTATATAGTAAATGTGGATTATCTCTTGGTTTTGGTTATTTCATATTTATTTACTGGTGTAACTGAGAATGAAATTGGGCTACCTAAATTAAACAAAAATCTAATGCTTACTTGCAGCAGTTATATTTCTAATAATTTCAACTGAATTTGAGAGAAATGATCCCACATGTTATGATTGATCCATATAAGGAAAATAAATAATACATTATTATTATTATTACAACAGAAATAATAATAGAAGAAATTATGGGTGCCTCATGCATCACTTCCAAATGTTTGAGAATATGATGGTGTATAAGCATTAATCCTATACTCTCTGCACAGCCATGAACTTGTCCCCAGCTAATAAACCCAGTGTATAGCCCCAAATATCTTTGTTGGTTTCTCCAACTCCCCTCAGTCCCTGTTCGATGCCTTTTGCCTTCCTAAGCCCTGTTCTGACTTCTTACCATCACATTCTTGCTCACAATAACTAGTTAAGTATTAATTGTCTTCTGGAGGACTGTCACCCTTTCAGTATTTATCCTGGATACTTCTGCTGCCCTTTCTGGTTCTCGTGGTCTCCATTGTGGCCTTTTGCCTTATTTAGGTATTACAGGATGAGTTAAGGCAACTATGGCAAGACATTTAGGCTGCTGACAGATGTGGAAAAAAAGTCTTTACCAGAAGAAGCAGCCCATTAGTTCGACTTGTCTCCACAGCATCTGTATATATTGCATGCTTCAGCATGGCTTTTTGGAGCTTTAATCTAAAGCTGGTTCAATCAGCTATTTGAGAAAAGTACCAAAAAGCCCCATGAAAGCACCCAATCTATATATATGTTGGATGAGCCAGGTCCAACTAATGCAGTGCCTCTTCTGGGCATGTGCTGGGTTCAGTATGGGAGTGCGCCGAGTTTAAAGTGCCATTTTTGTATTGTTTTTTTGCATCTGCAAGCATAATTAATTTATAATGAGATCTAGCTGGAAGTTCAGATGAAATATTTCTCTCTCAGAAGTTGCTCATGGAGTAAAACAAACACATTTGCAGTTATGTATCATGGAAATTTTGATGGAATATGTTGACTTTTTTGTCACAGTTGGCTCCCCAGACTGGCAGACTTTATCAGTAGCTGGCTCTTTGGGTTTCCAGGCTCAGTGCTTACTATAAATGACCCAGATTTGCTCTTAATGAAGGAAGGCAGGAGGGAAGGGAGAAGAAGTTTTATTGGCTGAAATTCTTGTCTATGTTCACTTACTTTACTTTGAGGTTTGGGGGGGGGGGGGAGTAGGAGATTATCTTTTGGACAACTTTAATAATAAATAATAAATTTGTTTTTAAATCCCAGAACCTTCAGGTATCTTTGTGAAAAGTATTACAAAAGGCAGTGCTGTTGAACATGATGGTAGAATCCATGTTGGAGATCAAATCATAGCTGTAAGTGGACATCGGTATATTTGAATTTGTATGTGAAATGCAATCAAATTTGGTGGGTGGGTGGGGGGGTTGGAATATTGGGTTTACTTTATAGCAGTGATCAAAACAGATGAGGATTTAGTGGGAAATGATGACTCTTTTGTTTTGTTTAAATGTTTTATAACACTGTCTTTCTGATGGTGCTCATTTTATAAATAGGGCTCTGTTCCTTAAAAAAAAAAAGTGATCAGTGACACTTTTGTTTTCTCCTAGCAATAGAGAGTTCTTAGCATGCCCAGTGAAAGCAGAGATCTTATTCATTAGGTCTCATAGAAAGCAAATACTTGTTAAGTAATTTCAACGAGACCTAAAATTATACCCCACTGCAAGTTTCTTAGCTGCTCTGAGAGAATGTGGGCATACATGTGTATATATGTGTGTGTATGTATGTATATGTATGTTTTTACTGTGGTGTAAATATGGGGTACAAACAGCTAAATAAAATAAATCTGAGTAGTTTTCTGGAATCCAGCTGCAGAAAGATCTGAGTTAGTCTGAGGCATAAAAAAGGAAAGAACAAAAGAAAAAATAACAGGGTTCAATTCAACATGAAAAAGTTTAATAGTACAAGCTTATTTTATGTGACTTTCTATTTAGACAAGCACTGAAGAGTTGGAAGAAGTTCAGAGAAGGACAGCAAAAATGATTAAGGGACTGGAGGGATTGATTTTTCATGCAGGGAGGATTAAAATAAAGGAGTATGTGTATTGTGTAGATAGGCAGGCCAAACAAGTACTAGGGTAAAGGGATATGATATTTCTGCAAGGATTTGAAAGATAAACATACCAAAGAGACATAGAAATAGGTTAGGGTTTGGGGCTTAGGAGGAAGAGTGTATTTCTGGAAGTAATAAAACTGAGCAAAGGAATACTTTGCCTGAGTATCCGGAAAATAAATTAAATTAAGTGTATTAGATGATAGAATAGCTTAACGGCAGACTAGATAGAAGTGCAGTTGCTTAAAACTGTAGACTGGAATAAGCAAGTATAGATTAACTATATGAATACTGCTCGACTGGCTAAGGGAAAGTCATGGGATATCTTGTATCTGATTTCTGTGATTCTCTGATTAAATAGTTAATATGAACAGAAGATACTTTAAATGTTTTAAATATTCTATACAGATAGAAATATTTATGGAACGGTAAAAGAAATGTTTCCCTTTGCTTTCCTTATCACCTAGCCCCATTAGATGAGCACTGATGATTACCATATTTGGCTTTCTTGCCTCAAATTTTCTACCTATAAGTAATGATGTTGGGCTCACTAGTGTGTAGACAGCTATACAAACATATATCAATGTACAGAAATCAGGCATACATTATTTTAGCTTCCAGCAACGTATGAAACAAAACACTGAAAACACTGGCTGTTGCTTATAGCCCTGCTACCTTCATTGCTCTTATGATGATAATAATTGTGGGATATTATAGTCAAAACTGTCTCGTGTAGTCCATGCAACAGTAGCCATTGTGTTTTTTCTCCATTATCTACCCCTTTCATGACCTTGCTTTGCATTTAATTTAAAACAATGTGTGACTAGCAAGTTACCTTGTGGGCAGAGAATATTTTAATGTATTTTTCTCTGTCTGGTGGCTTTCTGGTTAATAGACTCCTTTTAATCATGCAGGTGGATGGCACAAATCTTCAGGGTTTTACCAACCAGCAGGCAGTAGAGGTTTTGCGTCACACGGGACAAACAGTTCGACTCACTTTGGTCAGAAGAGGGCTAAAACAGGAAAATCACATTCAGTCCCATGAGGACAGCAGTGCAGCTGTTCAAAAGGACATAATGTTCCAAACAATGAATAATGGCACTGATAAAGGTAATTAGAACTGCTTTTACTTCAAGGAAACTGAATGCATAGCCTGAAAAGAAAATGGCAATGGAACTGTTGAGTGAAATTCCTTTTTGGTACTACTATCTATGCTGCTCTTCCAGGGATTGCTACTTGCATTTTTAATTAGTGCTTAGAAGGAGTAGCATTATCTGTTCATTCCTAAAATAGATTTTGATGTCAGTTGTCTTGACCACTGGTTCTCAACTGGAATATCATGGCACCTGGCCATAGTGCCATGAAACCTCCTCAGGGGTGTTGCAATACAGGCATTGCTGCCACAGCAGCAACCGGGTAAAACTGCCTTGTACACACTCCAGCTGAATTAGGGCTGTGATCAGCCTCAAGCACATGGAGCTGACTCAGCTGTAGCCCTTTCTAGTTCAGCCCCTCCCATGCTCATCCCAGAAACAGAGGTACATGCTATAGTGCCACCTGCACTTCTCCATTTCTGGTCTGGACTGGGTGGGCCTACACAGCATGAGTCAGCTTCTGCCTGCTTTAGGCTGATCACATCCTTAATGCAGTAGGAGTGTATGTATGTGCCACAGCCCTTCCCAGGTGGACAGTGTTTTATCCAGGGGCAGAATAATCCCATTTGTGAAGCACCAAATTGAGGCAGCACCCCCTGCATTTCTGCATGCCATTTGAAGACTTTACTTGCATGAAATGCTGAAAATAAAAAAAGTGATGTTTGGGTAAAGACAACTGGTGACAAGCTCATATAGTGTATCATGTGTATTAGGTGTATGCATATCAGAAGTCATTGTCAAATGTTGCCATCAGGTACATTAGTAAGGTTTTAATACAAACAGTTAACATTATGTTGCAAATATACATCTTGATACGTATCAGTAAGTTAGTGTTTTGAGTACATACAGTGTCCACACAGGCTGCACATAAAGACTTTTTTTAAATAAACCAAGTCGTTGATCGCTATCAGAATTCCCAACTTACAAATTAAACCATAAGTACTCTTGTAGCTGTTTAAATCTTAATATCTTAATATCTTGAAATCTTAATATAATAATAAAGAGCAATTGTTCATTGTAGTCTCTCTCAGTATTTTCAGGCTCACATAAAACCATGAAGGAATCAACTTGCATAGCTAAGACTCTTCCATAGAAACTAATGTGTCTCCTGCCCAGAGATGTTCAAATTTTGTGACTGCAAGCAAGAATTCTCTCACCTAATATTTACTGTCATAGTAGCACTTTTGGCAGAGAGCCTGTCCAATAGCTAGGTTTGAAAGTATAGGTGGTGTTATATATAGGGGTCTATGCAAATTGAGGAGGCAGGTGGCCGATTTCACTGGCAGCTCATGGGGCCGGACACCATTTTTGTGGGCTTATCAGGGCAGGCCCTCCCCCCATGCCCATGCTGCTGGCCAAGGGACCAGTGGCCCTGCCTGTCACTACTGATTGGCTGAGGGCTGTCCATTATATGGCCCTGCGTCTCTCTGCTGCTTTGCTGAGATGGGTGGGACCACATGACAGGCAGCCCTCTCAGCCAATCAGGGGCAGGGTCAGCAGCCATCTTGCCTGCTCCTCTTCATGCTGGCAGCTCCCCCTCCCCTCTTGTCCTCTGTCAGGCTGCACAGCTGGGCCACAGCAGCCATGAGGTCTTCTGACTCCCACTGGGGAGGCAGCATTTTATTTTTATTTAGTTCCCCTCTCCCCAGATTTCGCAGACATCATCTGATTTTGTGATTTCTGTGAAATGCACAAAATTACAATTTGAGTAGGTCCCTAGTTATGGATTGGTGGTTCTCAACCTCTGCCCTGTAGGTTAGATCTGTCGCATGGAGCTGTCATCCAGATCTTGGATCTCTACATAGGTCTGGAAATTTGGGAGCTGGGGTGCAGTAGTAGAATTAATTGCTGCTCTCTAATGCCAAATTTCCCAAGTGGAGGCCATTGGGCTGGGTGATGATTACAGGATTGATCCAGGGTGAAGGGTCATTCTGTGTCCAAATCGTGGCCTGTGGGGTTGGGCTGGCCTACTGGGTAGCTCTACAGCCAAAATGCAGCTTCATACCGATCCCATGTACGGTATCTGGCTCTTAAACCTATCCCATGCCACTCACAGGGCTGAATGGATTGAGCGTCATTGTTGTAGATCACTGTCATCATCTTTATTATCACCCAGAAATAAAAACTGAGTTAATAGATATATTGCAGAATGGCCAACACACATGTCCTTAACCTTACAAATAGCAGAATACAATTGAGCACCATTTTGCCTTTAAAATAGAAAATTTGTCATAAAAAGCATAGTACTACAAGAAGACAACTTTTTAAAAATAAAGCATTTCCTCCTAACCCTTCCCTTCCCTTCCCCCTGTAGGATGGAACCATAACCTACAAAGAATTGTGCTGTCCCAACTCCAGTAAAAATTGGTGACAGATGTCTTGATGAATATTAAAATGCACAAAATGTCTGAGGGTATTCTTCTTTTCCAGAACCTTGTGAAAGTGAGCAGGGATCTTCATCATTGGCATGCATTGCCAGTACAGTAAACATCAAAGAGGACATTAAACAGCAAGAATCAGGTTCTTAATAATGTTCAACAGTATCTTTTCTGTGAAAATGCTTTCTCTGGTCTGTGCTTACACAAAAACCATGCTTTCTGTATGGATCCCAAGTCCCAAGTAAAGTATTTGTGTCAAGATATGCAGGTAGAAAATGGAGTTAGCTACAGCAGAAGAACATTTACATATTCTGATTGTTTTAAAACAAGTATTGGCATTGAAGGTTGGGGTCAGATTCTAGTCCAGGTATTAGGTGTGTAAGTGGACTTATGCACCCAAGCATGATTCTCTTCCACCGTGAATCCCTGAAAGATAGTTAATACAAAATATGATTGGGTCCTCTTTCTTGCTGCTTTTTTTGACTCTGTCTTAAGGGGTAGATGATTGATTATTTGTTAAAAAAGTATGTATATTATGAATTTTTAGGGACCTGAGCAGGGAGGAGTAGAATTGCATTTAGGTGCCTAAGGGTACTTATGCACCTAATTGGTGGAATAAAATCAGGTTTCTCTTAGATACACTTGAAATTAATTTAACTAAACATCTACTTGCTAAAGACAACAGATGAAATAGTTGGATTTTACCATAACTTTTTTGTGTCAAGTAGTAATCATTTGGTTTTGGTTCATCTCCCCCACCATTGTTTTTAAAAATAATAATGGGCTCCTATACATGTGCAGAGAGGCTGCTCCGATGCACTGTAATTACAGTGTATCAGAGTAGACTTGATTAATCAAATCTGCTGGAGCATGGTAATCACCACACTCCAGGACACTCCAGCATCATGTGTGTGTCCCTGCACTGAAAAATGGTGGCAGAGTGCATTAAACTAAAGCTAGTTCAATGAACTTGAGTTCAAAGTGTCCCACCACCATTTTTCAGCACGGGGGTGCTGATAAATGTGATACTCCAGGTGCTTTTAATTAATGCGGCTCTTGGAGCTGCACTAATTAGTGCCCCCTCTCCCACCCCCCCACCCCTCCCAATCTCCCAGAGCACGTCTATAAATGCCCATAATGATTCCAACTCTTTGTGACTATCTAAGTCCTATCTCAGGTTTCTTAATTCTTCTAATAGATTTCCCTATAGTGTGTTCTCCAAATGTATTTATATATCTCTTTTCACTAACGGTGTTTGAAATTGAGCTACTTCTTTCTCCTTGGAAATTTCTGACTTTACTGTTCTCTGTCCCAGAATTTTTCTTTTCTAACTTCCACTTACTCTACCAGTTAGATTGCCATGTTTGTATATTAGTCATGTACTATATAATGATACATCATCAAATACCACGCTCTCATAGGTCTTGATGTTAATGTAAGGTCCCTGCCACATGTTCAACTTCAGATGTGATTAACCAGCTTAGAGTGCTCCTGTGACTGGGAGCCCACATCAGCTGCAGGCTCCCAGCCATGGGGATGCTTGGTGCCTCCTTGCAGCTGGGAGCCTGCATCAGCAGTAGGTTTCTAGCTGCTGGGACCCCCATGGCTGGGAGCCTGCATCAGCTGACAGGACTCCCAGCTGTGGGGACATCTGGGGTGCCTCTGCATCTGGGAGCCCTGTCAGTTTGTTACTTGCCAGGGCAGGAAGAGCCTGGGATCAAGATCCTGGGCTCCCCCTTCACTGGCAAGCCGTGATGGGATCTGATGTGTGACCCCACAGTCATGCCTGCAGCCATGAACGTGAGACATGGCTGTCTACACATCCGGAGGGGCCCTAAGTATTCTGTCAGTTCCAGTCACAGATAGCAGCTGAAAACGGTACCATGGCTGTTTTCTAATTTAATTCTTTTTGAGTAGTCTGTCAACCATTTTTTCAGGATTTTAGAAAGATGAGGAAATTATCGTTTTTAAAGAGACTCTCCTCAAATGCTTTAGTCACTTATCATCTTGGACTAATATTTTCAAACTTGAGTGCCAGTACGTATTGAAAAAAATTGCCATATTTTTTCTTTAAGGGCACCTATATATGAGCAGCGAGGCTGCTTTGACAAACTGTAATTACAGTTTGTCTGAGCAGCCTTGATTAATAAAATCTGCTGAAGCGTGCTAATTACCGCACTCCAACAGACTCCACCATCTTGTGTATCAGCGGGGGCACTTCAACTAAAGCTCATTGAATGAGCTTTAGTTAAAGTGCTTCCGCCACCATGTTTAAGCACAGGGATGCTATACACAAGATGCTCTGGGCAGTGTAATTAGAGCGGCTCTCAGAGATGCAGTCATTAAAGCGCCCCCACTCCCGGATCATGTTTATAAATGCCCTAAGTGTCTAAACAGAATTAAGATTTCCAAAGAATATTAAAAGTGTTAGGTACCCAGTTTGTGATTAACCAATTTAGAGTGCTCCTGTGACTGGGAGCCCACATCAGCTCCCAAGATAGAGGAAGGATAGAGGAAACTGGGAACTTTACCCTAATTGTATATGAAAATCTTAGCTTCAGTGGGTGTTTCTACATGTGCATTAGATCTGGGAGCAGTTTACTTGCGAGTAAGCTATTCATGAATAAAGGCTCCCAGGCAGGTGTTTACATGTGTAGGGAAGCATGAGCAGATTTGCTGCTAATGTCAGCAAACTGCTCTTATTTCCTGGGGCCCAGAAATGGGTCCCTTCCATCACCAGGGGGAGGTCTAGGCTCCCCCTAGGTACTAGCCCTGGGGCTGGCAGGGAGTACCAGGCCAGGAGATGGCTGTCACCTGGCCAGGGCTGGCACATTGCTCCCTGCCCCCAGGGGGCTGCCTCCTGCCAGGGTGGGGACAATGTCCCTCTGCTCCGGCAGCAGGGAGCTCCCAGCCTTGGCTCTGTGATTGGGGCAGGAGACTTGGAACGAGCTGCAGGGGAGAGCCCTCTGCCCCAATCCGCCTGTGGTGCAGCTAGCAGCAAGCCCCTGGCTGGGCAGGGATTCCCCACCTAGCTGGGGCTTGCGACTAGCTGCTCCATTGGCAGATTGGGGTAGGGGGCTGGAACCTGCCCCACCCCTGCAGCTTTTTCCAAGCACCACGCTTCAGTTGTCTGACTGGGACCTGCCCCTGACTGAGACAGTTCCCAGCCCCTGATCATGATATATAGGGATCTATATAGGGTGGGCACTGGAGAGCCTGTTGCCTGCTTAGCTCTGCAGTTGTGGAGATGGGTGTGGAATAGGCTGGAGAGCTTGTTTACTGCTCAGCTCCATGAGCATGGAGCTGGGTGGGGAACAGGCTTCCCAACCTTATCTCCCAGCCTGAGCTCCACAACACTGGGGCTTGCCCTAGGAGATCCTTATCTACAAGCACTAGCTCCATGACAGCGGGGCTCAGCCTGGGAGACCCTTATCTCAGGCCAAGCCCCATGAGATAAAGATCTCCCTGGCCGAGTCCCATGACTGTCACGGAACTAGTGCTAGGAGATAAGGAACTCCTAGTCCCTGCTCCCCAATTGTAATCTCAGAGCGGGGGTCTTGGAGCTCCCCTCTGCCAAGGCAGGGGGCATAGTCCCCTCCTAGGCTTTGGTGGCAGAGCCCGCCCTGGAAGTGGGCAGCTCCTGGAGGCAGGGAGCAATCTCCCTCCCCCTGGTTGCTGGCTGACCAGAAGCAGATTTGCTCCCAGTCAGGCATCTACATGAGCACTACTGAGTAGTCAGTAATTGCAAGTAAATTTGCTACTTGCATTTTCAGGTAGTAAATTTACTTGTAATTAGTGAGGTTTAGTGTGCAGTAAGCATGTGCACATGTAGATGTACATGCTTACTGCACAGTAAACTGCACTACTTCACAGTAAAGTGTCTCATGTAGACATGCCCAGTTTGTCTTCATATACTTCTAATTGAAGAATTTGGTTTTGATCATTTTTGTGCTAACCTCAATCCTTGTAGCTTTAATAGAGAGGTTTCTGTTAAGACTGTTAATTTTAATTTTAACTTAATGGTGATATCTTCAGTTTCCTTTCCTACTATCTAGTGAATTCAAATGAGAAGTAAAGGAGCAATATAAAGCTGCAATTTCTCTGTAGTTTTAGTTTTCAGTTAAATTTTCAATTATATTAAGTCACTTAGTACACTGCCTTGCCTAGCATGTCACTATCTTTCTCACAGCATCATTCCTTTCCTTCCCTCCTTTTGGAATCACCCCTTTGTTTTTCTTCATCTATTTCACATTTCATTTTTTGGAAGAAGAAAATTTGAGTTGAGGACTTGCATTCTTCCACTGCCCTCTAGGGACCAGAGTTTCAAAAATAGTTTCTAAATTTGTGCTCACAATTTTGAGGGCATAAAATCTCAAGTTCGTGTATGCAGATTGGGTACTTGGACTCTAAAGATGGAAACTTTTTAAAATGAACACAAGAGGTCTCTTATGAGGTATAGTTGCTGTTTCAGGGCCTTAGACATTTAATTAGTCAACAAGTGTGTGTACCCACATACAACCCCCCCCACCCCGAGTCTGCTCTATGCAATTCAGACTTTGGGCATATACATAATTTGTCCATTCAGAATTGTGGACACAAATTTTAAGGTTGGCCTGAGGCTACTTTTGAATATATGAGTATAGGTCATATATTCCATAATTTTTCTGAGTTTTTGCATCTAGCTTTTTAAATTGTCTTCATAGGGTTGGGGAAGTATATATTCATAACTTTATATTCTATCCTAGTACTAGGAATTTTCATTTTACATTAGCAAACAGAGATCTACAAATCTTTTTTTGGAACTGCATTTTTTTGGAAGTGCGGAGTTGAAAGACAGTTTGTGGTGCATATAAGATGCCCAATGGAAAAGCTAGGGGATGGTACATAGATGCTAACATAATGTTTGAGCCAGTGTCAGATAAAAAAATAGACACACAAAATTAGGTTAAATTGATGTATCATAAAGGGATTTTGCTATGAGTTCTACACTCTGGGCAGAATATCATCTCACTTTATGTGCCCAAATGGCAATTGCACAGACACATAACAGCCATCTCTGCTGCTTTGCTGCTTGCAGTTTTCAGTTCTTTTCTACATCTAGTGTGGATGGGTGGCTATTGAGCAGGTGCATTAAGCTGTACCCTCCCCAGTTTAACAATACACAACGATTTTGTATGATGCAGGTAGAACCTTGAAGCTGTTGGAGCAAAATTACCTTCTGGTCCCTTCTCTGGTGGTTCCCAGTGTAGTAGATGTTCAGTAAATCTAAACCTGGGTGTGAAAATCATGTTATGTTTTCAGAGATAATATAGGACAGTTTTTTCAGTACTACAGAATACTTTGAATCTTACATAGTTCTTGTATCCTATTAAGGATAGATAAATAAAATAACTCAGGGTTTTTTTTACTGTAGCAATATTTATACAATTTTAGGTTTCCAGATAACTTCCACAGAGGAAGCAGCACTGAAGAATAAATGGCAGAGGATCATGGGTTCAAGTTATGAAATTGTGGTATGTATAGCGTAACCATTGTTGTTAAATGTTCTCGGTTTTGTTTAGCTATAACGTTCACTACACTTAGTTTTTTATGTTTATGTGCACATTAGGGCTGTGCGAAATTTCGACGAGTGTTTTGTTTTGAAGCTGTTTCAATGCATTTTGAGCTCCGTGGGGCTAGGAGAGCCACTCGGAGTGCAGCCCTGGCTCTTCCCTGCCTCCTGCCACCGGGCTGCGCTCCAACCAGCTCCACCAGCCCCACAGAGCTCAGCCCAGCTGCACTCCGAGCGGCTCTGCTACTGGCTCTCCCGCCGCCTCCCACCACTGGGCTGAGTTCCATGGGGCTGGCAGAGCTGCTTAGAGTGCAGCCCAGTGGCGGGAGGTGGGGAGAGCCAGGGCTGCGCTCCGAGTGGCTGCAACAGCCCCACAGGGCTCAACCTGCCCTCCCAGTGCTGCAGGACTCCTTCTGGGGGTGCAGGCCCCCGGATCTGTGTGCAGGATGACAGGAGGCTGCTGCTGCTGCCTGGGGCTAGCAGCAGCACCAGACTTCCTGGTGCTGGGCGCAGGCTGCGCCCAGCACCGGTCCCAAGGATAACCTGTACTTACTGGCTTGCATTGCACCACCTGATATCAGCAGAAATGCAGTGAACCAAAAACAAAAATCACAACAGATGGAAGATTCCAGACATCTGCTCTATGTTCACACAGAAGTAACAAAATGGCTTAAAGCGCAAAAGAGTTTTGTGACTTGTGTTTTACCCTTGGACATAAAAGGTGACAGAGCATGACTGAAATTGTGGAAATAGAGATTATGTGTAATTGGATGCCTTGAAATGGACCTGGAACCCCAGGGGACATTCCCAGAGGGGCTGATACAGACTGGTGAACATGGTGATGCCTGAACCATGTGCGCACACAAACCAGATGATCCAAAACAAACATGATCACATGGGCTACTGTAATGACATGAATATGTGCGAATGTAGTGAAGTGCAGGACATGGTGCACCTGATCATTTGCTGACTCCTTGGTGAGAACTGTACAAAGGAGGACCTCACTGCAGCAGTGGAAAGAGCCATTGCTTGTGCATGGTTCTTGAAAGACATCCAGTTAATAATGAGGACATGAGAAGAAGACTGTAGGGCAAGGCAGAACTTCGATTTCTGTGCTTAGTGGGCCCCAGGTGTTTTGTTTCTGCTATACTAACCCAGAAGGGCTCATCCTTCCCTCCCCATTTACTGTTTAGCAGAGCTGGCCTACCACACTTGGTATACCTACACGTGCCATTAAGGCAATGTGATAAACTCCTGGGTGCAGCATCAGCTCCAGGCTCTGGGTGGCAGTCTCGGGTGGCGGAGACTGGCTGTAGCACAAGTGCTAAAGTACAAGGTTAAGCGGCAGGCATCTCCTGCACATTAGCAGTCTTGTGTTCCAGCAAGCCCGTGTTACTGTCTACACATCATTGCAGTGTAGGTAAGTACTCTGCCATAAGATAGTACGGTCCCTGACAGTACTGTCTTACAGCAGAGTTAATTAATTTACTGCACCCTAATACTGGCACACATGTAGATGGTGACAGTTTACTCTGGAACTAATCAGTCAGCTCCGCAGTAAAGCTCACGTGTATATGTACCCTCTGGGAAGTAAACTGCATCATCAGATCAAATATGCTGGCTCTCTGCTTGAGAGCTCTCATGGTGGGGGAGGGATTGTGTGGAATACTTAATTGTGAATTAATGCATATTGTATAAAGACATTGTTTTACAAAATACTGTATTATTAGCCTTTGTGGCTGCATAACATTTGATGGATTGAGCCCTTTGATATTTAGCCATCATCCCATTTCTTTGCAGTTCTCTCTGGATACTTTTTATCTACTGATAGACTTTGTTACCAGCTTACTTGGTCCTTTACAAAGTAGCATAGGGAGTCACAATTGGCTGCTTCCTTTTAACTTCTATTGTGATACTACTATCTTGTGTAGGTATAGAAAGCTGATAAGCATGGATGCTTTTTGAAATGCTTGAACTTGTAACTTAAATACCAGTACTTCTGACAAAATTCTGAGATTTCACTTATAAAGTTTTCAGTCTTTCTTATGTGATTTTGAATGAGAAATAAATACGTTTAATATTAAAACATATTAAAATAATGTTTTTTAAAAACCTTTTTAGGTGGCTGAAGTTAGCAAATCTAGTGAAAATAGTGGGTTAGGGATAAGCTTGGAAGCTACAGTAGGACATCATTTCATCCGATCTATTCTACCGGAAGGACCAGTCGGACGAAGTGGCAAGCTTTTTAGTGGAGATGAGCTGTTGGAAGTAAGAGATTATTCCTACTTTGTTTGTTTCTTTCTTTCTTGAAGGTGGCTTACTTCTCGCATTGAATGTTCTTTTGCATGTTGTATATCTTGTCACATACACTTCCAACAAAAAAAGTATGATTGATTATTTTTCATGGCAGCCCATTTTTAGATGGCAGCCCATGAAATGTATACAAATTCAGAATTCAGTAAAAAGAAAACTTTCTTGTTGTTGATTTAAATTAACACTTTAAAATCAAAACATGAACTTGATTTTCATGATTGTGGGAGACCAGAGCACTACCTGTTCATGTGCACTGTGCACCTCTCTACACAAGTCTGATAATATCACTCAGTTTGTTACTGTTAGTTCATTTGTTATTGCACTGGAGTTGGGCGGAGCTCTTGGCAAAGGGTCCCATTCATGAATAAACCTGTGATAGTTTTATGAAGTGGCCACAAGTTTTGATGAGACCAAAAGTTCATATTCCACTTTTGATTATCATGTTCAAAGCTTATTTTAGACATGACCTAACTTGGAGTATTTTTTCATGCCAAAATGTTTTTTTCTCATTTATGTTCTTGATCATGGTACTAGATGTTCTGTTTTACTTTCTTTTTTTTTTTTTTTGCAGGTGAATGAAATATCTTTGCTTGGTGAAAATCACAAAGATGTAGTCAATATTTTAAAAGAATTGCCTGTTAAGGTGAAAATGGTTTGCTGCCATCCAGTAGCTGCACTTCTCAGTCTCCCAGAGTTGGATAGTCTAAGTCTCTCTGAGGTTCAGCTCATAGAAAAGGTCTTTATCTTAATTTAAAAATTATCTCTGACTACTTTACTCAAGGGGCCAGCATCTTTATGCTCCCTCTTCAGAAGGGGAAACCGAGGCACATAAAGGGTGGGCAGAGAAATCTAAGGTCACGTAGCAACTAGTAGTTAGACATCCAGGATGCCTGAGTCCCAGTCCAGTGCCATAGCCAGAAGGACACACTGCATGCACTGGCTGGAATAACTTTATCAATAATCTTGTATAAGTGACATTTATAAGGAGCTCAGTTACTGCATACATGAAAGCTCTGTTATTGTAAATAGTCTCTAGGTTAAAGGCACAGGTTAGAGCAGTGGTGTCAGACTTTTTGGGCCCTGTGGTCTGGATCCAGTGTTTAAGTGGTTTTACACTCTCCATATACTCAGCACTGTCTCAGCTTTCATCTTGGTTTTGGTGTGCATGGCAGAAATTGGGCACGGGGTAATTCATAAACCTTTAGATTTGCAATGCTAATACATGAGCTTGAATTGGTTCTTTTTTTTGCTTTTTTAGCCTCATGTAGACCTTGGTGAAGCCATTGGTTCTTCAGAGACAGAGGGTCCTGATTTGAAAATGGCTGATATGGGTCAGAATACTGAGGAGGTACAAGGATCTCCTTTGGCAATGTGGGAAACAGAAGTACAGCAGATTGAATTGGGGAAAGGAAACATGGGACTTGGATTTAGCATCCTAGATTACCAGGTAACACCTACTTTGCTTATTTTAAGGAAAACTTAAAAGAGTTTTCTGTTAAGTCTGGAGCCCACCATATTTTATATTTTACATGTCAGGTTAACATATGGGAATCCTGTCAGGTTTTCATTATAGCCAGGGTTCCTGGATTTTACTCAGACCTCCCATTAATTGTATAGTTCATTCCTTTTACTGGATTAAGATTATGGGTTGTATTATGGTATTCCTGACACACACATATCTACATAGAGTGCTAGACTTACAAAAGGCTTGGCTTCTTATTTGTATGTGAAATGAATTGCACACCCAGCTCAGAGCATTAAGGCATCTAATTTCATGATTTGCAGTAGCATTGAGGTACTTAGGGCTAGATCCAATAAAGGACTTAGGTGTTTAAAGCAGGGTTAATGCGGGATTGAAGTATCTAAAAACAAAATTGTGGTTCAAAAATCTCCACTCAGCTGCTGCCTAACCCTGGAGTTGCCTAAGTGCAATAGGTATTTTCCTGTTTGATTTTAAAATGTTCCTTGTTGTTTGGGATCCCTGCTTCTATGCATGCCCAGAACTGGCTCAGCCTGAGCATTCTGGTACCTCCTACAAAAGTCTGATTAGGATCCAGAAACAATGTGCTGCCTAAACTCCAAAGAGGTGTGTAGGTTAAGATACACCCTCATCCTCAGCATTTCATATTGTTAGTTACAGGTAGCTCCTGCCTAGCATGGGTGGGCACGGTGTATCACTGTTCTGAAGTATCAGACTTTCCCAAAAGATGTTTAGGAAGCCTAGATGTCTTCTGTTCCAGGGACTAGGTAGGTGCCTAAAAGTTAGGTGATGCAGGCTTTTATATGTTTGAGTATTTTATTGCATCTAGCTCCATGAGATGCAACTATTTTGATTTGCATCCAATGTTTAGTTGTCAATTTCTGTCATTATCATGTCTCCATAAAGTGATGCTGGGCTTTTAGAAAATATGATCCACATCTTTACATGAGGGATTAAGTAATATAAAAGGGTCACATTGTTTGATAACGGCTTCTAATTCCAAATCTTGGAGACCAGCAGAGAAACTGAGAACAGTTCTTGAGAACTTTGTTATAAGTGCTAGAACATATTACATATTTATCCCTGTTGGTTCTTGGGGATTTCATGAAATGGATTCAGTGTGCAATATCCTGTATACTGAAGTCATTTATAGTATTGTTTGTGCCTCTTTGTTTCTTCCAGGAATATAAATGGTGAAGTAAAGTTAATATTTTATATTGTTTGGAAGGGATTTTATTTTTACTATTCTATCAGAATTGCAATTATCACTTAGTTAACTGTGACTAAAGCTGTAGTTTCATTAGCATGAGTGATTCCACTGATATTTCTGAATTCCTTTTCATTGCATAATGGGATGCCCAATATTCTCTCAAATGAGCAGGCTATCTACCTCAACAAGGGGGATTTTTAATATACCTGTAATGCAGCACCATCTCAAATGGCATTATAGCTGCTCTTGAACAAAATTACTAAGGACTGCCCACTCCTAAATAATGGTTCCAGCTATTGCAGGTTGCAACCTGTAAGATATGGTTATGATTTCATTCCATATTACAACACAGCAGTTGTCATAAACTGTCAAAGATCTTGCTGCTCTTCTGTTCTTAAGATCAGCACTCTAGTCACTTGTTCCTGTGTTTTTTATACACTGTGGTAGTGTTTTAAGTGTTGGCATGTGAAGCTGCTACTTTAAGGCTGTGGACAGGTATTACATTTGTGCTGGGAAAAATGCCTTTCTTTTGGCACAAGGAGCTAGCTAACATACAGCTGTTTGCAGAAGAAACCTGGTTCTGCCTTCATCCAAGGAATGGCAGGCTATGTCAGGTCAAGCGACTGGGATCCTGACTGCAGCAGGGCAGGGATTGTTCTGTCCCCTGTTCCTTTCCCACTCCCTTTTCCACAGGCATCAGCTGGAGACAGTTTATCTGCTCTGAGGAGGGGGGGAGCAAGGGAGCAGCTCCCAGTCACCCCATGACTAGAGAATTCTCCTTTGAATCAACTTTGTTGCTATCCAACAAGAGGCTGGAATGCCTATATGCACCCTTTCTCACCATGTTTTCCAGTGCTGCAGATTTTCTGGAGATTTACAGAGCTGGAATAGAACAGTTAATAAGCAGAAGTTGCTGTAGGTCCTCTTTTGTAACTTGGAGTTCATCTTTTGGAATCAATGAAGGTTATACTCGGTGGTATAGTATTTTGGGGGGTGGGGGGTGGTTCTGTTGTTCCTGCACAAGCCTGAATTGTTTAAACATTTAATGATAGTTCTGACCATGGTCTCTATGAAGCAGATTCTCAAAATATTAAGGAAATATTAAACGTGTATAGCAAAATCATAGAATCGTAAAAAGTAGGGCAGGAAGGGACCTTCAGAGGTCATCTAGTCCAAACCCCTGCTCAAAGTAGAATCAACCCTATCCAGAGCATCCCATACAAGTTCATATCTAATTTATTACTAAAATTATGCAATCAACCCTGTAGGACAACTACAGAGCATATTGCCGAAAGATACGAAAAACACCATTGCCTGTCATGGTCAAAGCAGGGGGATGAAGGCTGTCAATGTCCTGCTCCTGCAAGTGTTGTTAAAATGCGCTTGAGTGATCCAAGAAAGAGGACCATTTCTCCCCCTTATGGAGGAAGGCTAAACTCCCATAGTCTGTACTAGTCTAACCATGGAATAAAATTCCTTCCTGATCCCAAATATGGTGATCAGTCTGACCCTGATTAGAGGGACAAGGCTCTCCAACCTAGAAACTCTGCGTTTTATTTCTTATGCAGGAGTAATGATACACCTCGGTCAAAATCCCCAGCCTTGACTGCAGCCAACACCAATGCTTCTGAGGAAGGCAAAGCAAATTCCTTGATACTTGCAGCAATAAGCAGGGAAAAAATCCTCCCTGGCCCTGTGCAGCAACCAGCAAAGCCCAGAAGCATGGCAAAAATTAAGAACAAAAAGAACTTACTTGTTCTTGGTCTTTAGTTATAGTGTGTGCTTATGCACTCTGTGTGTGTGTGTGTGTGTGTGTGTGTGTGTTTTGAAAGTTGGAGATTTAAAAAATATTTCTTTATAAACAAAATTCACTCTTTTTATTCCACTGTTCATAATGTGCTTTATGGATTTCCTTCCAACGGCATGTGTCTGTACTTATTAAACTGCTTAGTTATGGACTTAAGGGCCCATTTTTATTATAGAGGTCTTTATGATGGAATGTGACCAGATTCCATTAACCACAAAGCAATCCTTATCAATAAGCTCCTTGATCTAGCAGAGCCTTAAAGTGTTAACCTTCCACACATGCTGCAATTCCTATTTTATTCCTAGACATTTGAGTATATGGGAGGTTGAAGAAGGGAGCAGCCTTGTTATTGTGAAGGGTGCTTATCTTAATTGCTGATATGTAATTACAGCAGGAAATGCAGCCCATAATTCAGCAGTTTTACTGTGAAGTTAAATGATATAAAGGCATCCAGAACATGTGAAACATAATTATTTTTGCTTGTATATATCAAAAGAGGCCCAAATGTAGAGGTCTGAGAACATGGACAGTTGTTAGAGAAATAAGTTCCTTTTGAATACTCATTTAGAATTTGCTAGAGTAGAGATTGAGTTCAGATCTTACAAACTTGCCTATCTTCTGTTAATTAAAAATAAATGAGTAATGAGTAAGCTCTTTTCTTTACACTTCCTTCAATTAGGATCCAGTGGACCCCGCAAACACAGTGATTGTAATCCGCTCGTTAGTTCCTGGTGGTGTTGCTGAACAAGATGGCAGACTTCTTCCTGGTGATCGGCTTATGTTTGTTAATGATGTCAACTTGGAAAACGGCAGCCTGGAGGAAGCTGTACAAGCACTGAAAGGAGCACCAGCAGGGACAGTTAGAATAGGCGTTGCCAAACCATTACCTGTAAGAATTTGGATATCAAACAATTGCTTTCCATATACTGCAAACTGATTTTAGCGGCCTTGATCTTCACTTTTGTATAGCTGCTTTGTAGGGCTGTACGAAATTTCACCAGGTATCTCATTTTGAAGCTGTTTCGATGCGTTTCAAGCTCGAAACAGTGAAATCGAAGTGAAACAAAAGGCTTCAAAACAGCTTCAAAACGAAACAAGGGCTCTTGAAATGTTTCAAAGTTTCAAGACATTTCGAGTTTTGAAGACGGGCTTGCTGCAGCTAAACAGAAACTAAGGAGAGTCAGGGGGGAGGGGGGAGGAAGGCCTGCTCTCTGATATTGACATCTAGCTCCCTGTTCACTTCCCTCAGCTCTCTGATCATTTCCCCAGCTCTTTCTGGGGTGTGCGGGCCCCCGATCTGTTCATGGGGTTTCAGCAGGCTGCCGCTGAAACTGCAGATCTGGGGGCCTGTGCCCCCTGGGAGGAGTCTGGCACAGCCCCACACCCCTCCCGGGGGGGACACAGGCCCCCAGATCTGCGTGCGGGATGACATCAAGATGCTGCTGCTGACAAATGATATGAATTTTGCTTTGAACAGTTTGAGGTGCAGTTTCCCAGAAACTCCTGCACCCTGAAACTTGGCAGACTTCATGCCCTCAGAGGGGGGTACCATCCCTACAATTTTCATCCAAATCAGGCAATAAATGACAAAGTTATAGGCATTTTCATGATTATAGCCTATGGGCGAAATGTTGAAACACATTGAAATGGTGAAACAGTTTCAAAGAAACGAAACGAAACACTGTCTCTTCGAAATGGCGAAATGGAAATCGAAATGAAATGGTGCTGTTTCACAAAGCCCTACTGCTTTGTGCTACTGAGAAGGAATGAAGCTTCCAGAAAGCATTCTTGATTGGCTCCCTTGCATACAGGTTCTCCTTGCTTACAGGAAATATCTGCATAGCAATGTGTGCAGTGGACTTATAACACCTCACATTTTGCCCCCAGTTTATGGAGTATGGCTGGCAAAGGGGGAGTGAATGCAGCATGCCTTTGCTCCTGGAACAGCCTAGCTGTTAATACAATCCCTAAGGCTACAGATAGCTGGGCATAGTTTAGAACAGCCCTAAATCTTCTCTGAAATGCATGAGAGTAGGTAAGGATGACACAAAGCCAGTTTCATATCCTTCTTCCAGAGTTGTGCCAACTCTGGTGTTTCCCACAATGTGCCCATTATAGGCACAATACATACACAATCTTTAAATCTAGATTTTTGAAAGAAACTTGCAGGTTAGTGTGAGTACTGCATGCTGCACATTAAAGTGTCCTGTGAATTAACATTTTCAGAATTAATATCAATTAAGGCACCAAAGAGGATTATGTTTGCTTAAGTTACTTTTCTGTTTCCTAACTTTGTGTAAATCTTTAGTATTGATGTTTAAATATTTAACATACCATCTTTGCTGACCTCTGCTACATTAGAAGTAATTTTCTTTACTCTGGAGTATATAAGAGATGCACCTAAAAAGAAAAAAGAGTAACAGTAAATTATGTTAAGAAGAAAAAAAAAGAACTTGTTGATTTTGTAGCACCCGAACTAAATATGTTTTGTTCTTTTCCAATTGTTATTTTCCCTAGAGGGTAAGAACTCACTACTGCCACCAGAGTTACTCCATTAGTTTGATTTGGTGTTTTCAGCAATGCAATTTCTGGCCTCTCCATATTCACATGGGGTGGCCCATGTGATTGTGGGAGATGGGGAAAATGGAAGCCATACATTTAGACTTATTTATTAATAGGCTGCAAGTGCTGTGGATGGCCTGTTAGTTTCATTACTTAAGCAGGTAAAATAAGATATGAAAGATCAATGTGTACGTTTTTACTTTTCTAGTGGTGTAACATTGCTTGAGATTTATCTTTCTTCTGAAGTTGATATTAATTTGCATTTCTAAAACTTTATTAACATTACTTACTATGCATGTCCTATACACTGGTTACTCTTCCAACTCAGAGCTTCATTCTTTCTGCAGCTTTCGCCAGAAGAGGGTTATGTTTCAGCTAAGGAAGATTCCTTTTACTACACTGCCCAGTCACTCGAGGAGGAAGGGCCAGCTGATGCAGCCCTCTTCCATGCTGAGCTGGCTCTGGTTAGTGGCCACAACTTAACAATATTTCTAGTAAAATCCACCTGACTATTGTCATCTTGTCTAGGCGCTGTAATGAAAAGCCTTATTTTATCACTTTGTTTATGATTTTTTATTTTTATTAATGTGTTTAGCCTCCCTTTTCTTCTTCTTCTGACCTGTAATCATTGGGTTTGGGCCTCAGGTAATATAAGCTTCCATAAGCCTGTTGAAATCAGTAGATCTACATTAGTTTGCACCAGCTGAAGATCTGACCCACAAATACTGGCTGCTAGGAAACAAGGGCATATTTTCCCTGAGATTTTTTAGTCAGCTAAGAGACCTGGATTCCCAGTTCCCATGGAATTGAATGGGCATAAAAAATTCATATCTTGCCATTTGCACAGAAGTTTTTATTTGCTTATTTTCTAGAAACAATCAATTTCTTTCTACTTTTCTATATAATTTGACAAATTGATAAGAGGTCTTCAGGAAATGAAGTCTGCTTGTTGAGGAATACTGCAACTTAAAAAGTTGCCTATGTTTCTTTTTTAAGACTTTTTACAGTATGCGTCAGTGAACAGAAGATTTGGAAGGGTAAAAGCTACTCATTTTCACATAAAGAAATCAATATAAATAAGAAATGGGCACTACACCTATCCCAGAAATTGCCAGAGACAAAGTTTCAGAAGACAGGAAATTATAATTTCCTGAGAATAATGTTTTATACTTTGTTTTTCACATATTCTTCTGTTTATTCAGACCTGGAGCCTGAACTTGCAAGATACTGAGTAAGGGTACCCCTGACCTTATTAAAACAGTTGCCAGCCTACATACTAAATTAATTTTTAAACAAATATCAGTATTCTTATATAGGATCTTTTTTCAGCCAGCATACACTTTTGAATATGAAAATTAAAATTATCATATTTGCCATAATTTCCCTTAGCTTGTGTGCAAGTGACAAAAGATGTATTTTTTTTCTGAAACAATATCTATAAATGTCTCTGTCCATTTTCTTTCCCTGTTTAATTTTTCCTTGATACCGTGGTATAGTATATATGACTTCACTGGTAAATTAAGGAGAAGGAGAAATTTTCTTATTAATAATTTTCTTGGGGAAAGATCCAATAAAAATTGACCCAAGGAATTGGTCTATAAGTGTTTGAACATATAACAAAGGCAAAAAGTTTGAAAATAATGCTGATATGCTTGTACAGTATATAAAATGAAGTGATTATTTGGTCTAAAGGTTCAAAACTTAATGGCTAAGTTGCATCTGCAAAATTAGAAAAGAAATATAAAATTACATATTTATGGCAAGTTTGCAAAGTAAATGCACAGTTACTTCTTTTATAGTTGCAAATATGAGGCCAAATCATGACATCCTTACTCAGATGCAGCTCCCAGAGCTCCCATTGGCACAGTTGAAGTGAAGGTATAATACCCCAAAGTGAGTGATGAGGTGATGGTGTTTTTGTGATTATCCTTGAAATACACGAGAAGCAAGAATTCTTCTGGGTGATATCTTTTATTGGACTAACTGTTTAGTTTATATAGACCAGTGATTATCAACTAGGGTGCCATGCTAACTTGAATGCCTTGAGATCCTTTCAAGGCTGGTATGAGTTGCCACACAATATTAGCATTGTTAGGTGTACAAACGTGATTCACAAGATAAACTCAAGAGATTTCAAGTGGGAATCCACAGTATTAAAAACTCTCTGACCTGTTGTGGTCTTTCTTTTTTTCTGTAGTAAATATAAGTGAAGGATAAGTGCTGACATTTTCTGAGGAGTTCTTTCAGTTTATCAAGGGGTGCCTAGAGTCTAGAAAGATTGAAAACTACAGGTATAGATATAGGCAAGCTTTTGGTATCAGAGTACCTTTCATCAGGCCTCAAGGGTACTAGGATACCTAAAAGCATGGCTATGTCTACCCCAACCACGTAGTTGGTCCAATAGCAGGTATTACCCATAAGAATTTTTGCCTCTTCCAAAGTGAATGAGGCTCGTAGAGCATAAGTTTCCTTGAAAAATAGGGCTTAGGAATCTTTGAAAATTATACCTGGAACTAAGACTAACTGAGCCCTCAGCATTTGCCCTAATATTTTGCACATGCAACTTAGTTTATTTTGACAATTTAGGTCTAAATGTCTGACTTAAACCCACCGAATTTAGAGGAAAGGTGTTCACTTATCTTTTTGTGGCACAGGTGTATATACTAAGTGTCTGAATTAGAAATATGTTCTGTATGATTACAATCTGAACTGCACTGATCTTTATATGCACAACAGAGCTATATACCTAAGCACAAAAGAGCCATTTGAGGACTGAGCATAAATGATAAATGTTTCCCTTGAATTGCCTGTTGGTATAAGACAATTGTATCATACATGTACACACACGATACTAATGTTGCCCTATATTGTTTTAAAAGTTTGTTATGAGAGGCTTATATTTGGGTGTTTGAATGCAAGGAACTTAGTGGCAATATTAGAGAAATTGCTGAGGTATATGGATCATTGATGCAACAAATGGAATTGATTGTTTGGAGCCAGTTCAGTTCATTGTGTCAGTTGTTACATGTAGGAATATGAAATTATGAATTAATGATACAACTAGCCGCAAAAAGTGAAAAGCAGTCTTATGACCCATGTCTCCAGTTGCATGTTGAAAGAGCTTGCTCTGCAGATTATTTTCAGGGTTGACACTGGAGTTTAGTGAAGCCATGATACTTATCTCACTTGTATCTGTTTATTAGGGCGATTCCTGTTTCTAACCTACACTGGCAGATTAGAAACAGAGACATGGTATTCAAATGGTGAATTACAGTCAAATGTAGTTGCGACCATATTAGTATTTATTGTACTAAAAATCTTAGAAAAAATGAGTTACTCTGCATGCATCTATTACATATTTTTAAAATTCACTATTTCTGTCAGACTAAATATCCCACCTAAACAGCTTGCAAACCTTTACCATATAAAAGTCTCCCATTTCTAAAGGTTATATTCTTTTAACATTTCTTAACCTTCTAAAAACAGCCAAGGCTTTTAAAATAAACATCAGAAAAATAATTTAATCCTAAAAAGTAGCACTAAATGAATCTTCCTGCTTTGTAGCATTTAGTTTCAAAGTGGGGAGATTGTGAGGGGTTTGTTGACACCATGGACTAAACAAGAGTTTATAATAATCTAATATTAATCTAATCTAATATTAGACCTCATGGCCCTCAGCCCAGCTCCACTCTGAAATATTTGCAAAATCAGAGACAAACTGTACTGTACTGTTGTTACACAGATCTCACTAAGGATAGAATCTGGCCTGCTGTGAGTAGAGGGTCTTGTGTAAAATAGAAAAACAGAAGAATATTAATCCACAGAAGAAGAATACTTCCTTGTAATATATACAAATAAATATTTAGCCACTGATGTCTGTGTGAAGCTTATGTGGTATGAAGGTAGCAGATAGCCTGACTGATGGCTAAATTTGCCTTTGTTGTTAGGTGGACTCCAGTGAGGCAGATCTTGTGGATGAATCTACCTTTGAATCACAGTATTCTCCCAACAATGATGATACCTTCCAGGCTTCTATATTAGCTCTGCATGGTAGTGCTTGTAGTGATGATTTGAACTATAACCTCTCTCTTCCATCATCAACTCCCAAGGTAAAAAGAAAAGATCATTTTATTGATGGGAAATCTTGTATAAAACGTTGAGTGTTTCTATCTAGCTGTTGTATTAGATGTAGAGGCATTATGTTGTCACAAGTCCATCTGCACATACGTTCGTTATCAGATTAGAGGGCATTTTCATTTAAGTAGTGTTGATTGGATACCTTTCAGCCTTGTATATTAGAGAGAGAGAGAGGGAGCTAGATGGTTCAGAACTTGCATTGTGCTCTGCAAAGTCAAACATGAAGTATTTTGAGACATTTGTATTATTACAGTTATGGTGAGTAGTCTGCTACAAAAATGCTACTTATTAAGCTTCAGGGGATACTCAAAACTGGCTACATAGTCTAGCTGCTTTATTCTACTTGTACAGTGGTTGAGGCAAGTTACAGTCTCATTTTCATCATTTGTTTAATATTTGTGTAGCTGATGTTATGACTGTTAAAACACTATGTTCTTGAAGTAATGTACATTTTCAATTATATTGTAATAAAAGGTAAACCAACAGCATATCTGGTTGAGTCTTAGTAGATAAACTGAATTACTTAATCAGCAAAGAATAAGTTTCTTATATTTGAAAGATTGTTTTTTTATTTAGTTTTCCAGTCACCATATTGATTTTTTTTCTATGTTGATGGTGGCTTTTTGTTTATCTCCATGTCATTTCTTTTTTCTTTTTTACTTGACAGTCTGTTAATTATGTTTCTTTATCTAGGAACTTTCTAATACCTTTCTTCTAGGATTTATCATCTTTGCAGGCAACACCAGATATTTTTCTTGGATGGTTCACAGAGTATAATCTTGAATAGAAATCTTTCTTCTGCTTCTTCCACCCCTGAGACTGTCTGCTTTTATTCCTTTTGGAATGTGTTCAGTTTTTATAGGGAATGAAACCTGAATTTATCTCATAATGTAATCTTCTGAGCCACTCTAGAGCATATCTTTGCTGTGCCAAAAGGACAGATTGCATTGTTTAACTCCATAATTGTTACTTAAAGGGATTATGCAGTATGCATGCTGAGAATGATATATTTTATGGGGTAGAGGCTGGTCTAATAAAATGTGCCATGTTAGGGTTCCCTGAAATCTTAATTTTTTTTCAGGACTTTTAAAGGCAGTTTTTATTTGGAATTTTGAAGCATATGACCACATTGCTTCCCCCCCCCCTCCCAATTTCTACTTGTGCATTTATTTACACAAGTGCAAAGTGAGTACAGTAAGTTAATGTTTGAATCAGTAGCATTCTAGATGATCTTCGCAAAGGTGGAAAGGATTTCACAAGATGGAAAGCAGTGGGGAAACCAGTGTTTATAAAAATAATTTGGAGCAAATGATGAATGCAGTAAAACTTTGAACCTATGCAAATAGATATTACAAAGAATTCTGAGATACTTTAGCTGGCTCTAGTGCAGAATACATTACTAGAATATAGGTTTTTGAATGCTTGGTTGTCATTTTCAAAATAACAGCTGGAGAAAAAGTATTTTAAATCAAAGTAACTTGAATGCATTTTCCCTTAATGAATATAGTTTGAGAGAGATCTGCAGGGAAGTTTAAAGCACTGATCACTCAAAAGAAACACATTTTGGGGGATAGGACCTGATCCAGCTCCCATTGACATCAATGAGTGCGCTTCCACTAGTTTAGCAGAAGTTAGACCAGTGGCTTAAACAATATCAAAGGTGAGGATGTCATCTGTCTTTCAGACATGATGAAATTCACTAAATTGATTAGGCTTCTTTTGTTCATATCTTTTAAAGGATGGGGATTATTTCATTTATCCGCCCTTATATAAAATTTAGATTTTGTTCAGTTATATTCTCAGATGTAACTTAGATTGATTGCATAGTTGTGAATCTTTAATGATGACTGTCTGGTGAAACTGTTTTCTGAAATATTTCCTGGTGCCTATCCAGCTTCTTAATTCTCTCATGGATCTGTTTTGTTGCAGTGGTACTCCATGTTTTGGTCCCACAGGCCATATTGGGCTCTGGGTCCTCGGACCACTTTCTCCCTGCCTCACCAGAATTAGGTCTCAGGGGCCTGGTGCTACCCCCCAGGCACCCAGATTAGATCCTTAGGGCCTAGCACTGTGGCAGGACAGTAGTGGGTGCTCCTGCACTGAGCCACCCACCTCACTGCGCTCGACCACCTTCCAGGCTCCGAGTGCCTCCCTGGGGGGCGCCACACGTCCAGCCGACCCCCTTCCTGGAGCACACCCGCTAGCCTGGGGGTAGAACTGCCACCACCCAAGGATTGGCTTGATTCTGGCACTGCGTCCCCTGGGAAACACAGGCCTAGTAGCCCTCAAGGGTACTTGACTTACTTCAAGAACTTGGGGTGCTTCCCTCAGTTGGAAGCACAAGAAATGGTCTCCCTTAGTCAGCTGAACCAAGGGGACCCCAAGGCATAATCTAGACCCATTCCCAATAAGTCTCCCACGCTAGATACAAAGAAGAACTTTATTGGTTACAAGGAGTAGGGTTGGAATAGGATACAGAGTTGAGTAATATCAGAGAAATCCCATAGAGCAAACAGGCTGGCTGGAGTAGCCTTTGATCACACATCTGAGTTCCTGCAAGGTATATATCTAGTTAAATCTCAAGTAGCTTACAAGTATCATGCAGAGGCAGGTGGAGATTCCCTCTGGAGGCAGGCAGTTCCTTGATCATGAGTTTGGGAGAGAGACCAAGTTTCAGATAGTCCAGCTCTCCTCTCTCTCTGAGTCTTCCTCATGGCTGTTGCCCCCTCCTCCTGGGAAGTCCTTAACTTATATAACCCTTATGACCTCATTTACCTGGTCCAGTGGAGGCCAGCACCTGTTGGCAGTCAGCCAACCAATTTGAAATGCATCACTGGTTGCTGGGCAGACTGGCAGTCTCTGTCCCACGAGGGAGCCCAAGCCCCTCACCCAGGTATGTGATGCCAGTCACGTAGGCAGACGAAGCAGGTTTCCCGCCTCCCTCAGGAATGTATCCATCTCAGGTTACCTAAAGAGAGAGGGTAAGGTGTGTACCCTCTGCAGGGCTCATCCTAACCAAATTGTCACAGAGCAGAGTTTTTGGGGAGAAACAGAGGTGGCCTTCTGCCACAAGCACCACCATCTCCCACCTCCCATGTGCTGGGATTGGGTGCCCTATCCAGCACACTGGGCCTGGGACTCCCCATGGTTCCAAAATTTGGTGGCAGTGACCCACTGCCAAATTTCTGGATCATGGGGAGCCCCATGGGCCAGGTAACATGGTGCCGCAGGCTGGATCTGGCTTGCGGGCTGGTGGTTGAACACTCCTGTTTTACACTGAAAGGCAAAGCCATATATTGACATCTGTGGGAAGATATTCCATATCCAGGAAAGCTTCTTTTTGTAGCAGTATAAGAGAATGCTGTAAACTGTAACACACAAGATGAGAATTAACATGGTCTTCAGGAAGAAAGAAATTATCTCTTTTACTTTCTCGCTTAAAGCATAGCACAGTTATGGCTGATTTCATGGTCCAAGGATGGAAACCTACATCAGACAGCCTGTTTCTGTTTGTACTCCTGATGATGCTGTTTCTGCCCCTTCAAAAACAAGCCTTTCACATTTTTGAGTCACTTTTAGTGAAGGGACAGGAGCATGTAATTGTATTGATGAAAATCAACTTTAATGTTCATGGTAGAAAATGGCACAGAATGCTACTGTTTACTCTTTACGTACAGAGTTTTGAAGGCACGTCTGCTTGAAAATCATTGAACATGACACAGTTATGCAGGCTGTTTGAGGGAGAATAAGGGATATTCTGAAAGCAGTGTAGGAAAATTAAAATGTCAGTGGAATAGAAATTTCCTGTGATGATAATGAATTTGCTGAAGAAGGAAAAAATTGGAATAAAAAGAATTACCTACCATTTCTGATACTGAAAAAAATGCCTTGTGCCTGTGATACATTGTTCAGTAGAGTCTGTTGGTGTAAATTTTCAAAAGAGATGAGTGATTTTGAAGGTCCAACTTGTCATTCTTTGAGGGCCTGATTTTCAAGAAAGAATAAATATTTATTATTTGACTACCAAGCTCCCTTTAAAGTGCTTTACATTGAAAAATTAAAATCATTGCTCATTTAAAAAAATGTTAATCAAACTTGCATAAAAAAAGAAAAACTTTACCTCAGTAATGTAGCTGCGGTCAACAAAACCTAGGCCCCATCTATAGATTACACTTAAGGTATGACTAACTAAGTAATTGCACTGGAAAGTCACTGGCCAAATGTTCTATCTATTAATGGAGTTATAAAAAGAAGAATAAGCTGCTAAGTTATATCACAAAATATGTATAACTTTGTAGCTGCTTCCTATCATACCATTAATTGAACATGTGGCCAGGGGTCCCTGTGCCTGGGAGCCCCATCAGCTGATTGGAGCTCCTAGCTGGGGGCCATGCGCTCCCAGTTGACAGGGCTTCCAGCTGTGGGGGCAGGGGGAGAAAAGGAGAGGGGCTTTCATGTTACATGTGTGACCATGTATGTCCTGTTGCATAAGAAGTATGTAAATATTGATTTTGGTTGTTGTTAAGATGAACATTTTTTGTATAATTTAAATTAAAATTGACTTTTCTTGCAGCTTAGTTTGTGAATAAAGGCCTGCATCTTGTGATGTTTTTCCGCCTGAGACAGGCCACTAGACATTTAAATTGTAAGTAGTGTAAATTGTGGCCCAGATCCTGAATCTGCATACATTTACATTATACCACTGAAGTCATTGGAGTTCTGTTAGTTAACACCACTAAGGGCCTGCCCTCAGATATCAATATTACTACCACAGATACAAATTATCACTACCTAAAAAAGCAAAATGTTTACAGAGGAAAAACTTGTTACAGTAAAATGACTTTCAATGATCTGTCATTTTGTGAATTCACTGCTTTTTATGAAAGGCCAAATATAAGTATCTGTATGCTTAAATAAGTTTTAAATAATAAGTATTTAAATCAGTTTAACTGTTTTGCAGGTTTAATGTCAATTTAATATATTTAGCATAAAATACACATTTTAACAATAGTGTTTAGGATCTTAAATACTTCTTACTGATTCTGTTTAACAGGGTGTTGGAGAAGAATCTTCAAATGCCTCAGTTGATTTCCAAATGTCCAGCAAGAGTTCAAACAACATGGATCTCGTCCAGAGAGGGACAGAGAACAAAACCTCAGTGAAGATAAACCTAGAACCTGCTCTTGCTTTTGCAAAAAAGGATTTCCTACCTTCAGACATTCCTGAGAAACAGGCTGGATTTGAAAACACAACTGAATGGACCAAGCCAGAGAGAGCCACTGAAATGACACAAAATTCCAGCCTCACTACCACAGTTGACTTGGACCTCTCTGGAAAAGTAAAGATCTATCTTTCTATAGACAGAATATGTGTGCAAATTATCTTTAGATTTAGTATTTGTAAACTGCTACTTCATGATTGACTTTCAATATTTCTGACTCTAAATGTAGCATTCTACTGTGGGGTTCACAGTTGAAAGGTAACATTAGGCACAAGCCAGAGCAAGAAGGTGGTACAAAAGTCATCCTGACCTAGAAGCAACTCAACTGGGTTCTGTAGCTCACTCATTCTTGAATCACAGATCCGCCCTGTGTCCTCCATGCTTAATGAGACTGGAGGCAACAGTAAAGCAAGTCACTGTTAGCTCCTCAGAGCATTTGTGCTCTGTTGGCTCAGTGGCACTGACTTGATAATTAAGGTTACAAGAGCAATACTTTGTCCATTCCTTCCAAACTGATCCAAGAATCAGGGAAGCAAGTACATATATTTCTTACTGTTTTATTACATGCTTTGGTGCAAGATTTTGGTTGTCCACAAGGTAGTGATTCTCAAACTTTTTTAGACCTGATGGACCATTCATTAGACTGAAGGCCCCCTTCAGAAAATGTCAGCTCTTAGCTTTCACTCAGTTTTTAACTACACAAAAATAATAGTTCTTGTTGCAAAGAACTTAGAAAGACCAAAATAGGTCAGAATGTTTTTTAATACTGTGAATTTCCTATGTGAAATCTCTGTGTTTATCCTGCAAGTCATGTTTGCATGCCTAACTATGCTAACATGAGTGCACAGCACCTCACAACACCCCTAAAAGGATCTCAAGCTACCCTAGTTGAGAATCACTGCTATAAGGTATATATGTAGATTCTTATTCCATGTACTATTGGCACATAGTTCAATTCACAGTTGAGCCTTCAAATATCACTGTAGACAAACAAGTGTTTAAGGACAACCTTTATGATGGATGATATATTTTTTCTTTGGTTCAATGTGATTTCACTGAAAAAAAATAGATAAATTGCAGTTTCTTAAATTAGCAATTCTAAGGCTCAGCAGACTGTCAAACATCTGTGATATATAAGGCATATGAAGTCTGGTCATATTTTACTCTTACTGTTTTGATACACTTTTCTTTGTTTTAGGTTGCAGTACCATTAATGGAAAAGAGCTATCCAACATCTACTGGGGAAAATTCCACAATTCAAAGTATTGCCAAACACATGTATGAGAAAACTATAACTATTGCAAAAGGCAATTCAAGTCTAGGTAGAGTATCCAAGGTGTCTGTCTGTCTGATTAATATTTCTCTGTTAATTACTGTTCCCTGTCTCTATAGCAGTATTGTCTAACCAGTTTCCGATCTACCCATTCATTCTAACGCAGGGCTGTCCAACTTCAGGCCTGCCCCCAGGTAGCTGCACAGTGCACACTCCAGGCATGGCCTCTCACATATCCATCCTCGACCCTCCGAGATTGTGCTGGGTGTGGGCTGTGCTGGCATTGAGATCTCTGCCCCTCCACCACTCAGGCAGCACCTGGACCCCTGGGCTCTCCGCTGCTGTGAGCTGGCCTCTTGCATGCCACCAGTTGAACATCTCTGTTCTAAAGGAAACTACTAAAAAAAATCCATGTAGCTGGGAGAATAGAAACAGGTGTTCACTTACCTTCTTTGCTTTATCTTCTGCTCTTCTCCATTCATTTGGCCATTTGGATCTGTAAAGGCATGCATTAAACAATCAAACAATCAATCCACAAAGAGTTTCATTCTCTAACTAAAAGCATTCCTTTCATAAAATGGAGGACCTTAAACAGTAAAGTGATTCATCGTCAAAAATCTAATGCTTATTTGTTTATATTAAATAATTTAAAATAAAGTTAGGTTTGGAACAGAAATATGAACAAAATAAAACGCAGTTTATATACAAATGTGTGATGTAGTTGAGAAGTCATGCACTTCAGTGTGAAAAGGACACTGGTCACAGGACCAAGTTTTCAGAGGTACTTAGATACCAAAAGATATAGACAGGTCTGTAGTGCAACCCTTTTGCTGCTGCGGGCTGTCACTTGTGACCTGGAATTCTCTTGCAGGCAACAAAATTCTGCTTCTAAGACTACCCAAGCCACCTGTGCTTGCCACCTGTTCTCTGCCTCTTTTCAGCTAAAGTGCTCCCAGGAGAGGAGCATTTTGATAGCAGCTCCTGTGGCTCTCTAAGTGCAGAGGCAGTGATGCCAACTGTCCCTTACCCAGGCTATGCAAATGGGGAGGGAGACCCCATTCTCCTTATTTCATATTTCACAGCCACATAAAGGTTGGGCATAAGGGAACCCAAGGTATTTCAGTTTTTGCCAAAAGTAACTGTGCTCTCACTACTGCCCACCTATATCATAGGTAGTTAGTAGCCTTAGCAAATTGCATGTCAAACACAACAGTAAAACAGAAAAGTACAACATATGTGTGTGTGCCTGTATATATAAAGAACTTGTGTCACATGTAGTCAAAAGGTAGAATTGCAAAAATGTAGAATTACCTACTGGTATTATGCCAACATAATATAAAAATAAGTAACTGTGGCCTCTAGCTCTTGACTTGGTTTTTTTTCTTGCAGTTCCTACCCATTCTGGCCCCTTGTGTTGCCTAGCCACGGCCAGTATTTTGCACACATGGCTGCACTGCTTTTAACTTTCACTTTTACTAAAGGAGCTAAAATAAGAGCTATGTAATGATGTTGAAAGCTGCAGCTGTGTCAATTATTTAAGTTGAAAACTAGCATTTTTTCTCTTAAATGCTAGCATTCATGGTTTGCAATAGCCCTTAAAGCCCAGCCATAATACTGCTAACTTTTCTTTTTGTTTTAAAAAAGAAATCTATATTAGGAGCACCAAACACTTGAAACACAATGAAAAGTAAAGTGCCCGTGCTCTGGGTATATATTAGTGAAGCTGTTGGTGCACCAGCAATGGCACTTAACTCTTTTTTCTTTCTTTGAAAGTATAAAAATCTGAAGATTTGGAAAAAGGGGGTTCAGTACAACAACCTGCACTGCAGAAGTGGCAGGTGGCTGAACCCCCTGCTCCTTGCTTCCTCTTTGCCCCTCCAGGTGCTGGCAGACCACACCATGGGAGCCTCCAGGCACTTTTTTAAATCCCAAAAGAAACAAAGAATCCCCCACCTTCCCTCTGGGCTCAGAAGCATATCCCCTCCCTTTCCTTTCTTCCCCCTGTTCCCCTGCTCACTTCTACTTCTTTCCCTGCTGTCCAGGGACAGGAGAAGCTTCAAAGTGTTCCTTCCTGCTCCAGCTGGGCTGGGACAGCAGCAGTGGTAATGAGTGGATGGTAGGTTCTCCTGACTTGTCCAGCTCCCACAGAATTAATTGTGTGGAGGGAGAGCCCTCTGTCCATCGTTGCTGCCACTGTCTCAGCTGAGGCCACCCCCACACAGCCCACCTGGAGCAAGCAGGAGTGGCTCTGAAGCTTTCTTAACCCCTGGGACAGTAAGAAAAGAAGCAACAGGTGGGGGAGGAGTGAAAGTGGAGGGGAGGGGATGAGCCTCTGAGCATGGAGGGGAGAGAAGGGGAGGGGGGATTCTCACCTGCTTTAGGGACTTAAAAAAAGTTCCCAGAGGCTTCTGGTGAAGTCGGGTCTAAAAATGTGGGTGCAGTCACTGCTTCATTCATCTGGATCCGCCACTGGTTATGCACTTGATATCAGATGTGAACTTGAATGTTGATGTCATCTGATAGACACGGGGCCAGATTTGTCTGTGGTGTGATGGTGTTGGCTTCAGTTAAGTTGTGCCTGTTTACCCGAGGGATGAAAGGGGCTTCTAGTCTAAAGCCAAATTTTGATTGGCACCCTGGAGACAGGCACAATGCCCACAGAAATGAGCACGCACATGCTGCCTATATTCTGGTTCACTACAGCCAAATATAGTACCACATGTGCATTTTGTTCCTACTAAGAATAGGAATAACCTATGTATGGAGAATTTTGGATGGAGGAGTGTGTGAGCATAAATGCATAGACCGTGCCCCCAGACCACAGCCAGCAGTGGCCATCTGTAATGTCTGAGCATTTACTTTGTGACATAACCAAAGTGGGAAGCAGAATCAAAGCAGCTGTCTCCTGAGCTGTACTCTTGCAATAATAGCCACAGGATACTTTTGTTTTATATAAATTAATGTATCTTTCCTTAGGATTGGTGGTCTATAAATTAAGATATATCCACATTCATTGACAGCGTCACATAGCTTGCCCATAGCTCAGATATTTACCTTCCAAGTCATAAACATAAGTCCCATTGCCCAAATAATCCCATATCTCTCCATCTGTTTCAATATTAAATGCCCAGGAAAAGATGGGCATGCTTAGGAGGTTAATAAATCTGAGCTTTGGCATGCCAAAGTGGGAAGGAGTGTGCCAGAATCCAGGAAGCCTCATGGATAGTGTCCTGCCAGCCTCAGCCTCCTGCTTAAACAGAGGGAGCTTCAGCTTTAGAGCCTCTGCTTTATCTCATCTGTGGATTGGAGAGAGGTGGTTTCAGGTGACCACAGATGACTGATAAGAACAGTGTGCCTAGGAGGTTAATACATCTGGGCTTTCTTACCGTTCATGGAGAACAGTGTTCTCCAGAGCTGTTAGCCATTTGAGCCTCTTTCACGAACACTAACTGCCTTTGTAATTGTGAAATATACACAAACATACATGAAATCTTTCTCAGAGTATGGGTGACCATCAGAATAATGAGCAACAGTTGTCCTCCTGTAGGGAAAGGAAGAAGGGGTAGTCATAATTGTGGGCTCATAGAACAGTGATGTAACCTAACTAGAATATAGTGCAACTGGTGCAATATTCTTTCCCTCAGCCATATGCATACTGTAATCTATGTCATGGTACTTTACAACCTGATCTAGGTCCAGTGAAATAAATAATAGACTTCAGTGGGCATTGAGTCAGGACATCTGTACTGTGCAAAGAAGGTATTTTTCAATGTTAGCTCTTTTGTGTTTTTTGCTCCTGTTTCTTCATCCTGACTGTTTTTCAGCCTTGGTGAAACAAAAATATTCCAAGTAAAGAAACTCTAAAATATAATTAAAATAGATAAATACTCTTACCAAGAAAAGCTAGAGAACTGATCGATTTGACCATGTTTAGAAACACTTAAAATACTTCTCAAAAAAATACCATTTTGCTTGTTTGTTTTAGATACCACAGCAGTCTTATTTTCCTGTTGCTCCTGTGCTTAAAAACTAGAAGTTAATGTCACACGGGTCTAGCCGTGGGTCTGGGAAACCACTCAGTCTTGTTAACAGTCCCAGGTTTAGGGGTTGGCTTTCATTACTGAACGCTTTGTTTCATTGGGCAGTTGGAATATATTTCCTTTATATTATAAGGAGTAGCAGTTCTACACAATAATATGTTCCATACTTCTTTTATAACAGGGATGACTGTAAGTTCCAATAAAGATGGCTCAGGAATGATAGTCCGTAGCGTCATCCATGGTGGTTCCATAAGCCGTGATGGACGAATTGGTGTAGGGGACTGCATTCTCTGTATTAATGAAGAATCAACCACTAATTTGACAAATGCACAAGCCCGGGCTATGCTAAGGAGACATTCGCTCATTGGACCTGAAATAAAGTAGGTAAAGCTAGGACATGAGTTGGATAGGGAAGCATTAACAGTCACACAAAGTAGAGTCCACGTATGGTAGAAATCAGTATTTTAAATCAGAAATGTTTTTTTCTTTGTTTTCCTACAACATGTTATCATCTCAAATTGAGTCTTCGTATAGATGGAACATGAAATTACATGAGTTTTTCTGTGTTGTTTGCAAAAGAGTTCATTGCAGTTGTTATAACTCTGCCTATTCTGATAGAAGAAAAAGGCAATCAGAGGCATTTAAAGGGTGTTTTCTCAAATCTGGCTATTCAGACCAGAGTCTTTAGTTACCTAACTTTAGGCAGGAGTTGCAATTAGCATTTTTCATTAACCATGTGGCTATAAAGCCTTTGTTCCAAGTCAAGACAGTAATGAAACTTTATCTGAAGTATTTGTGGTTGTTAAAAAATGAATTGTTCTCTTGATTTTCTTTGTAGAATGTCTTTATAATTCATTAATTTTTTTGATGCCAAACAGAAAGTCTGACACAATGTTAATGCTAGAAAATAGCCTTTTAAATGTGGTAGTGTTGAGGTGATCCTTGCTTTCACTTATAACTATTTTCAGTAGGTCTTTGAAAAATGTCTATTGCCCACAGTTTTGCCAACTGATCAGTCTTGTCAGTTTACCATGCTGTTTTTCTGATCACAGTAGACAGTGGAGAGATTCCCACGTTTGTGTGTGCTTGGGGAAGCTCAGGCTTTGTTTGTACTACAAAGATTCACTGGCTGAGCTGACCTGCTTTAAAATTCAGTCTAGCTAAACCAGAGCAGAGTGCTAATGTAGACATGTATAAAACAGTTTAACCCTTGCTTATATCAATTTGGCTGAGTTGGGCTGTTTGTAGATGTGCTCACCATTTTCTAAACTATGATTAACTGATTTGCATCACACAGTTGAAATGAAATTTCAGTTTGAATTAAGGGCTAATTGATGATCGAGGGGGTTTGCCTCCTTCACAGACTAGTAGCCTGTGTGCTTGAGCAGGGCTGGCGACTTAATCAGTATACTGTTACTTAGTCACAGCACATTTGACTTTGTAAAGGCATTGCTTTATGCCTGATACCCTACTGTGTTGCAAAAACCCAACTGAGGGCATTTATACATGTGCTGTGGGAGATGGGGTGGGGGGGCACTTTAATTAGAGACATTCCCAGAGCCGCTCTAATTAAAGCACCCAGAGAGTCACGTATCAGCGTCCCCACACTGAAAAATGATGACAGGGGTGCTTTAATAAAGCTCGTCGAATGAGCTTTAGTTAATGTGCCCCTACCACCAGTTTTAAGTGTTGGGGGGCTGATACACGTGATGCTAGCGTCTACTGGAGCTGATTAATCGAGTCTGCATTGATGCATTGTAATTACAGCGCATTGGAGCAACCTCAGTGTATGTGTGTAGGCACCCTGATTTTCCTTTGAGGAAATTGATATTTGCAATGCTTATCTGGGTTCCTAAGGACTTTTTTTCTTAGAAGTAATGCTGTATATACATGTTAATTAATACAGTTTAAATTGTCTAATTCAGACTACCCTAGTCTTCATTATCTTTAATCCTCATTCAATAAAATTCATTAATCTAATTTTAATTTAGACTACAGATGTCCATGTGTATATAGTGACGGCTGTACTCCAGGTTAAACCTAGAAAAATGTAACGTCTATAAACGACTTTGGTGACTCATTAACATGTGTTAATCAATTTAAGCAAGAATTTAGTTATTATTTTTAGTTAATTACTAGCCTTTTTTTAATATAGGCAGTTTCAGAGCAGCCTTAGTGACAGTAACTGCAGCTCTTTGAGCAGGCATGGTTTTGTGGGTGCAGCTGCACCAGGATTTTTCACTTGACCTAGTACTTGGCTTGGTGAGTATCTGACCTTTTCACCCTGGTGGCCAGATAGGCAGTGTTTGGTGTCCAGATTTGGCCAGTGGGCCTGATCCAGTTCACAGGACAGGTGTGGCAGGACCCTGACTGTGTAGGGAAGGAGGGACGCTGGGGGTATGGCCTGGCCCCAGTCCACCCACGTGAGGGAAGGGGTTTGCCCTGGCCCCAATCTAGCTGCATGGGGCTTGGGAATTAAGCAGTGGGAGAGGTATGGTAGTATTAATTGCCACTGTCCCCCCTCTCCCCGACACCAATCTTTCCTGATCCATGGGAAGTCCTGCAGGCGAGATGTCATGGCTCCATGGGCCAGATTTGGCCCGCAGGCCAAGTGTTGAGTACCTCTAGACTAGAAGATTTGGTCTTTCAGCTAATAGCTAGAAGATAATTTAAGCTGATTTTGTTTATAGGATAGCATGTATTAATTGTATAAACAATGACAGAACTGTAACTACCAATCACAAGTACCAATGAATCAGTATATACCTGAGCTTTCAGTTTTCAAATGATTTCTGCTGCCAGTATTGAACTGAATTGTGTGCATTTGTATAATATGAACATATACAAAACTTTATATATAAAATTTGAATAATTTTTAATAATACCTCAGTCAAATAATCAAACACAGATTATTTTTGTTTAGTATTTATGCTTGTTTTTTATTACTGATATGTTTTATAATATATGAGTTTATACTAGAAGGGATGGGTGTGGTTTTATTTTTGGATCTATCTCTGATATCAGAATCTGATCCCACTGTAAGCATTGCACTGGAACATTGCAATAATCAGAAAATCTCAGAAATAAGAGCAGTTGCCATTTTACAGCCTTACAAGTGCCATACATGATATAGGTTCAAACTGAAGCCTTCTCTTGCTGCTGCAAAGAAGTAGCCCCATGAAAGGCCAAGATCCTGCAATAATGTGCATAGGAGGCTTGTAAGAGTAAGGGTTGAACCATTTGGCTCTTTGGTCAATGCCGCACCACTTCTCTCCTCTTTTTCATTGTAAAATGCCAGAGAAATATTGTATCATAAAACCAGACCTGGGCATTTTTAAGGAAATGTTCAGGCTCAGTAAGAGAACTATAGTGTTCAACAAGTTTCTTGAGTCTAGACTGTATTAGTTTGATGACCTAGTGATAGTGCCTAGTACTCCCATGCAGGAGACTCTACTGGTTCTATGCCCAATCATTCAGGGTAGCAAGGGTTAAGAGTCTCTTAGGAATCATCTTATTTGGGGGGCAGGCACTGATATGACCACCATGTTTAATATGTAGTTTCATGGGCTTGGGTCTACATTATAAGTTCCACAAGTGAGAGGCCACTGGGACTCTTACAGGAATTGTAGTGGCCTTTGTATGTGGGTATGGGAGAAGAATTAAAAAAAAAAACTCTTTCAGTTACAAAGAACATATTTTACAAGAAACATGAGTTGCCAAGAGATAGTCAAAACTTTGTACTTGCTGCATATTGCAAACTGCAACTTTATTTTATTTTATACAAAGATATTTGAGTTTTGGGAGTTCAAGAACAGTCCGTCTGAGTTCCAGGTTTCATAATTTCTTTATGAGAAACCAGATGTGTGGCCTCCCCAGAATGTATTCTGCTTTACTTCTCACTCCACCTTGCCAGGAGCTCTTATATTTCTGTAATAATAGCCAGGATTTTGTGTTCAGCAGCAGCTGCTTGTAACATCTGCTAGATAATTACTGAGCTGAATCAAAATTCACCTGCCTTAACCTAAAGTATGGGGATGAATTCCTGATCAAGGAATAAAAGATTGATTGCAGTTCCATTTTTCCATGCTTGTTAATAATCATCGCTATAGACATCAATAAAGAGCAGATGCTTTTCGGGGGAGGTGTAGATGGAATGGAGGTGGAAGGGGTAAAGGAAAAAAAAAAAAGAAAAGGGGAAAAAAGAAAATAGAAGCTCACACTTTTAACTGCATATGTATGCATTGCACATTCAGCATGAGACATTGACATTTGTTAACACCATTGTAAAAGATGCTGCATCGTATGCTTCACATTCTAGATCTTCTCCAGCACCTGCTGATGATCAGGCCCCCTTTTATGTGTGAGTATTGGTGATTCAAAAGCTCATTATGATTCTGTGTTGCAACTTGTCTGTGAAATCATTTCATGCTTTTATAACATCCAAAATGCCAGGGATATATCCAGATATAGGTACAGTAAATATAAATATAAATAAATAAATAAATAATCGCGTTTAAGCATGCAGTCTGGAACAGACTTCCTGAGACTGTATTAAAAAACACTCGTATTCTGAAAATTTGCTGCTGATTTTTATTTTAATCATACTATCCTCTCAGAAAGTGACCAAAGAGCTTGGATGTTAGGGGCTAAACACTGGAATTAATATGGATGTAGATGTACTGATATCTGGATTAATCTCAGTGTCATATTTTCTGTGGCACTAATGTTTTATTTTCTCCATAGATAACCAACAGGTTTGGATTAGTCATAAAGTAGTAATTTGTCCAAATGTGTTATATACATCACCGCTCAGTTTGTTTCCTCTGTTAGTGTTGAAAGGTTTTTGTGTGGCTGTTTGATCAAGCATGCCATAAATGTTCTTTTTGAACTGCATGCAGTCTTGTGTTTATGAAATGTTTTCATATCTACACCATTCGGTGTTTCCATTGTCGCTGCTTCCTTTGCAAAGCATGTCTTAGAATGTTTTTTTTCTACAGCTCATCAAACTGGAAACAGTAACATTTTCATTTTAAAGCTGAGCAGTTACGAAAGAGAGGAAGTTATTAAAAACTACATCTGCCTTCTCTTGAAATTGCTAATATGTTAACCTCTCTTACAGCCAAGGATTGTAATACACTGTTTACTTCTAACAGCCATTTACACATTTCACAATGTATTCTATGCTTTTCTCTCTATCCTCCCAGCAGTTTGTTTCACTTCTCCATTCTCCTTTCACATCACTTCTAGGAGTAAGTTTCAAAGTAGATGTCAGTCCCTCTGATGGATGAGTCTTTTAAGTGCTGGAGTAAAACAGTGTTATCTTTACTTCTCCCCCAAAGCACTAAGAACAGTATAGTTCCAGTGGCCCTCATCCCTGAGAATCCTCACTGTCCCAGGCTCTTGGTCACTGAACACTGGACCATACAAAATCCTGAGCAATTCCTAGAGGTGCTGAGCACTTGCAGGCCTTACTGATGTGGACATTCTACACTCCATGTTCAAGTTCAGCTTAAAAAGATGTCTGTGAGAACTCGAATTTATAGGGCCCGTTCTTGGCAGGCATGAATCCACTGCAGTTAATGGAATTACTCCTTCATTGAACTTGGCCTCTTCTCTGTTGCAAGGAGAACAGCCATAAGAGAGTTTGGCAAAGAAGATGGCCATTTAGTAAAACTAAGTATTCCAAAGATAAATATGGAGTTATCTGGCCTTATACCAGTGGTGACCAAACAATATGCTTCACAGGTTGGTCGGCAGACTATCTGCAGACTAGATTTGGCCAGTGGGCTCAATCTGGCACACAGGGCCGGCATAGCAGGGCCCCATCTGACCTTGGGAGGGTGCACGCCTGGCTCTGATCAGAATGTCCTGGGTAGCATAAGATATGCGGGGGAGGGAAGAGAGTGGGGAACAGCTTGGCATGCATCTGGACATATGGGGAGAGTGGGTGAGGGTTAAGTGGAGCAGCCCCAATCTGGATGCTCCAGGGAAGGGGGTAGGGCTGTGGGAAGCAGCCTGGCCCCAATCCCATTGCATGCCAATGGCCTGGGTGGAGTTTCCACCATTCCCCTGCTGCCAAATATCCAGACACTTGGGGATCCTCATGGGCTGGATGATTTTGTTCCATGGGCCAGATATAGCTTGCAGACTAGGATGTGAGCAGCCTAAAGCAGAGCCTTACACCTTGAAATTTTGGATTTTCCACTACAGCTAGTTCTGTAATTTAAATTTAATCTGGGCACTGTGATATAAACCAAAGGGAGAAAAGCTAAATGCTAGTCATGTTAAAACTTAGGAAGTGACAGTAATGACTGGGGAGCACATTTTAAGGTTCCATCAGTACAACAGAGATGCTTTGAGTGCTCTGACCAGCAGATACTCACCTCATAATCCCAAATACTTTATTGTGTCACAACCCAAAGTTGTGGTTTTTGTTTGTGTGTGTGCTTTGGCACCGCTAAATTATTTCCCGCCAATTTGTCGCTTTCTTTGCACGGTAGAGTTCTCTGCTGCTAGAGAGAACTCTGGTGCAGCAGGGGATTTCCTGCCGGATTACAGCTTCTTTGCAGGGTGCATTTCTTTTGCATCATAGTGATACACGCTGCAAAGGAGTTCCCGCCATTTGTATTTGGATTCGCGCCACATTATTGGCCAATTCCTAATGTAGGCACACGTGGTGGCTAGCGTTTGGCTTGCTAGCCGTATAAAAGGCTTGGGTAGTTTCCGCCCAAGCCGGAGGAGGGAGGAAGAGAGAGAGATTCTGTGTGAAGATCTCCAAGCGCTGCGGACCCGGCACACCTCCGCTAAGCAGGCAATAGAGGCAATAGAACCGAGCCTACGGAGCTTTCGCTTCTCGCCTCTCCCCGTCACCGAGCGCAATCCTAGACGTATCCCTTTCCTGTAACTTCGGACCTGTGGAGCCTAAGTAACTCCGGGGAAACTTTTCGAACCCAACTTAACCGGACCCGCGGAGCCTAGCAAACTCCGTGGGAGCAATCGATTTGTCAGAGTCCTCCAACGAGGGTTCAAGCGGGAGCTGTGCCTGGAAACCTGTCCAGCCTACACCAATACCATCTTTGGGTGTAAGTAAATAATCTTTTCAATCAACCATTACGCCTCCGTAACTAATTCTAACTCGCGTGCGCTAAACCGCCCTGCGGTTCTCTCCCGCCCCGCGTGCCCAGGCTACTGGCCACAGCCCGTGTGTGCACCGAAGACGGGTCTGGTACGACCCTGGTTTGCTCCCGGCTTGCCCATGGCGGCCAGAATGGGATCGGAATCACCACCGCACATGGCGACGAGGGCAGGATTGGGGCCCGGCCCGCACATGGCGACGAGGATGGGATTGAGCTCAGGAGAGAATGCGCACGTAACAACTCAGACGGAATTAAGAGAGAACACGCTAGAGTTAGAATTGGTTAGGAATTGCCCTTGGCGCGATAACCGATGCCAAGTGAAAAGCTTTGAAGAATTAGAGATCCATATCGCTTACCACCAGGCGGGTGGAACGGGTGAAAGATTTGTAAGTGGCCGTTTGTCGCTAAAGGGAGAAGAGGGAATCTCCGAAGACGGAGCCCGGAGAGAAAGGGAAGTATACTTGCTCCCTGCGGCGTTCGGGTGTATAATGAGAGATGAGCGGGTCCTGTTTAGGCCCCTCGATACTGTGTCCCTCGCCGAACCCAACCCGGCGGGCGAAACGAACCCGACTTTCACCCGGGAGTGTGCCCGATGCCTACGATATGCTCGGGAGAGTGAAGAACCGGAGCCCATCGGCCCGTTCCCCCCGGGGATGATAATGTCTAGATTACGGGGTCACGAGCTTCCATCCGAGCTCCGCGAAGATCTAGAGACAGAGGAATGCCCCGCGGACGAAAGAATGGCCTTGCGGTACGACAAGGGGGGAGAAGGTAGTGCAACTATTCGTACTATAATGAATCTAATGCAGAAAAATCTAAGTTTGAAAGCCCAGCTGCAGATGGCGATTCGATCGGTCAAAGAAGCGGCTGAGTAAAAGGAGCCTGAAACGCCAGTCCAAGATGGCGCTGAGCAAGAGGGAGACCGCGTGGAAGAACCAGAAAAGAAGGGTGGAGCTTCTAATGAACCCGTGAGAGTTCGGTCAGCGACTCCGCCCATCGACGCAGCGTCGTCGCCGGCAACCCCGCCTAGCGACGCAGCAGCATCTCGGCTGACCACGCCTTCCTGCCGACGAAGGAGAGAGTCAAGTGGAGGAGAGCATCCACCCCTCCTGCTTGAAACAACGACAGCAGTAGTAACCCCCGCGGCAGCAGTTCAGCCTTTAACAACATCGACTCCCGAAAAAACAGCTTGCCCTGCAATCACGGTTGGCCCAGCAACGGATGGGCGAGATGTCGTCACCAGTTGCATTCATGCTTGGACAGATCTACAACAATGGTATAAAGAATCTGAAATGGAATCTGAGGAAGCTATAATTTCATGGCTAGATCTTATGGCCACGGAATTTAAACGTGATTGAAGAGTAATCTTCTTTGTCAATTGCTGAGACTGCGTATCCTGATGGAGCCAAGATTGTCTAATGATTGGGACTGTCAACACCCGACTAGGACCCAAGGCACCAGACGACGTGGATCCGATCTCCCACCACTACCACCAAGAACCCTAGAGGAGCGATACATGTTTGGATTTCTCCTACAGCGTTCCGGACTTAACAAGCGGCAGCTTCGGATTTTAGGGGACGCAGGCCAATGGCAGTTAGCTTATGAGTTAGGTTTCCGTTATTTAGAAGAGCCAGATGATGAATCTTCGACGATTTCGTCTAATTAAGCCATGAAAATCATTTAAAATTGTTTAAGTTTGCTGAATTAGATCATTAATCTGTTTTGAGAGTTTTCTGTTTACAGATTCGGAATTCAGAGCGTGTGGCGAGGAGGAGCCCTAAGAAGGATGACACCACCAAAAGAAGCGAGGGCCTGACGTACAACTTCGCCACGACGCCCACTGAAGCCCTGATCGTGCAATTTTTGTTATGAATCAGATTATGTGTTTATGTTGGTTATTATTTCTTGATTGTTATGTAACTTGATCCCAGGACAGCGAATTTTATGTTTGTGTATTTGTTTGATGGCTTGTTTACTCGTTGGATGATTACGACAAATTTCTAGATTGCTCGAAAGAGTGTGGCATAATTTAGCTATGCTCTCAGCAAGGGAGGATGTCACAACCCAAAGTTGTGGTTTTTGTTTGTGTGTGTGCTTCGGCACCGCTAAATTATTTCCCGCCAATTTGTCGCTTTCTTTGCACGGTAGAGTTCTCTGCTGCTAGAGAGAACTCTGGTGCAGCAGGGGATTTCCTGCCGGATTACAGCTTCTTTGCAGGGTGCATTTCTTTTGCATCATAGTGATACACGCTGCAAAGGAGTTCCCGCCATTTGTATTCGGATTCGCGCCACATTATTGGCCAATTCCTAATGTAGGCACACGTGGCGGCTAGCGATTGGCTTGCTAGCCAAAAAGGCTTGGGTAGTTTCCGCCCAAGCCGGAGGAGGGAGGAAGAGAGAGAGATTCTGTGTGAAGATCTCCAAGTGCTGCGGACCCTCGCGGACCCGGCGCGCCTCCCCTAAGCAGGCAATAGAGGCAATAGAACCGAGCCTACGGAGCTTTCACTTCTCGCCTCTCCCCGTCGCCGAGCGCAATCCTAGACGTATCCCTTTCCTGTAACTTCGGACCTGTGGAGCCTAAGTAACTCCGGGGAAACTTTTCGAACCCAACTTAACCGGACCCGCGGAGCCTAGCAAACTCCGTGGGAGCAATCGATTTGTCAGAGTCCTCCAACAAGGGTTCAGGCGGGAGCTGTGCCTGGAAACCTGTCCAGCCTACACCAATACCATCTTTGGGTGTAAGTAAATAATCTTTTCAATCAACCATTACGCCTCCGTAACTAATTCTAACTCGCGTGCGCTAAACCGCCCTGCGGTTCTCTCCCGCCCCGCGTGCCCAGGCTACTGGCCACAGCCCGTGTGTGCACCGAAGACGGGTCTGGTACGACCCCGGTTCGCTCCCGGCTTGCCCATGGCGGCCAGAATGGGATCGGAATCACCACCGCACATGGCGACGAGGGCGGGATCGGGGCTCGGCCCGCACATATTGCAGACACATTTGTAAAATTTCTGCTTATTTCTGCATTTGTAGTAAGGTGAAATGTGAATAATCAGAGTGACAGGTGGAAGTACCTAGATGAATGGCCCCTTTTGTTTAAAATGGATGATATTTTTAGGCCTTTTATAATGGAAAGAATCTTTAGGGCTGGCCCCACAGTGGATTTGTTGGGCTTTTTTCCCTGTTCATTCTTCAGGGAAACAACATTTCTTACATTTTATGCCAGATGAGGGGGGAGAGAACAGGAATTCCATTTCTCCAGGATGGAGCAAGGTACAGACCCAGGCTGAACTGATGTTGATTAATCAAAACCCCAAACCTCATCAACCTGTTGACTGGGGGTAATATTTCTGACCTTTTCTCCTTCTGCTCCATTAGAGGGATAAAACAAGGTTACTTAAAAAGATGATTGGCAGGATATGTCCCATGTTTTCCTTAAGTATAACCACCCTGCCTGTTTGCAGTCTTGGCAGTCCTGTAATTATTCATTCTGTTGTTCAGTTAAAGCCCTAATGTTTGGAGGCTTCTTGTCACGAAGGTACTATTTTTGTTAGCACTGACTTTAAAATAGGGAGCTATATCTTTTACCTGTATTTCCCCATATCACTCCTGATTTGATGATAAAGTGCTGCGGAGTTGCACTGTTGAAAGTGCTGCGGATGATCTGTTGAAAGTGCTCTTTCTAATTTTTCTACATCACCTTCCTATTTGTCGTTGTACCTACCTTCTCCTCCTTGTCTATTTTATGTTTTTCATACAACTACAACAACAACAACAAAAATCAAAGCCTTGATAGAAGCCACAAAGGCTACCATAACACTTATGCAAATGAACTTCCAAAACCATTTCCATGTAGCACTTTGGACAGAAGTACCAAACAGATTCTTCTGTTTGCTTATACTTATTTTTTTGTTGTTGCAAATAGGTTATTCAGCATGACAGTCATTGCCACAAAATAAACTGTAACTGCTTCCTGAGTTCATAAGTGGTGCAGTTAGCACTAGTGGATGCCTGTACAATTTATCATTTTGACTATAGGTGCATAGTAAAGTGACTAATTCGTTAGGGATATGTGGAGTTCCCTGTGCCTTGGCTCCCAGCAATAACATTTTGGCCCTTATGTCAGTTGGCATGTTAAGTAATCTCAGATGGCTAATCCTTCCTCTTCAGAACCACCAGGTATGATCCATGATTTGTTTTACATTTATGTGTTTATTTTATTGCAGTATTACCTATGTGCCAGCAGAACAGTTGGAAGAGTACAGAGCTAGTTTGGGAGAACAGCCAGAGGGAACTATGCCTTTTGACCTCTTCTCTTCACATACTGTCAGGTGACTCATCTGCTTTGCTTTACTTCTTCCCATATGTGTAGCCTTGCAAAATTCTCCTCATGATTTCATTTTTCTGTAAGAAGGAAAAATGTGATTTTTTTGTAAACTGTCAATCAGTTATCAAGCTACAAGGCTGGCTAATAAAATTTGTACCTTCAGTAGCGAGTTGCCATGACAGTTTTGTAAGACATGTATACTTATAGATATTTGTAAAAGGGAGGTGAGTATAAACTATTTTAAATCCTATTGTAAATAAATCAGTCTCTTTTTTGCACTCGAAAAGCTTGCCAGTTGTTGGCATTTCTAAGACAGAGAGGCAGCAATGTGATAGAGTGGGTAGAGCCAACATCAGAATCAGGGGAGGTTCCAGAGACCAGAATCGTGAACTGAAACACAGGTCAGGAACTAGAAGGTCCAAGGCAGAAAGGAAGTGAGAGGTTAGGAGAGTGCCAAAGATCAGGATAATGGGAATCAAAAACAGTGGGGACAGCTGAGCAGGAGCAGACTAAAACAACAGCAGGGCTAGGGACAGTCATTCAAAAAACCTGAACCTGAATTGATTCAATCTTTGCAGGTTAGTCTAACTTGGCCAGGCTAAATCAGTTTTGTAACCAGACAGACATCTCAGAAATGCAGGCACATGCCTGTAGTGGCTCAGGTTAGAAGCAGGAGTGCAGGTGGGGTGGGGGGGCGCTAGAGCAGCCTTCCCTTCCCTTGCACAGAGGTGAGGTGAGCTGAGGGGGGCGTGGCTAGGCCTGGGCAGGATACTCTGATTATTTCCCCCCCCCCCCAGCAGTCCAGCAGGGAATGTTTATCACCCCTAACTCATAGTTTATTAACCCATTAAGAAAACAAAGCCTCTCTCCATTAACTAATGGAGCTCTTCTTAAACAGCTCTTCCAAGGAAGGTCATTAAGCTACCTGTTGATTAGATCCAAAAAGTCTGTCTGCCTGTTGTCTCCCAAAGCAGGACTGTAGCCAGCATGTGGTCTGCTAGCTAATGCTGAGGTGTCTATGTAAGGCAGAGGGGAGGGGGGAATAATTCTGGAGCTCAGCCTGGTGGTGGGAGAGCAGGTGGAGGGTCACTCTGAGTGCAATCCTGGCTCCGACCACAGCTCTGGCCAGTGACTCTCCCTGCCTCCCACCAGCTGGCTCAGCTCCATGGAGCTGCAGAGCCTCCCACTGCCAGGCTGAGCTTGCCAGGGCTGAACTCTGAGCTGCTCTGCCACTGGTTCTTCCACACATCAGGCTGAGCTCCATGGGGCTGGCAAAGCCACTCAGAGCACAGCCCTTGCTCTCCCTCGCCTCCCACCACTTAGCTGCAGTCCGAGCGACTCCACCAGCCCCACAGAGCTGAGCCTGGCAGCAGGAGGTGAGGGAGAGCCACTGGCCAGGGCTGTGTCCAGAGCCAGGGCTGCGTTCCGAACGGCTCCAACAGTGTCTCCTGCTGCCTCCCACTGCCGGGCTAATCTCCATGGGGCTGGCGGAGCTGCTCAGAGTGCAGCCCTTTTTCTCCCCCACTTCCCACCACAGGGGTGAGCTCCATGAGGCTGTTGGAGCCGCTTGGAGCACAGCCCTGATGAGCACAGGCTGGCAGCTGGAGGCTCCGCAGGCCCACAGAGCTGAGCTGGCGGAGCTGCTCCGAACACAGCCCTGGCTCTGAGCACAGCCTTGGGCAGTGGCTCTACCCTGCCTCCCTCTGCTAGGCTCAGCTCTGCGGGGCTGCGGAGCCTCCCACTGCCGGGCTGTGCTCACCAGGGCTGCGCTCCAAGTGGCTCTGCCACTGGCTCTCCGGCCGCTTCCCACTGCCAAGTTGAGCTCCATGGGGCTCGCAGAGCTGGTTGGAGAGCTGCCCAGTGGCAGGAGGCAGGGAGAGCCAGGGCTGCACTCTGAGCGGCTCCGCCAGCCTCACAGAGCTCAACCTGCCCTCCCAGCACTGCCGGATTCCTCCCAGGGGCGCAGGCCCCAGATCTACATGTGGGATGATAGGAGGCTGCTGCTGCTGCCTGGGGCCAGCAGCAGTCTTCCCAGTGCTAGGCACGGGCTGCACCCAGTGCCAGTCCCAGGAGGCAGCCTCCTGTCATCCCGCGCACAGATCTGGGGGTCTACACCCCCAGGAGGAGTCCAGCACAGCCCCGCAGCCCTCCCTGGGGTGTGGACCCCCAGATCTGTGTGCAGGATGACAGGAGGCTGCTGCTGCTGGCAAGTGACATGAGTTTTGCTTTTAGCAGTTTGAGGTGCAGTTTCCCAGTAACCCCTGCAACTATCTCCTTGAAACATGACAGGCTTCATGCCCTCAGATAGGGCTACCACCCCTGCTATTTTCATCTGAATCAGGCAAGAAATGACAAAGTTATAGGCATTTTCATGATTCCCCATTATAGCCTTTGGGCGAAACGTCAAAACGCATCGAAACAGCGGAACTGTTTCAAGAAAACAAAATGGAACAGCGCTTCGAAATGAGACAAAATGACAAAATGAAACGCTGTTCCTTTGAAATGGTGAAACAGAAGTTGAAATGAAACAGTGCTGTTTCGCACAGCCCTAGTGTCTGTTGGTGTGCTGATTGGCCTCCACACTACCTGAGAGGCTTAACCCTTCAGTCACAATGCAATGAGAGACTATATGTGAATACAGCTTGTGAATACTCTTCATTAATTAAGTGGGCCTTTTAGAAAAAGCACTGAGGAAATACTAAAATACTGGGGAAAAGTTACTGACGTATTATAATTAAAAGAAAGCAGATACAGTAAAATCTCTGGTAACCAGCACCTTAAAAGCCGGCATGCTCTGTTATCCATGGCCTGGGGACATAACAGGCTGCGTGGGGCCCACCTCCCTGTCCTGAAGAGCCCGCAGGAGGGGCGGTGACGCCTTGGATGTAGTGGGAGAAGTGGTGGCCTGAACAGGCAAGGATATCTGTTCGGGCCACTCAATTAACTGGCATATTTTGTTATCCGGCATCCCCCATTCCCAGGAGATGCCAGATAATAGAGCTTTTACTGTATAAAACTTTTATGACAGATTCAGTCAAATCAAACAGTTATTTGGGATATTTCAGATAGAAGTTCCAGTGTTGTTTATTATTACCTGTACTGTTCCAAAATGTAAATTATGACATTTCTATTTCATCCAGAAAATACATTGGAAAAATTACATGGGATTTTACAACTGGAGAATGAACAGTTCTCTTTGTTCTCTTATAGGCTTTAAAATCCTAGTAAAATGTTGGCTGAGATTTTCAAGTGTCTGGCAATTTTGAATGCCTCCTTTCTTGAGAGTGTAGCTGAAGATGGCTTAGAGAGACCTATATTTATCAGAGAAAAAGAGATTGCGCAACAGTTACTTTAAATCACTAGACATTTTTTCCCCACTGGAAACAAAATATTACTCATCCTAAAATTTAATTCAACTCAAATTCAGAAGTGTAGAATATTTTTTTCTGTGGTTGTTGTGGAAGGGAATTCTGAAATACAGCATGTATTATAACAGACTTCCTATAAGGAAGTCCACTGAATGGCTGGTGACTCTAAATAGTTCACAGCTGTACCAGAGAAGTTTTAAATCTTTCTAACAAGAAAGAAGCACTTGCACAGCAAGCTTTGGCTAAACAAGCACTAACAATCAGAAGTAGAAAATTATTTGTATTTTAAAATTGATTTTAATTCTACTGGGAAAGATCTGCATTTCAGCAATATGTTCGTATCTTTTGCAAACAGACAAATATGCTACATCCTTTAGTATTTTTATTCATATCTCTGTATGTAAAAATCATGGCTACCTCCATGCACTTAAGAAATGCTAATTCTGGCAGTTGGAGCTGATCAGTGAAGTTTGACAGTGAACACCGGTGTCTTGTTTAGAACTTTGAAAGTAGTCTGCATGCTCTCATTTATTAGCAGAGATCTTCCAGAACTTCCAGAACGAGAAGAAGGGGAGGGAGAGGAAAGTGAACTTCAGAATGCAGCTTATAGTAATTGGAACCAGCCCAGACGGTAGGTATGGATTTGGAATCAAATGACATTCTCAGAAACAGAATTTGAATTGAAAAAATAATACTTGTGGATCCATTAAGCGTAACATTTGAAGTACGTGCAAAGTAACAGACAAAGTAACAGCATTGTACAAATAGTGCCTGTATGTTTTTGTCGCAATCATTCTAAATCCCTGTGATCCAATTTAGATGCTGATTGCTTGGGCAGATTAGTTTAAAATTTTAATTTACAGTAATTTACTTAAGCCAGGGGAATCTAAAAATTAACTCCTCACAGAAATGATTAGTAGGTTGGTATCAACTCGTTGGGAGAAACCCTTCCAAGTATAAGAATGTGTTATGCTGTTGATAGCTCACATAGTAGATGAGGAGAAGGATTCAAGAGGCTTAACTAGAAATCCCAAATATGGAGAAGGATTAAAAAAAAAAGAGGTTGTATGCTACAAAGTGAAAAGGCAATGGATAATTTATCCTTCAGCCTGTTGCAAGAAATCATGCAAATAGGCCTTTGTAAATTACAGAAGAGAGTAACAGAAGTACAGAAGAGAGTACATGTAGATCTAATATATTTCTGTCTGCTTTTCATCATTATAGGGTTGAGCTTTGGAGAGAACCTAGCAAGTCACTGGGTATCAGCATTGTTGGTGGCCGAGGGATGGGGAGCCGCTTGAGCAATGGTGAAGTTATGAGGGGAATCTTTATCAAACACATTCTTGAAGACAGTCCTGCTGGCAAAAATGGAACCTTGAAAACTGGAGATAGAATAGTGGAGGTACCGTACAAACTCCATTTTGTGTAAGAAATGCATAACCACGTAGGGCAATACTTACTTGTATATATCACCTTGTTACCATTTAAATATCTCTGAATGGATAAAACAATTCTGAAATGCAAATACCATGTGATTACTGCACCTTCCCAGGTTTTCTTTGACTGATATTGCGTGAATGTTTTTCTTTTTCCATACAAAATATAATTACTATATAATGACTGTAGTCCTGCCACTGCCTGTCCCCATCTTTTACTTGAATCCAAGATGAGGGCCTTTTTTTCCCCATGTTGAATGGGGGGGCAAACCTTATCTTGGATTCAAGTAATTATGGTGTATCAGTTATTATTCCCTGGTCCCTAATTGCCATTCAGTAAGCTCAGGGTGACTAGGCCAGATGAAACTCTGTTTCTTCTGCTTGGAGAGGTGGTCCAGGTAGGTGAGTAACACCTGAGGTAGCATTTCATTACAGGGCTGTGACTTCCACCTAGGACAACGTACAGAATCTAGATGTAGGAGATGAGAATAGGCTGCATCTTTTACAATAAGTAGGCATAGGCAGGGGACCACATAACTTCAGTTGATAAACAGGTTTGAGGCACAATTTGTACTGCATTAGGTGCATTTATAGTATCCTGTATAAATAAATACTTATGTAACACAAGGATATTGTTATCCATCAAGGTGCTCAAGTAACTCACTGTCTAAATAAGAAATGTGGAGCTCTACATGGTCCCATAAATAGTCCTGTATTCAGAAATGCTTGGAGTTGGCTTAAGTATTTTAGTTCATCTCTCACATGAAAACATTGATTGAACAAGCATTAAATGTCTTTTACTTTGATTACAAAGATAATTAAAGGTCCATATAACTAAAGCATAAGCTTTTAATGAGTATGCAGACTGTCCCAAAAATGAAGCTTACAGGTGTGGTTGTGGGATGGAGCTTCATGCTAATCAAAAGGCCACAGATACACTATGTATGCATGTAAGTATATGTGTAGTTTCTGTTTGTCATGTGACGTATTGTGGCTCTGCTCTTTTTAGTCAGCACATACCACCACTTCAGTTACCTGAAGTTTACAGAGATGTAACATAAGTTCATAACAGGGATAGAATGTGCTGCTTTAAATTGTTTTCCTTCTCTTTTCTTTATTTTACACTGGATTATTACGTTTCAGATAAACTGGGGAAACAAAACCCTTACTAGATGGCCTTATGTGCAAAAATTATCACTAAAAACCCTTATATGTTGGCTTAGAGCTACTATCATTGTCTTTATGCTTTTCTAACTCTAACCTCACCATAGCATGGATGTTGAATGGCTAATGAGAGAAAATTTTTTTTACACATCAGTACATATTATTTTATGGCTAAATGTTTCATGTAAGCAAAGAGCTGTTCTTAGTTATCCTTTTAAAATACTGTTTTTTTAGAAAGCTGTAGAATTTTTAAATACTGTTTTTTAGGTAGAATGCTTTTCAACTGTAGTTTCTGGGAAGGCTATGAAATCGGGAAAAATGCCTGCCATTATTAAAAATACAGTATTTTTGTACTTATTCAGTACTCCTCAACCAAGGATTTTCACATGCTTTATGAAGATCAGTTAATTAAATCTCACAACTGCCATTGTGGGTAGGTGAATATGTCCCTGAGTCTGAATCCTAAATTAGCTGAAGTGATGCTTGGCCAACAGTGTGACTGTCTTCATATTATTCCATATCCTGTAAGCTAGGTCTGTAGGAAAAATGTCCAAATGGAACTTGAATCAAGTAGGTGAATAACCAGTTTTAAAAATATTGAAATCCTGAAATATGTGGCTGGGATCCCAAAACAGCATAAGACACTTCAGTTCCTACAGAAGTACAGTAGGAGCTGGGAGCCTTTCTCCTTTTGATTTCTTTGGAAATCTCACCCTGTTATGTTTTTGCTACCGAAGGGCCTGATTACATCTTCAGTTGAAGTTCTCAGTAGAGACCTATCTATAGTTGCCTTTGACTCAGGCCTTAACAGAAAAACTCAAAGCAAAATGTGGCAGTTAAATCATTATGTTTTTAGCTTTGTATAATGTTAAGTTGAGGCCTTCCGATTACAGGTGGATGGAATTGACCTCAGAGATGCAAGCCATGAACAAGCTGTGGAAGCCATACGGAAGGCAGGCAACCCTGTAGTCTTTATGGTACAGAGCATTATAAACAGAACAAGGGTAAGCATATAGAACCCGGGAAGAAACTTAATACATAGCAGTAGATTAAATACATGTCCAATGGGGTATTATTTGGGGAGGGGGGAAGATTTAATCCTACAAGTTCCATCTCAGCCATTTAGGAACTAAGGTTTAATTTGAAATATTATTTCCATTTAGAATTAAATTGATTTACAGTTGGAATTTATCTCTTGAGCACCAACTTTCAATATTTTGAAATGTCTCAAGGATGTTAATTTGTGAAGGGGCAGAATAGGAGCCTAACAGAAAACAAGCCGTAGAGAGAGAAATTAGAGACAGTATGCGGAAATACATGACAGTACATATTATAATCTTCAGTGGACTTCAGTGGAAGGACCTAGAGGTACACAGCAAACCCTTACTAAGCTGCATGGACATTGCAAACACAGGCTAATGAGCTTTAATATAGTAGCTTGCATCACTTGAAACTAAACTTCCTCATTGAGGATGCTATGTGAGCTGCACATTTATTTACTAGTTGTCTCATAACTTTTCTTTCCCAGCCAGAATCTCTCTATAATTCATCATCATCCTCTGCTCACAGTGGGCAGAAAACTACTAACCCATTTTACCATCAGTCATCTCAGGTAAAGTTGCATGGAATAGCTTTGCTGAATGTTGGTTATTGGTACTCAGAATGCTAAGATGAGCCTCATGCATTTGCTGCGATACGGGCAAGTTTGACAGGGCTTGATGAATGCTTAATATGAGAACGATACCTTTACTTTATCACAGGTAAGTTTTTGTGTTAAAGAAAGGTTCAACAACTCTATTACATTTTAAGATTTACTGTTTGTTAAAATATCCATGTTTTTGTATATATGTAAACAGAGGCATTGCAAATGCTTCTCACTGTACACGTTTTACAGTGTGATTTTGTAAACAGTTTTATTTTCTTAACCTTTTGAAACTTGCATCTGTACTTATAGCAAGAGCTTATAAGGGAATTTCCTCTCTTCATTCACGTGCAGTCATCCAGACAGCTAGCAGCATGCAGAAAGTAGCTATAGTTAATGTGGGACCACAGCACTTCTAGTGAGAGAGACTGTCAGTTTCAAGAGGTTTGCAGTGAGTCAGAACACTTTTGTGCTACAGTTTTCTTTTTTTGTGCTATAGTGTGTGGTTTCTTGCACAAAAGTATTGTTGGAACAAACTCTTCAGGTAAATTGAAATGGAATGTAATCTTCCAAATTCTTCCCTGATTTACATACATTTTATGTATCACAAACGTTTTTAGCAGTTGCATGGTGCATAAGTCAGGATGTCAGGTATCTTTTAAGTTAATATACTTTTATGTTAGAAATATCTAATGCAAAAATGTGAACCACTGTGTATTGGTTTTGTTTTAATATGAGGACTTCATTTTTGATGCAAAGAATATTTATGTTAATTTTATTTCCATGGTACCTCTTTCAGATGCAGTTTAAATATATATGCAGATGACAGATGTGATGGTTATTTGTAATAGGAACCTTGCTAGCAAATTTCCCAAATACTCCTTTATTCTACAGTAAAAAAGATCAGATCTGAAATTACAATAGAAATTCTTATTGTATTGTAAGGAAAATTTCCCCTGTTGAGTTTGTGAGTGGCATTGTCAACGTGGAAGCCATGTCTTTACATTACCTTCCAAGTTGTTTAGATACTGTAGAAATAAGAGATGCTGAACATGGCAAATTAGATTACAGTAGCTTTATTTGGTAAAACAGTACCTAAATATATAAACTTTGAAGAATGGATTTTACAGTATTTCTAAAAGCAGTGTCTTTCTTTATAGAGCAAGTCATGTCTTGATGAAAAAAGGGTGGTGGCAGTTCCATAGTTTGCATTGCTAGAGGCAGTTCTACATTCCTTCTATGTAGTGTGCTACTTATTTTCCAATAGCATTAAGCACATAATGGGAAGGAGTATTTGAGCAACATAGCAATTGTTTCTATCCCTTATAGAATTTAGTTTTTGTATACCTGGGACCTTTTCCTGTCTGCCATTGAATACTAGAGTGGCTGTCTCTCTTTCAAGTGAACATACTTGGTTGAGAACAATTTTTATCTTAAAAGAGAGTGTAATACAACAAGGGTAATGCACACCATCAATAGAATAAAATAAAGCTTATTTTTTCTTCCCCAGATTTTCCCCCAAAGTGTAAGGAAAGTTTCCATAGCAAAAACAATCATATCATGATAATAGAAAAATAATTCAGACTGGCTTAAGAAAAAGTAAGCCATTTCTCACTTTCTTAACTCATAAACATAGAAAGTTTTAGAAAAAAGGGTTGTTGTCCTTCCCACTCATTGGCAAATGACTATTAAATCATTCCCAATAATTTAACTTCACTTCTGCAAAATATATCACTGACGATTTAATAGTGTACATATCACGGCAGGTTTATTAGTATGGCATGAGGTACTGCAAATGATAAAACTAGCCTACTAGAATCAAAATAAAAGCACAAACTATATTTTAAACAAAATTTTCCCCACATTTTCTTACATTTGTTCCCTTCTCAAACTGAAAAATTAAGCAGCTCACTAATGCAAAATAATAAGATTCTGCTCTAGGTATGTGGAATATGATATGTACTAAAATTCAGGCAAACTTAGATATATACTAAAATTCAGGCAAACTTTTAATTTCTCTCACTTATGAACATATGCATTGTTACAGTATTGGTTACATGCACCAGTCTTGAATCTGTGGCTTGAGAGTGGGGATAAGGAGAAGTCCTGCTATTTATATCAATGTGAGTTTTGCTGTGTAAGGACAATCGCAACTAAATCAAAAGGGAAGTTATGGAGAGATTTTTAAAGACATAAATATCAGGTAGAAACCTAATTCTCATTGCTTTTCAATGGGCAGTAGGTACCTAACTCTTAAGGTTTGTGAATTTAAAATCTGCTTTATGTGTAAAAGTGGGAAGCAGAATGCTAGCTTGATCTCCCTAGAGAATGATATAGGTCAGATATAACATGGTAGGGAGGGTAAGTCTAGTATTCTCCTACATGCTATTTAGTATCACTAATGCGTAGCTAAGCTAGAGAAAGACAGCTTTGCTTACCTTCATTCACAGATGTTTGTAGCAAAACACATGAAGTAGGTGTTCTTTACTCAACACAAGATGTCTTGTGGTCTATTCAATAAGCCACAAGCTATTACTTAAAGTCAACCTTTTTTTTGCTTGTATGTTTAGCTCCTGTTATGTTTTCCTTTTAGAGCCCCCCCTTGCCTTTCCAGCAGAATCCCCTTTTCTATAGGCCTCCTACCTTCAGCAGCACTAATCCATTTGCTGATTCTCTTCAGTTCAACACTAACAAGGTTGGATGATCCCTGATGTTCTGCTTTTAATTAACCAAACCTTACTAATGTGTTTGTCAGACATGTGTCTCCCTCTTTGTTTTTGTTGTGTTTGTTTGGTTGGGGTTTTTTACCAATTTTGGGGAAGATATTGTGCTGATGTGGATGGAAATTCCTTGTATTAAGTAAAAATGTCTTGAACTAAGGCACCAAGTGTCAACTTTAGTAATCATAACTCTGGAGGCTGAGCTGCTCAGAGCCACCTAGAGAGTGAGATGCTTTACTTCCAAATCCTTTGGGTAACTTTGCAGATCTCAGCTAAGATTATTGTAGCTCACAATGAATGGAAATATTTTGCTAACTGTTGTTTATTTGATGGTCTTTCTCTTTGTTTTTTTTTTATGTGGCTAGGATTTTCTTTCTTTATTTTTGCTTGTCAACATCCTTTTTTTATAACAACAAAAACTCCCCTCCTTCCCCCCCCCCCCCTTCATTTTTTGGTATCACTAGCAGGATACTGATAGCCTTGGTGGCTAAAAATAGTTAGATTCTCCTTTTTAGTGATTAATTCTTACAGGAACTTATGCAAACATAGAAAAATATAGACTTGATTAAAGGCCGAATCCTGTCCTAATACACATCCATTCAACTCTGATTTCATGCAGTAACTTGTAGATGCTTGTGCATTTGGGGAATGAATTTAGATGTATATGTGTGTTTCTTCAATTAATTCCTTAAGGCCTCGCATCTCAAACCATATAAGGAATATGTATTGTATGTGTTATATATAACCTGTCCCTCTAGTTGTAAATGGAAGGTAAAGGGAATAGCAATAAAACATGAATAATTGCTTATATTTTCCAAGTAACCCCTTATATTTTTTTTTTAAAGTTACCCATAGCTATATGCAAAACTTAGGTTTTTGCAGTTTCTCAGAGTACAGCCTTTTGTTATTCCTGCTTTTTTATGGAGAAAATTAATAAGAAACAGATTCGGAAAACTATTTGCAGATTTGCTGAAACAGGGTTCATGTTAGGCCAATTTTGGCCGTTTTAAAATGAAACATGAATTTGCCTCAGGGCATAAAATATCCCTTTGACATGAAAAGAGTTGTTCGTGTCTAATGCTACATATTGTGAAAGTACTGTAATATATGGACTGCTGTTTTCTATTACTGTAGGAGGTACCGAATCCAGTTAGGGTTACCTTCCGTTGTTCCCCAACTAACCCCTTTGCTCCCACACCATTTAAGGTTTGTCTCAGTACTAGTGGTTGTTGCACATTCTTTGTGTGCTGTCTTAGTGTTTACGTTTGAACATGGCATGTGATTATCTCAGATGTACTGCTTTTCCTTCCAGATGTACCCACTACATAGAAAATGAGGCTGCTGTATGTTTTCTGCCTTTTAAAATATGTATGGATTTGACCAAGGAGATGCTGATGGCCAAAAGGATTTATGTTCTGTCAGGTGTTTGCATCTCAGTATATCATTAACTAAAATGTTTTAGTCCTCTCTCCAGGGCCCAATTCAGAGAACAAAAGTTTTGTGTGTCCATGAATGAGAGGGTCGAATTCTGTCCTTGGATATGCATGCCCAACTCCCACTAACTTCTAAAGACAGAACTTGACCCTGTGTGTTTTAATCGTTGTTAACACTTTACTACTTCTACTCTTAGGTCCCTCAAGAGACGTGGGGCTTTCATATTGCTTTCATGTCAGCATTCACTTAAACTTCAAACATACACACAGATTTGTCCATGTGCTTGTAGGGAGTGAAATGAAACCTTGTTGATCAAACATGGCTGTTTCTGCTTTATTTTTGTCAATCCATTGAAATGTATTCATATATTAAATAAGGATACAGCAGATTTTCCAGATTAAATCTAAGGGATTTTATTGTTTTATTGTGATTTCTTTCTGTATACCACAACATTTTGCACAGTTATCTCAAAGAACAGGAGTAAAAGGATACATTACTTTGATTTAGAAAATATAAATGTTTGTGTAGATTACAGGGCCTTCAATGAACCTGTAGAAAGGATTCAGAGACCTTACTGAATTTCTAGAATTACTCCACCTTCATCTTGAGGGAATATTATGCTACTTATTTCTGTCAGAGTATTTTCATTTGCAGTATGAAAGGGCACCTGTAAAGGTTTATTTCAATAGCATCCTTAGTTAACACTCTCACGGTGATGAGAGTGAAAAGCTTTGCCTTCCAGGAATAGCATCTGGGAGTTGTCCTCAACCTTTTCACTAGAATGAGATAGTTGAATCTGATGTAGTGAGGGAAAATGCTGGGAGTTATCAGTACAGTACTTACAAACTGCAGTATTCTGAAATGATTTTCAAAAGAAGTTCTATAGGTGCTAATGCTCAGACCCTGACATCAATTACTGAACTTGTGTGGAGTAATATGAGCCTCATAATTAATTAAATGAGGTCCTTGCATATGACTGGAATTCTTGCCGAGTGTTTACCATTGATCATATGCTAAATAAACAGCAAATTCTACAAAGTAGATTGCACCAAAACATACACTCCATGATCACATAATCTTTGGGCAAACTGATTTTAACAAGTTTTTTCCCCTGTAGAATAAGGATTTGAAAATTTGACCATTCTTTTGTAGTGCTAATTTTTATGCACATACATTTCATTTTTCTTTGTCAGTACAAATACATCAGGCAGACGAGGCCCAAGAGGAGTTTTTCTTCTTTTGTGGTCAAATCTTTCTCATTTTTGCATTTAGTGGTAAGCTATATAGGAAGCCTCTAAACAGGATCTTGGAAGTGGAAATCTTACAAAAAATGGATTTCCTTACAGTAAAATGTTCTTGAAATTGTTCTTTCAATCACTATTTCAATTAAATATCCTCCCTTTTGAAAGATTCCTTAGTACCATCCTAACTCCTTTCCTTTATCTTTCTTCACAGGAAATATATTTACTGGACTTTTTTTAAAGCATAAGAAAACAAGCTTGTGCAGATTTGATATTGAAAAATCATTTCAGCCTTCATTCACATAAGGCTTGCTCTAAGATATGAAGCAACTCATTCACTGAATTGGGCTTTTAATGTCAGTTCTGTTTGTTAAAAATGCATTGCGCCTTACTATACCTTGCTTAGCATTCTTTTATCTCCTACAGCTTTTCTGTGCTGTTTCTCATTAAGAATTCCTGTTGCTTGGTATTTAAATTTCAAAGTCATAGTCATTGCCATTTTGACATTTCCACATACTAGATTGGCCTGCACAAGAGGCTGCATATGCTTAGCCATGACATTTTTCTTGTTCTCCACAGGCATCCAGTCAGTCAGAATCAGAACCAGAAAAGACTTCATTTTGTAATTTGCCTTTGCCACCTCCTTCAGCCTTTTCAGGAATGAGCTATGATATTGCACAGTTATCTTCCAGCAAAGTCCCAGAGGATACAGATAAGGAGGATGAGTTTGGTTACAGCTGGAGTAAGTTTATCTTTAATGAAGATAACATTTTGAAAAGCTCAGGGCTGAAACAGGAGGAGAACATGTGCTAAAGTGTATGTCTTCTTTTTTATCTGCTGAGTAGTCTGGGTATAAATTGTTATCAGCAGCTTTCAGTTGTGTTTGGATAAACACACGCACATTCTTGAAACACCAGATTGTTTGCTCTTTTTTATGCACTCCATTTCAACATTGGTCCTGGTAAGTGTAGGTTCTACCCATCACATAATGGAACAGTAGGAATTCAGTACAGTGTACCTGACTCATGGCAGTGGCATTGACAGTGCCTGCTTTCTGAAGTCAGTCTCACCTGTAGTTAATGGAGGGGGATTATTGCTTTGCAAAATTAAAAAAAAAAAGTGGAAGAGATTTAATTTTTTGGTATGGGGAGAAACCAAGAGAGAAGTTTTGGAAACATTTTGACAACATTTTGACAAACAACATTAGTTTTAGCAGGAAAGGAGTAAGTTACACTCTTTGAATTACTTTAGTTATTTTGGGATTCTGCAGTTGCATGTATTAGATGCATAAGTTAATCAGCTGCTCAGCTTGTTAAAGTTTGTAATAGGAATTCAATTCCTACCGCACTCAAGTTTTCTCCTATTTACATTTAGGAAAGATAACACAACGTTATGGAAATCTGCCAGGAGACCTTCATATGATAGAGTTGGAAAAAGGAAAAGCTGGCTTGGGACTTAGTCTTGCTGGCAACAAAGACCGATCTAGGATGAGTGTCTTTGTAGTGGGAATTGATCCAAATGGAGCAGCTGGAAAAGATGGCAGGTTGCAGATTGCAGATGAGTTACTTGAAGTAAGTTTTTAGCAATTTATATTTAACTATAAATATGTTGATTGTTGCTACATCAAAGAGCTAGATTCTTAATGCACCATAAAGGTTTCAGTTAACCATCTAGCCTCATAATCCCAATAGTTTAATAGTTTCTAGGGTCGGAAGGGACCTGAACAGATCATCAAGTCCAACCCCCTGTCCTAGGCAGGAATGAGTACTGGGATCATGATACTCTAGCCAGATATCTATCCAACCTCCTCTTGAAGACCCCCAAGGTAGGGGATGTGCAGGCCGGGTGCAAACCCGCGGCCCTTGTCGTGCTGCACGCGGGCTGTGGCCGGCAGCCCGGGCACGCCGGGTCGGAGAGGGTGGGCGCCGAGCTAGAATTAGGCACAAATGCTTAATGGTTGATTTTAAGATCGTTTACTTACACCGAGATGGTCGCGGTGCAGGCTGAAAACTTGCTTGAGTTGCGGTTACAAACAGAAAAACACGAACAGTCACGTGGAGTTTGCTAGGCTCCACGCAAACAGAACTCCAGATGTCCAGGACAAGCGCGCCTCAAAACTCGTAGATACGTCTTATAAAAGGTTACCGCACAAAGACGGGAAGAGGTGGGCGGTGGATCAGGCCGCCAAACTCCTCTGGATCTCACACAGGGTTTCTGTTACCCTGCCGCATACCCAGAGTCCCCACGAGATGGATGTGGAGTCCTCTTCGGCTTGGGTGGAAACTGCTCAAGCCTCTTATACGGCTAGCAGGCCAATCGCTAGCCGTCACGTGGGAATAATTTAGAACTAGCCAATAGCGGGGAACAAATTTGCATTCAAAGAGCGGGAACTCTTTGCACCGTGCATTTCTGTGCTGCAAAGAAAATGCACCCTGCAAAGACAGCTGCAAAGTGGCGGGAACTCTCTCCTTTGCACGTGGGTTCTCTGTGCAGCAAAACTCCACCGTGCAATGAAGCTGTAATCCCACGGGGATAATTCTAGTGCCGAAGCACACACAAAATCAGACCTTTGGGTCATGACAGGGGAGAGCACCACCTCCCTTGGGAGCCCATTCCAGAGCCTGGCAGCCCAAACCATAAAATAATGCCTCCTGATTTCAAGCCTGAACCTGCTCTCAATCAATTTGTGGCAGTTAGTCCTTGACCCGTCCACCACCACTCTCTGGGTGCGACCATCGAGCCAATTTGCCACCCATCTGACCGTGTAGGCATCAATGCTGCAGTCGCCTAGTTTTTTTATGAGCATGGGGTAAGAAACAGTGTCAAAGGCCTTCTTGAAGTCCAGGTAGACTTTAGTATTATTCCCCTGTAATCAGATTTTTCATTCTGGTATGCACCTAATGGTTGAGGTTGGAACTTTTTTTTTCACCCAGACCAGTACTGCATAAAATAGGGGGAAAAGTTTTGGCATCATAGGGAAGAGAAAAACGTACTTTTAAACTCAGGAAAATAGTATGTCATCCAACTATAGTCTCACTGTTGCCCCACCAATCTCTGTGGACTGCTGTAGATCATTATATAATTACAGTTTTGTCTACTAAAAGGCGCTATTATATATACTGGAAAGTGTTGTTTTTTCTATTTTGTATTACATGCAGTGGGAATATAGGGCACCTATACACATGCCTGACACCCGCTCCAGTGCATGCTAATTAGCATGTGTTGGAGCAGACTCGATTAATCACACACTAACTAGCACAGCCCAGCAGCCTCAGTGTCATGTGTATTCGTCATCCCGATACTTCAAAAAGGTGAAGGGTGGTGCTTTAACTAAAGCTCATCAAATGAGCTTTATTTAAATGCCCCCGCATGCCAGTCAGTGTAGTGCACATGTAGCCCCTACCGCCTTTTGAAGCGCAGGACATTGAATACACATGACACTGCAGGTGCTTTTAATTAGAGCCGCTTCCACGAGTCACTGTAATTAAAGAGCCTTCCCCCACCCCAACCCTGGAGCACATGTAAGGATGCCTTTAAGAAAGAGGAAGTCATGGACTCTGATGATTTTATGGTAGGGTTTGTCCCCTTTGTGGGGGGGTCGCTAGACTGACTCACTTCAATATAGGTCCTCCACACTGCAACAGGCTCCCCTCCAGGGACAACTGTAGTGCCGTCTAAAGGGCACCCTATGCCTGTTCTCCTACTCCAGTTCCCCTTATTGACCTCCTCCACTCTTGCCTGCTGTGCCTTGATGTCAAAAGTTAATAAATTTGAGAGGCTGCCTTCAGATATCCAGAGTTTGGTTTTTGGTGGCTTGACCCACCCTGCTCATCATTAGGCTTCCAGTCATCATGCTCTAAGTATAGCAGGTCTCTCTCTTGCTCTCTCAGCTCCCCTGGCCCAAGTCTCAAGGGAATGGCAGGCATCTCTGGCCTCCATCACTCTCTCTCTCTGTGCTGGATCTCTGGCCCCACCCTGCTGCACCCATACCCCGACCTCAGCCTCCTTGGCTATAGCCCAGATCACTCCCTTGGCCCCTTTAAAACCCAGCATACCCCAGGCATCCTGCTATGTGGCCCCCTCATCCCTTACAGCCACCATCCAGTCTTGCAATGTAACACAAACTCCAAACAAAAACAAAATATGTAAGTTATCTCACCATCTAGCACACCTGAAGAGCATCTTCTTTTGTGAGGATCTGAGCCTTGGGCCCTGGGCTCAGGCATATATGGCTCTTTCTCCTCCTCCTCCCAATCCCTGAGCCTGGTTCGCTCTTAATAAAGCCCAAGTCCTGCTAATCCCTTATTCAGCAGCTCAGTGTTCTGCTGCCTGCCCTTGGCGCTCATTGGTAAAGAGGCCCAGAGGAAACCCTCATCTTTCCTTCAAATTATCCTTAAAACAGGCTTCGCCAATTCTCAGTTTGAGGGCTTACCACAGCTTTGTGCTTACACCATCAAATGTCATTTATAAAAATGCATTGTCTGAGTAAATCATTGCCCTATCCTGCAAACACACTTACTTTGATCACATTTAGAATTCCTTTGGGCTTCAGTGGAACTACTCAAGTCAAGTCACCCACAGGCATAAATTTTTTCAAGATCGGGTCCTTGTATTGTAAGTGCCTTGACATGAAGACTGTTGTAAAGTGGTTAACAATGTTGAGATACAGTAACTAATACTAATTTTCTTGCTTGATATGGATAGTTTATTTCTTGTTGGCAGATTTACACACAAGTTTTGTTTTATTCCACCACTAGTGAATCAAGCTATAATCAATGAGGAATAAAAAAAAGATGTGCCTCCTAGGCAGTGTAATGTAGTAAAGGACATCTTTAGTACATGAAAGTCTGAAATCACACTAACAGTTAGGGAAGAGCACCCAATAGAAGGTTAAAGTCAGGCCCTAATACATTGGAGACTAAAATTTTAAAATGGTGAAGTCAGGCACAGGGGAATTTTGCATAATTAAGCTAAAATGTAAAAAAAATTAAATTCTCAAACGTATTTGTCATTCCTACTCACATAGATAAATGGACAAATTCTCTATGGAAGAACTCATCAGAATGCCTCATCTATAATCAAATGCGCACCATCAACAGTAAAAATCATATTTATCAGGTAAACACTGTTTAAAGTTTCTTATAAATGCTTTTTTCAGTTTTGGTACAAGCAAATTTTTATTTTTTAAATTTTTATTAGACCTTTCCCATGTGAAAATTTTACCTATGTTTTTTGTGTATATGCTGCTATGGCAGTAACATTCTTTGAAAACAACATGTATTACAAGCTTTCTCTTTTTATAGCTGTGTTGTGACTTCCAACAACATAAAAATAAACATAAAATAAAAAATGAAGGCATCTTATTAACCTTTTAGTAAGAAAGTTGGTGATGCTGTAACATATGCTTTAATTTAATATATGACAGAAATAAAGATGCAGTGAATCAAATGGCTGTTTGCCCTGGGAAATCAATAGAATCTTCACCTTCCACTTCAGGGGCTCTTCAGAGTCAAGAGGTAAAAACAAATATCTGGTTAATTTATTTCATTAAGATGATAAACAGTTTTCTGGATAGAAAAATACCCTATTATTTGTTATGCTTTAAAGATAGAAAATGTCCACAAGGAAAACTGAATGGGATTTGAGTGCAGCTGTGAAACATCTTATGTTCCTGATTATGAGGAGTTACACCAGTATAAAGTGGTCTGTGTGGAAAATCAGACCCTCTGTTGAAGAATAGTCTTCTTTAATGTTTTAAGGATGAATTAAATGCTTTATAAAAAGACTTTTTTCATTGCTATATTCTCTTTTCCAGAAAGAATCAAGTCCTACAAATCTTGTTACAGCAGTAGATTTGAGTTCATATAAAAATGTTCAGCATGTCGAACTTCCTAAGGTAATTTAAAATTTTCAGAAAACTGATATTGGTGCAGGTTGATGGGCACCTTAATCTCACCAAGTGTAACTTATGAAGCTGTTTCCCTTTGTGGGCAGAGAAACTATTTTCCTTTCCTTGGAAGTAGGGATCTGAACTTCTAGCATTCTCCTCCTGTTTGCAGGTAGGACCAAAAACACCCTGGGATCAGCAAAACTTCAGTCTCTCAGCTAGGCATTTCTCCTGTTTAGGCAGGTTGTACATGTTTCAGAAATAATACACTCCTTGCCCAAGGTGCAGAATTTCAGTAAATAGTTGTTAGGGCTTGGTACAGAGGTTACTGGGACTTTGCAGTTAAGAAAAGGCAGGTGAGGGAATTAGGGGACAGGTGTAGGACTTGGCTGTACATGGTATGACCTCATGGGTACAGGCTCAGTGGGGGCTATGCTATCTCTTTTCTTTAGTGAACTTGTTTGACCCAGCAAAACTGTTTAGTTTCAAAGCATTGAACAAAGAGGATTCATATTTTGAGAGAACCAGTTCTTATACTGCTACAAATGACTATGTTCTTGAAATTGGTTAATTCTTGTCTGTGATGAAATCATTGACTAAATTGTTCCAAATAAATTAATTAGCATACTGTAAGTATCAAGTCCTGGGAAGCAAAATATATACTGTTAACAAAAAAATCATACACATAAATTAAAATGGCTATGTGTTCTCTGATCATGAACATGGCAAAGGAGGGAAAGAAAAATGTCTCCTGTTTTGTAATAACACATGGAAGAAAGCTGTATGCAGGAGATTAAAGAGCTGAGATTTTAAGGTTAGTCAGATGCATCATTGGCAACTGGCCTTGTCTTTCTAACTGGGAGTAGATACTACAAGTAACAGTGTCCATATGATTTACTTAGATATTTCTAGGTAAAATAGTCAGGGAAAATTCATGCCACCGCAAATCTTAAGTAATTTAGTCAGGGAGGGGATATATTTTTCTTTATCCCCTACATTTCCCATTCCCTATTTTTTCTATAGTATACAATGGTCTTTTTTAACTTTTAAGTTAGAAGTATTTCAAAGCTATTTAGGTTCTCTACCATGTTTAAGGATTGGAGGAGGTGGATCATTTGCAAATGAATTTTTATAGTTTTAGATGTGTAAGGAAAGCCCAAACTTCCATGCTGTTTACAAACATCACTATATTCTCGTAAATACATGTACTTACACTTTGCTAAATGCAGCATCTAATGGATGATAGTTATTATTTCCCATAGGATCAGGGGGGAATTGGTATTGCCATCAGTGAAGAAGACACAATTAATGGAGTAGTTATTAAGAGCTTAACTGATCATGGGACAGCAGCAAAGGTGAGTGAATTAAATGCCAATCAATTCAGGAAAAAGAATGGAAAATATTTCCATATTGATATTTTCTGTTAATTTTATTTCCAGGATGGACGGATTAAAGTCGGGGATCAGATACTGGCAGTGGATGATGAAGCAGTTGTGGGCTATCCCATAGAAAAGGTGATTTAGGAACATACAGAGTTCTGTGACCTTCTGAGGGAAATCCCTACCAGCATTCACTTCCGTTTCTGCCCTTGTGGAGGAGATCCAGTATGGTTGTATTGGTTGTGCTCTGGGAAGTAGAGATTAGGCTAAGGCTCCTAGCAGATGTTATTCCATCAAGCAACATAGTTTCATAGTTAGCAGGGTTAGAAGGGACCTGAGCAGATCATCAAGTCCAACCCCCTGCCATGGGTAGAAAAGGATGCTGGGGTCAAACGACCCCAGCTGGGTGATTACCTAGCCTTCTTTTAAAGACCGCCAGGGTAGGAGCAAGCACCACTTCCCTTGGAAGTTGGTTCCAGCTCCTAGCCACCCTGACTGTGAAGTAGTGCCTCCTGATGTCTAGCCTGAATTTACTATCAGTCAACTTATGGCCGTTATTCCTAGTTACTCCTGGTAGTGCTCTGGGGAACAGGAACTGTTCCATCAAGCAACAGATATTGTTGCTTGATGGAAACTGTCATGTCATGAAACCTGGTTCACCTTCATAGGCAAATTAGCCAGAGGGGAAAAAACTGTTTGGGGAACTTGCTTTGCCAGCACTTGTCAGCAAGGAGAGCTGGACAGCTCCTGGCAACATAGATGACGCGTAACAGGGGCACTTGCCCCCCCATGACACCTAGCGCTCCAGCTGGTAGGGGGGCACAGAGAGTGCTCCCCATTAAACCTCCCCCCCGCCCATTGCCAGCTGGCCTCTGGGGGACACCCTGCCCCCTGGTTGCACCCTGCTGGTGCCTCCCCAGACTTGGGAAGCACCAGTGGGCCTATCAGTCTCCTTCCCACACCTTCAGCTGCTAATAAGACGAGCTCTGAGCTCCCCCTGGGTGAAGGAGTTGCACCCTTGACCGTTGCACAGGGCAGAGAAGATCCACATGAAGAGGAGGGTGTGCAAGGAATGACAGGGCTCAAACTTTTGGAACACCTTTTGATGTGTTTTTATGGATGTGCTTTTTCCTTTGCCTTTACTAGCAGCTTTCCAAGGAAATTCCGTTCCTTTCTCTTAAATTATTATTGTGTGTAAGTAAAGCATAGCAGGTTGATTGTCTGTTTACATTCTGCATCTCAGGAAAAAGGTGCTAATGGCTCCTTAAAGAAGCAGCTTTGTCCACTGTTGGGGAATGGGAAGAGGGGTCCTGAGTTTCCTGCTGAGGTACCCTGGAGCAACAAAATTCAGCCTAGAGTTCCTTGCAGGAGGGGGTGGAGGAAAAAGAGAGAACAGTCCACCCTTGTATGCTGGAGGACCTGGCCAAACACTGTCATCCTATCTGGAACATGTCACATGTTCAAATAAAAGTGGAATACAAACAAGCTGCAAAGATATTTTACAAGTAACATCTTTGTGACTGGATGAGCATTTTTGTGGTTTGTTATTAGGTAATAAATGTGGAATGGATATGTGGCATGTTACAATTTATTGATCTACACTTCAAGTGTAACTTGTGCCAGAGGCCTAAAAACCAGCATCTCTAATGGCTTATCTGTACGGAGGAGCTACTGCAGAACAAGTTAGCATGAATTTAAAGTGCAACACTGACTCCCTTTTTGGGTAGTCTTATTCTACACTAAAAAATCATTTTCTATACCTAAATTAATATATTTCCAGTGTATACTGAAAAAGACTCTTCTGGTATAGAATGAAAGCTGGAGTGGAACGGTTATTCTGGCCTGTTTCCCTTAGGTGATAAGCACGTAGAACTGGAACCACTTATATTAACAGTGGTATGTATTACATTGCTATTTTACACTAGCAAGTCACTCCCAGTTGGAAAGCATAATTCGTGACAACAAATTATTAAACTGTGATAGAACCCTTAGAAATTACTGTATAAATAGCAGTGTATAGTTTCAAGTTTGCTATCTCCATAGCTTTTAGGTAAAATTTACTCAGTTCATAACTAAAAAAGATTATTTTGTGCTAACTTTGAGCTCTGCAAACACAGTTTGAGCTCAATACAGAATCAAGCTGTGCCCTGTCTGGCTTATGCTGCATTACCAGTGTTAGTGATTAGAACTGGGTAAACAGATTCTGCTTGATAAAATATAATCAGAATAGAATCTATTTAATTCTGTTAGCTCTGCAGTGATAAGAGAGTAAGATGTAGTAAAATTCAGTGTTTGCTGAGAAAGCAGATGTGGTTTAGAGCAAGGAACAGATCTGCTACTTAAAATAGCAGTCTGATGTAGGCACTGTTCTAATAATTGCATTTCAAAGCCATGAGCCTGAGAGAAGCTCAATGTGAGGTACTGCCCATTCTCACAGAGGTCAAAGGGATTTGAAAGCTGCTTAATCCCTTATAAGGATCAGATAGTGTGTTTTCTTCCATTTTGCTTACTTCCCCAGCATCTTCTTCACTCATTCTTTCATTCATTTGCTATTTTTCTTATATTTTCTTCTCAAGGCATGAATTAACTTAAAGTATTTGGCTGGTATGATCCCATTCTTCCTTTATTCAGTAAGAGCTCTGGCATTGTCTCTCTTTAAACAGTGTTGATTGATACCAGTTCTCTGGTTTTTCACTAATTACTATACAGTGTTTCAACTAGGAAAGCTAACAAAAATTGCGCATCACAACTTCAAATTCGGTATAAACTGGCATAGTTTCATTTAAGTCATTTAAAACTGTTTTACATGAGTTGAGGTCTGGCCCATAGAAATTTGCCATATTTACACACATTGATCAAAATATCAATCTTCCCCCTTGTTCTCATTTCCCACATCACCATGCACTGGATGTTTTGCTCCAGTTCATGGAACAGTTCCTATGACATTGCTAATAATGTCCTAATTATCTATTTGTCATAATTAGAGAGTTGTGTTGTCTGTTCTTTTTGTTACTAAGTTTATCAGTCTGTTGAAGACATCAAAAACTACAGTGAAGCTTATGGTCAACTCGCCTGACCATGACAGTCAAATAGCACCACCACCACTTCCCAGTGCTACCACAGGTGAGCCGAAGAGCCTTCAGCAACCAGTGATGGTTCTACCTTCTGGGTCGCTGGAATCAGAGACAGTTAAAAGTAAGAACCCTCCTGTTTTGCCCTATCTCACATGAATGAAGTGATAAAAAATGAAAAGCAATATTATGAACATCTGCAAAGAGCTGCCCCAGATATTTGCATCTGTGTTCTAGGACCAGTCACAATTGTTATCCTCATACATTTCTGAGTGCAGGAATTGCTACCCTCTAGTACCTTAGGCATAGAAACCAATCTAAAGGCCTTGTTACATGTTACACTGTGAGCCACATAAATGTTAATTGATGTTAATGCTAGCTCAAGTTGGGAGTAGTCACACATTTAGGCCAGCAGGGGCCTGGAGGACTGAAAGGTAAGAATCTCCCTCCCACCCCATTCCAGGCTTCCCCCTTCCCCCCTCTCCTTACTTGTGGCTGCCTGCACTGTCTGTCTCAGGGGAGTAGGCAGGGAAGGGTTAATCTGCTTGCCTGGCTCCCATACTGCTGCTGCCAAGCTACATTGTGGGGGTGGGCAATATAGACCGAGGTACCTAACTAGCTGTAAGCTTTGACCTAAAAAGTTTTCAGGTTGCCCAGGGCACCAGAGCTCCAGATTAGCTTAAAACTAAAATCCTGGCCTTTCCTCTAGTCAGCTAGAAACACTGCCTCTCCAACATTCAGATAGATATATAGATAATATTGAAAATGTACAAAAGTAGTTAAAACATAAACAGCAAGAACATCCATGTGCTAGACCTAGGTGTGAGAGAGGTACAAAGCTGTATAAAGGAGGGTATATGTTATACATTCACAATCTTCCATTATAGTATGCATTCTTGTTATCTGTGATCTTAATCACTCAGATATTCAGTTGGTATATGCCCTTATTAATGTGAATACAATTCCCATTCATCTAATTCAGTTTGTTTCAGTGGGGTGCAACTGCTGGACAGCAGACTATGGTCTAGACACTGAATAAATAATTTCGTTTGCCTTGTACATGCCTTTGGAAACAAGCTCAGTATATGTAGGTTTGTGGAAGTTATGTAGGCTAGGCAAAGATTAGGGGCTGTGATTTTATCCACCGTACGGCATGCCGTTTTTGGAGAAAGAGCTGGGTCAGGAACTGCACAATCACACTGGTAATGTTTCAGATTAGGTTACATTTTGGACCCATTTACAGATATTCCTGTAAGACTGTCAGTGATGTCCCAAAATTTTATATAAAGGCTGTATTTCAGTTACTTGTAGCCACTCATTATAGCTAATATGCTTCATTGTAACTTTTATTTAGATACAAGCAGGTCTTCCACTCCAGCCACATTAGCCTCTGACCCAGCTACCTGTCCAATCATCCCAGGATGTGAAACAACCATTGATATCTCCAAAGGACGCACTGGTCTTGGGCTGAGCATTGTAGGGGGAGCAGACACCTTATTGGTTAGTAAATTAATGGTGCTTCAAAATGAGACCATGGTACTAAGTTAAAGTCCCTATGAGAGAGAGCTTTTTTTCTCTACAGGTAAATGTGGGCTTTTTTGGACAAGTGACGAAGCAATAAATACATTTCTGTAAGTGAAATTTATAGAACTGATTTCAGTTGAAGAATATAAGAAATGCTATACTGGGTCAGACCACGGGTCCATGTGATCTGGTAGCCTGTGTCTCACGGGCACTCCTCGTCTATGTCCCATCAAGTTCCAGGAACTCCTAGTAAACTTCCTCCTGGCTGTGGCTAAACTCACCATCTCTTAGAGCAGGAAGGAGGCTTTGGCTAGGAGAAACCTGGCAACTGTGGGGCCATCTTCTAATCACTCCTCTGCTTGTGTCTCTAGGCAGTTTCACTAGACAGTGTCCATGGGCTCCTTGGACTCATTTGAGGGGCAGTGGGCATTAGCCAGCATGCTCTGCTCCGTGTCCCCCTCTTGAAACACTTGTTATAAGCCTGTGACCCACATTCCCATCCCTGTTTTCTCTCTAGTTGTCCCAAGTAATCAGCTGTTATGCCTCTCCTGGCCTCCCTGATTCAGGGAGCCTTATAGTTAGTTCTCTTAGTTGGTCTAGGTCTGCTGTTTCCCTCTGCATAATGAATAGGTCAGTCTTTCTCATGATGGCATAGAGTGAATGCTAAAGGAAAGGTCTTGACTAAGGATGTTTGTGCCCAAAAGCTTGCGAAGAAGAATTTTTTCCAACAATCTGAGTTGGTCTAATAAAATATATCAGATTTACCCAAAGAACCTTGTCTGCCTATGTCCTGAGATCAACATGGTTACAACCTATACCCCTGCTAAAGAAAATTATATTTATGCAGAACCTGTCTAGACTGATCCATTTCCTGTCCCTCTCCCTGTACAGCTTCCAGCATTCAAAGTGCAAGAAGTCCCAATTTTGAGGTGATACCCCTAAATATCATGTTCAATAACCACGGATGGACCTTTCCTCCATTAGTTTGTCCAGTCCCCTTTTAAAATGGGTTTGGTTGTTGTTACATGTAGAAGAAAATGTAACATCCTTAAAGGTCTTTTGCTTTTAGCATTAGGAACTTGACTTCTCTTTCAGACTGGTGATGTTTTGTTTTTATTGTTTGGCTACTGCCTTCTCTTTTCACAACAACATGTTTTCAACAGTTGATTCTCTAAAGCTAAAGTTAGGGCCAACTGCAGTGTGTATTAAAGGTGTTCCTTCGATATGCAGTGTATTTTTATTAATCTACAGGGAGCAATCATTATTCATGAGGTGTATGAAGAAGGAGCAGCATCCAAAGATGGAAGGCTCTGGGCTGGGGATCAGATTTTGGAGGTTTGGTCTTATGTATATCACTTTAAATTACCATGAAAAAATGTAATCACCTTTTCTTTCAAATTATGAACGTGCTCAGTTAACATCCGACAGTCAACCTGTGGTTATATTGCAGGTGAATGGGATTGATCTGAGGAGTGCCACACATGATGAAGCAATAAATGTTCTCAGACAGACACCCCAAAAAGTCCGTCTCACTGTGTACAGAGATGAAGCCCAGTACAAGGAAGAAGATATGTATGATGTTCTCAATATAGAGTTGCAAAAGAAGCCAGGCAAAGGCCTTGGATTGAGTATTGTTGGGAAAAGGTATAAACTTTCTGGGAGACTTTTAGTCTGAAGGACACTGGTGGAAAGGTCTGCCACAGATGTGCTGAGCTTATGTAAACCTCTATTTGACCACAATTTAAAATAATTTGAAAACCCTATCATTGCTTTTAGATAATTTGTATGGATCAAAACCAGTGGATGATCCGTGTCTTGATTGAGGACATAAATGGTCTTTTTCAGATCATTATTACATTACTGTATTTTGTCAGTGTCTGCCAGTTCTTTTTTGCAGTAGTAAAAAGACGAGGCAAATAGCATTTCACTTTATTTGGTCCCAACTCGATAACTTATGGAGTAAGGTACAATGGGATCTAGGTCAATATTATTTCATAAACATTACAGGAAACAGCATTTTAAGCAAAAGTTTCAAAAGCCTGGATAGTAAATTAATTTAGGTGAATGTTAGTATAATACATAACACCTTATGTGCTTGCAGAAATGATACTGGGGTGTTTGTGTCAGACATTGTCAAAGGAGGAATAGCAGATGCAGATGGGAGACTGATGCAAGGAGATCAGATATTAATGGTGAATGGAGAAGATGTTCGAAATGCTAACCAGGAGGCTGTTGCTGCTTTGTTAAAGGTAACATCAAAGAAGACTAAACGAGTGTTTGGCTGTCGATTCAAACTTCCCTTAAATTTTAGGATGGATCCAGAGTTCTTGTTCAGACCATCATAGAGATGATACTAGAGAATAATTTGGGATAGACATCCAACTTTTTTTCTAAGTTTGCTAGTGTTCAAAGTTGGATGTTTTGGGCAGTTGTTGAGATGAAAGGAGCCATGGTGATTCCATGTAATTTTATGTCTTTTAAGACCAGATTATCACCTAACGTGGCCTTCCATGTAACATCAGCTAAAAAAATCTCTCAACCAGTAATTTTTTCACTGAATCCATAAGTTCTGTTCAAGCTATAGCATATATACACATCAGAAAGATATCCAGGCTCAGTTTAAATGATGTGTGTTATAAATTACTTGGTTTTTAGTGTTCCTTAGGTACTGTGAGACTAGAAGTTGGAAGAATAAAAGCTGGTCCATTCCATTCAGAGAGGAGAACATCTCAGAGCAGCCAGGTCAGTTATTATGAAACCGTTTAGTTTGGAAAGACCAAACGTAGTTAATCAGCGAAGGCAAACAGAAGAAATTGATTTCACACTGAAAGTGATTTTCCACTTAACCTATGCAAGTTGAAGAAAAGCAGAACCTTTTATGTACAGAAGTTTCACAGCCTTTCGGTGGTCATGTTTTATTGGCTAAAGGCATGATCCAACCAAACAGTTGCTTCAGGAGTAGCTTTGTTGTGTTGCCTGATTGTGATTTTAGGGCTGTATCCTGGGAGGTAGAGCTTAATCTCCCAATGAAACCAGTGGCATGGAATATTCCCCATGAAATACTTTATTCAGCACTCTCCTGCACTGTCCTGATATACACATAGGGACCCTGGCCAAATAATACCTTCAGCAACAAAGCACATATCTTTGGAAAGGGTGAGAAACAGGGGGATTTTGTATGGTTAACAGAGCTGTGCAGAAAAGAGGAATCTATGTCTTTATCAGGCTTTTCTGGTCAGCTCCACTGATTAATTTTAATAAATTATTTGATCTTTATCCATTTCCACATCTAAAGGTAATCTTGGTGTACTTGCAGTGTGAATGATACTGCTGTGGTTATGTGTCTCTCTTAATGTTTCCATTACTAACCATATCACACATTTTTTTTGAAGACTCCAGAGATCAGTCTGGGCTAAATTGAAAATTAATCAGGATAAAAACTAGCATACAGACCATCCAGGTCTCATAGAAACTGTATTTAAAAATTTACATGTCTGATTGCTTTGGACTGAGGGAAGACAGCAGGAACTGACCTGGATGCGGTACCCTCAGACCAGCCCCACATCCATCATCTGGCCTGTGGGGCCAGATGAGTTTGACACCCCTATTGAAGTCATACAGCAGTGGGAAGACCAAGCAAAAACTGCAGTATCCAGAAGCCTTTAAAACACCTGGGTATTCAGAATTTGGCTGTCACTGAAAATGTAGGTTCTCAACATTAACCCATGGTATTAACCCAATAAGAACACATAATTTACTTGAAGAGACCATGACTTTTACCAAGCAAGTCAGCCCAGATGGTATCACTACTGTCTAATAATGAAAAATATAACACAATATGAACCGTGCTACCCTTTAACATATATGCATACACTGCTTCCACAGATATCAGTAAAATCCAGATTGCATTTGTATGCACAAAGCTAAAAGGATCCATCTGGCCTCGAAGCTTTACTTTTGTAGAGTCTAAATTAACAAGAGATCATAGGTGAAGGTGGGAAGCAGTGTTTTCAGTTGAAAGGGAAAATGAGTAGAGAGATTCAAATCATAAAAATTAAGAGATAGATAACCCTCTCCACAACAACAGTAGTGATGTGGTGTGGAAGACCTGAGAGGCAGTAGGCTTCCTGGTCAGTGTGGCAGAATGGGTGACGCACAACTTTGCAGACAAAAGAGGTATGAGAAAGAAAAAGTGTTTGGAGTTATGGCTAATATCATGGTTATAGAGAGTGTGGGCACATCGATAGTGTGTGTTCAAGAGAATAAGGAGCAGTAGAATTGTATGCGATTTTTAACTAGACCTGAGGGAAAAGAGTAAAATAGCTGAGGATTGTTAATCATGATTTTACTTTCTGGCACGCTAGATGTTTGAAAGGTATGGTTTAATCCCAATGTGATGTTATATTTAGGTGAGTGAAGGAAGTGGCAGCCTGTCATCATTCAGCTTCCCAGTTTCTAGCTCCAGCCCACCTGAGGCCTTTGAAAGTGGTCTGAAGAAGAATGCCAGTAAGATTCCTTTGAGGCCTTTAATAGTTTATGTGGAAAATGTACACCTCATTAAACTGTCTGTGAATCAGTAGTTGAGATACATTGTTTGTCTGAAGTGTCCCAGATTGATGGACTAAAAGTAATTCCTTTCAAATCTAAATTGCAGACATGGCAGTTATTCTAAAATTTAGCATATTTATTTTTATAGCCTGATATAATAGGAACTGTTAGCAGCTTGCCACACCTGGTGTTTGTGTTGTAAGACTGTAAATTGTTAAATCAGAATTTCCCATCTAAGCATATCTTCCATTAGGCTGTTTATCTCATGCATTCCAAAAGGGGACCACTAGTGTGGAAATCTGTGGACAGTAGCAGATTTTGTATAGTCAAATCAGGAAAGATAAGTAACTGTTTTCTCATGCTTAAATTACAAGAAAGTCAATATCTCCTTAAGTGTTGTTTGCAAATTGCTCAAACAGAACAGAACAACAGACCTGAAAGTCTTATTCTGGAATGTATTTGATATTCAAAAATGGATGATTGGGTATTTTTCTTTAATTTTATGTAAAATATACCTATTCCCTCCCATCTTAGAAGTACTTCAGCTTGTTAATGTAATGACAGCAGCTTTCAAAATCTGTTCACAGAATGTTGCATAAATTAGCAAAAGCCAGAATCATTAGAGCTGTTTGCATGGCTATTATTGAAAGCTCCCTTAAAAGCCAACTTATGTTTTTGGGGTTTTTTTTATTTCACTGTAGCTTCTGAAATACAGGGACTGAGAACAGTTGAAATAAAAAAGGTAAGTCACAGTACAACATTGTATGAATCAGGGGCTAGTTTAACTGGTGTCATTATGCCAGGTTCAGGATCTGGCCACAGATTTGATTTTTAATCCTATACCCTAAATCTTGTAAATGATAAGTTTCCATTAGAATGTTTGGGTTTGGGTTTTTTTAAATTAATGAATCCATTTTTGTAGAACAATATATTGATAGCAGCTTTACATGCATCCCCTCAATCTTCAGAATGCTCTTAGGATGTAACACACACATATCTTTAATGTAACACACAGGCCTCCAATTTTGTCTGAAAATTGGTAGACAGAGAATTAGTGAGAACTAATGGGCACTTCTTTTGTTGCATTTGCATTGGAGTAAAACCACTAAAACCTAATTCAGTTGTTTTAGATTTATGAGCTCATTATTTTAGAAGTATAATTTTTTCATCTTTCTAGTATGCACTTATATTTTGTTAGAGCATACCTATGTATTACATTTTTTGAAGCTGTACTATAGATTTGATAAAGTTATCAGGGTATAAATTATGAGATTGATTCTAGCACTCACCAACTTTATACTAGTGCTGTTCCATTGATTTCCTGATTTACATGTGTGGAACAGCAAAATTAGCTCCTGTTTGTTTTGTCCAGTATTTATTTATTGTGACATTTAATCACTTTGTATGGATTTATTTTGGCTACCTTTATTTTCATTGCAGCTATTATAGATAGCTTGCCAAAATACTGATTTGTAATCTTCCGGAACAATAATTTTCGTCCGTGTCCTACAACAGCAGTACACTAGGTGGAGTGCAGAGATTAACTGTAATCTTTGAGGCGTTCATAAAGATGGACTGACCTGAAGAAGGGTAGGAGTATCATAGCTCACTTTCCTCCCACCTCCTCCTCTATTATTGCAAATTGACCTGGAGGGTTTAAAGCTGAGTTCTTCATAAGTATTCAGATATTTTAGGTCTCTTAATTTTGGGGTGTCTTGTTTGAGAAATGTAAAGGTTATAGATTGGAGCACTTTCAAAAAATGACACTTTTCTGGTATCTCAAATTAGGTTTGCAATCCTGTTTTGTATTATTTTTCTTTTGAACATATTCTTAATCTGTTTTCTTTACCATATCAGGGCCCCGCAGATTCCTTAGGAGTGAGCATTGCTGGAGGAGTGGGGAGTCCCCTGGGAGATGTTCCCATATTTATTGCCATGATGCATCCCGATGGAGTTGCAGCCCAGACTCAGAAACTCAGGGTAAGTTAGCTGTTAAGCAAGAAGGTAGGTGAAGAAGCTCTTTGCAGTAGTGTTTAATAAATTCATATGGCTGGATGACAAAAATATATGTTATTTTTATCAGGGCTTCAGGCTGTGTCAGCAATCTCTGCCATTCAGGACAACAGTTTGAGATGGTGTTGAGTAGTTTGAGATGGTGGGACTTGTTTCAAGGACATTAGTCTCTTCTCAAAGGTAGCAATTTGAGTAGGAAAATTTGAAGCAACTCTTTGATATGAAACCTGCATAGTTCTCAGAAAACAGAGGGAGAAGCGTAATATAGATAAACCCCACAAATCAGCTCCCATTACTGGCAGAGTAATCAGCAGCCTTTCCAATGACTATACACATAGCTGCTTTTCCTACTGTGCTTCTCAGTGCAGGCTGCTTTTCTTTAAACCCAAGTGAGCTTAAAACTGGTGTGAATTGGTTGTACTTGCAGCTATTGATGTGTGCGGGTGACCAGTTTATTCCACTGTTTATGTAAACAGTGCATTTGGCCTGTATATTCACTGAATTACTCCAGGCTGCATTTGAACCTGATAATAAGTCAATTTTTTTGGATTCCCTGTCTTTGCATAGTGCATAAGTGTACAACTGGATAGACTGTCTGACATTTGCATATATTGTCTTCTAATTAGCACTGTGTAATCCTTAATGCTGACATCTCTAAAGTGTAGGCAATCATATCCCCTCATACATTCAGACAGTAGAAGACAGATGCCTCTATACTACCATTGAATCAAGGTGTCCCAGAAGCAACTGCTAGGTAATTGTACCAGAAACAAAGGAATGGGTCCTAACCTGCCTGTCATTGCTGAAGCTATATGAATTTCACTAGAACTGCCTTGATTTATATCACCTAACAATGTAGACCAGAGAGAGAGATTTTGCTGTAGGCAGGTGCTAAATTATTTCTTTATGAAGTACATTGTTGGTAAAAACCTCCTGGATCCAGTTACTCAGTTTCAGAATTCTCTGTGGAAGAGGTACTCTCTTATTCTGTATTACAAAGGTAGCATGTGGTTCTCAGTGACCTAAATTGTTATTAATGGCTTGCTCTTTTATTTTCTTATTTGCAGGTCGGGGATAGGATTGTTAGCATTTGTGGAACATCCACTGAGGGCATGACTCACTCCCAAGCTGTCAGTCTGTTGAAAAATGCTTCAGGCACTATTGAATTACAGGTACAATGTTTCACTAGAGTGACACTCAGAATTCATTTTGCTGCTTTGATTTGGAGCTTAAAAAAGTAATAAACAGCATGGTAAGGAAAGCACAGTTAGAGGAAACAAGCATTGTGCAATCTACACTTCTACATGCTTTATCTCAAACAGTATGATCCAACTTTATTTATCCTTTACGTGACTGAAAAGTACTTAAATATTTAACAACTAATAAGTCTCATTTTGGTTGTTTCATCCTTATAAATAATCTCATGCTTATAACGGGTTGTGGTGTTCAGCTACATGCATATCAACTTTCATTGGGATCTAAAATGTTCTCTCAGGTGGTGGCAGGAGGAGATGTAAGTGTCATAACAGGTCAGCAACAGGATCCACCTACTTCCAGTCTCTCATTTTCAGGATTAACATCAAGTAGCATCTTCCAGGATGATTTAGGGTAAGTACATCAAAGATCCATAAACAGAATATATTAATGTATTAATATATCAAACCCCACAATCTGGGAGTGCATCTAAAAAGCTGCTTAAATTGCAGCAAGTGGAGAATGAGATGTCCCACAGCCTGAGGGAAGAATTCACAAAGAGATTTATTCATAAGCACAGTATTCACAGGCCTAAAAGTTAAGGCACCTGGCTCCAAGAATATACTCTGCAAATCCAGTTTAGAAACCTAAATTTTGATGAGATTAAAGGCCACACTTACTTTCTCCTAAGAGCCTACTCTAACCATCTAGTTGCATAATGGCACAGCATGAAGATGAAGGGTGAAACAACTTCTGACCTAGTTAAGGTACTCTCCAGGGAGCTGGGTGCCCTTCCTTCTGGTCCCTGCTCCCAGGGCCCATCATGCATTTGACATCAAACAGTCATAGGATAAAAATTACAAGATCAAATCAGGGTGTAGGGACCAGAACCTAGGAATTCCTGCTCTAGGTAACAGGTCAAACCACTATGCCACAGGTAGGCTTATCTTTTTTCTTTTTTGTTCCTGGCCCATGGACATTGCATTTCTGTGTATTGGTGGCATAGCTTAAAGAAAACTGGTAAAGCATTGCCCTCCCCTTCTTGACTGCAGGGTGGTAGTTGGAGGATTGCCTTGGAGCCTGAGAGTCCTAGGATTAGGTCTCACCTTTAAGGGTTCTTTATATATTTTACATGTAGATAGCCATTGGGGTGGAATCCTGGCTGTGGAGATCAGAACATAGGATTCCAGTCTCCAAGACTGGATGGGGCTAAAGAGTCAAGTGCTAGTCCTGATGCAATGAATCTTGCATTCCTTTCTGTACAGCTCGAAAAGGAGGTGTGGAGAGACCTCAGTGAGCTGATCTATTCTCTAGTGTAGTTGATAGTGTGTTCACTGGAAGATGGGAGGTACAGGTTTGAATCCTTGTAGCTCACTCCCAGTCAGGGACAACACCATTCTGTTACCCACTGGAATCTGATGCGGACACAAATATTAATTAGCATTTAACTTGTGCATGCAAACAAATAACTGGATGTCTTAACTTCTGATATTTCTATCTTAATTGCAAAATATGTGGGTAAATTTATTTGGACTGAAGTAAAGAAGTGATAAGAAACATGTGTTTGTACCATCTTGGTAGTGTTGGAGTGATGTTGTAGCTGTGATGGTCCAGGAATCATGTGAGAGAAAAGGATTTTTGTAGATGATATCTTTTATTGGACCAACTGCCTAGTTAGGCTAGACTATCTAAGTCCAATAACAGGTATCACCCACAAAAGTCCTTGCCTCTTGCAGCATGCTGTCCTGAAATTCTGAATTCTAGAAATCTTTATGGACAATTTCAGGGTTTGGTTTTGTTTCTCAAGATAATTTCTGTAGTTATCATGGGGTTTTTTTTGTTTCTTTCTGAACTCTGTACATACTGGTGTAACCTTGGTTATGTACATAGGTCATGTGACCTGTAGGTGTCCTAAAATTTGCATACCCTCCTTAAGTATGTAAGATCAAAAGGTTAAGGGCCTGGCCTGTTTGTGCCATTTTCCTGATCTTGAGTTTTTAAAATTTTAATTCTAGGGGACATAGGGTAGGAGGCAAAATCTTTGCATCACTGGCAGATCTTTGTGTCACCGGGCCTCCTTCTCTTTTATTTGGAAAGTACATACAGTCTTCAGGAGATTGTTGTGCAGGGATCACCAGCAAGTCAGGTCTCTCTGTGACCTGGGCTGAGGCCAGTGGTGGGGTGGCTGGCAGGGTTTGTTTTGTTTTGTTTTGTTTTTAAAGGGGAGACTCCAAGGGCACTGCAGAGTGGAGTCCCACTTTGAGGGCATTCTTGCAGGCTGGTATATCTTCACAGCTGAGAGACAACTCGTTGTCTTGACCCCTGCCATGCTTATGGAGTGGTAGCAGTGAAAGCAGCAGACCTCAGCTGACCCCAGCCATGCTTATGGAATGGCAGCGATGAACCTGATGGCAAGAGCAGCAGCATCCTGAAGAGCAGTGGAGACCACCAGTGCCTGCCCCAGCAACATTCTGTAGAGAGGCGGCTGTGGCAATAACTCCCAGGCAACGTTATCCAAAGTGATGGCAGCAGTGGCAGCCCTGGGCTGTGTTCTCTAGAGTAGCAGCAGCAGCAACAATCCCAAGCAGCACTCCCCAGAGCAGTGGCAAATGGCGACAATCCCAAGTGCCACCCCTTAAAGTGTCTGTGGCAACACAACAAGGGTGGCACACCTCAGCATCAATCCTGAATGTCACTTAAAGCACCAATTGCAGTGATGATCCCTAGTAGCGCTTCTTGGCAGAGGTGATCCCAGGCAGTGAGAAGCTCAGGCAACAATCACCAAAAAGGGCTGGGATTGCTACTCTGTAAAGGGCTGGCAGCAGCAAAACACCACCCCACTTTCTGGTGGTGACCCCTAAAAAGTACTCTCCAAGTTGAGGCAACGGCAGCAGCTCCAGCAGTGTTCCTGGAGCAGCAACCATTAGCAAGTAGCAATTGTGGGGAGCAGCCAGGAAGGACAAGAAACTTCCCCAGTGACCTGGGGGGAACCTCTCTTGCCCTTCTGCTCAACTGGGCAAGGTTTTGAATCCTGGTGTGGCAAGGTGGCACTTGAAACTTCGGCCCAAGAGGCCAAAGAATTGGTATTTCAAGATGTGTGATATTAAGGTCCCTGGCAGATATTCTCTTAAAGGTGTGATGGGATGTGTTCCACAATCCCAACAATTGCCCCTCCTGCCATTCTGCATGCGCATGGCAGGGAGTGTGATTGTGGAACTGGGGATCAGATCCTAATTATGCCCTGTTGTCAGTGCAGGGAGATCCTGGGATCAAGGCTCTGATGCAGTCCCCAGGCTGAGGGCACTTATCAGCTGGTTAGCACTCCTGGCCTTGGGAGCACACTGGAGTCAAGGGCTCCAGTGCCTTCCCTACGCTGGAAGTGCTAATCAGCCTGGCCACCTGTTCTTTTTAAGGTGCAATGGGAACCCACCACAAAGATGTTACACAGATTTTGTGTAATGACTTTGCGGCTTATCCTCCGTTTTCTCACACCATTAATTCTATAAACATGTGGCTAGAGTACTACTGAAGACATGACTGGTTAATCACAAGTATAATGTCTGCCACTAGCCTGGTATGTTGAAGACTTTAAAGTGCTCAGTATATTTTATATTTTGAAGGCTAGAGAAGTTGGACATCAGGGGAAATTGGTTTTGGGATGTCGAATGTTTTTGAATGTTGGACATTAGGGGTTCTTGTTTGCTTTTTGGGGGGTGTTTAGTATGAGACTATTTGCTGTTTGGGGGTATAATGCTTGGGGAGTGGAATAGCTGAAGGGGAGATTAGATGAGAATAGTTTATTTTGATTATTAAATTACCTTTAATAAATGGTTCTGTCTGTTCAGATTGCCTGTAAATGGGAATGTTTTTCTTTTAGGACCACCAGTGGAGTAGATTTTCTCAGGGTGCTGGGTGGGGCTACAGTCAACCCCCCTCCAAATTTGAACCAAGGCCTGGTAGAAGGGTTACACTAATGTTTACTAGCTAATAAGCACTGATACTGGACTATTCCAGGAATCACTGGGCAGTGCATTAGGTGAGTATGTAAATATACTTCTACAAATGGAAGGTAAAATACCAGGGAAAATGTTATGAAAGGGAAGTATGAAGTAAGTAAACACATTACAGCATTAAGCAAGGTTTCAGTGGTTTGCATAAACTGAACTATTCAAAGCAATATACATTAAACACATTAGTGCTGCCAGTAGTCATTAGTGTTAAAAGTTTAAGAGCCATTGTGCTAAACACTGAATGTGGAGTATGTTTACAAAAGAATGTTCATAAAAGAAAAAGAACCATTTCTTCTTTCCCTTGCAGACCCCCTCAGTATAAAACGATTACTCTGGATCGAGGACCGGATGGTCTGGGCTTTAGCATTGTGGGAGGATTTGGCAGCCCCCATGGAGATTTACCTATTTATGTTAAGACTGTATTTGCAAAGGTAAGTACATGAGCATAAAACAATTCAAACAATTTATTATTGCTTGCCACCTGATTTCTTAATGTGTGGTCAGAGGTGAAGCCAGGGGGAATGTAACAGCTCATCTAATCACTTTCCTTAGGCTGGAATGAAGGTTTTATTTCACATGTATCTGCAGTTTGATGTCCTTCAGTTAGGCAAACTGGGCCTAATTTTGAGTATTCCCAATTTGTGCACATCAGTCTCTATTTCAACTGTCAGGAGTTAGATTTAAGCATGCAACTTCATTGTTTCTTTGGGCACCTATGTTTTGATTGCATTCTCTTCAGTTAATAGTTAAGTTAGTTACTTACTATGAATTGTGGAATCTCAGGGCATTTTGACATGTGCTCAGGTGAGGGGATGGGATGGGACGGCGGTGGCTTGAATAAGAACGGCTCTCAGAGCCATTCTTATTAAAGTGCGCAGACCATCTTGTATGTTAGCATCCCTATGCTTCAAAATGGTGATGGGGTGCTTTATCTAAAGCTCATTGAATGAGCTTTAGTTAAAGTGCTCCCACCACCATTTTGAAGTGTGGGAACACTGATACATGAGACACAGAGGCTGGCTGGATCATGGTAATTACCATGTTGCAGCAGACTCGATTAATCAAGTCTGGTCCGATGCGCTATAATTATAGTGTCGGAGCAGCCTCCTGGCTCATGGGCAGGCACCTTTAGGTGGGCTGGAACAGTCTATTGGATCCAGCCCTGAATTTTTGGAGAAGTTTGGATCCGTATGTGGTGACCTGGGTTCATGTCAAAACACAATCAAAAATCCCCAGATTTTGGTAAGGTTGGAGTTGGAGCTGGATTAGATCTGTCTCCCACTAATTTGATTTTAGAGAGTGTGTACATTTTGCAGTTGCAGTTTTAGTTCTGGAGTTTGAAAACTATACCATCCAAAGGAAGAGGGCTGGAGGAGTTAAGAACTCCACAGATCTAACCTACAGAATCTATACTGTGGGGTAGTGGTAGCCATCCTTTTTTGACAGGTATGCCAAATGTTGGGTCCAAGCATTCTGCAAGTTAAGCCTCATACCCTCCCCAAGTGCCATGCCAATCCCCTTCCCCTGTGTGGTCTGCTCAGCCATCCTGCTCCACCCTAGTCTCCGTTGCTCTGTTCCCTGCCCCCTTTCCAGTGTGCCATGTGCCAAAGACAGCAGCTGCCTGTATGTGTGACATATCTGCTGCAGGTTAGCAACACCTGCTATACAGCATGTAGTCTTTACTTCTTTAATAATACTGTATTTACTCGAATCCAAGGCAAGGTTTTTTCCTCCCAAACAACATGGTGGGGGAGGGGGGAAGTCTCATCTTAGATTCAATTACCAATCCAGGGCAGGTGGCAGCTGAATTCCAGCTTCAGCCTTGGGCTTGGAGCCAAAGCCAGAGCTGAGGGGAGACTCATGCAGCAGAGGCAGGGGGGCACATGGCCAAGGAACCATGGGGTTCAAACGCTTGGTTGGGAGTGGGGGGTACTCAAGGGAGACCTGCCTATGTGGCTTGGAGGGAGTGTGGGGAAGACTGTACTGCCTATGCGCTGTTTCCCCCAATGCCTTCTGCTCCAGCCCTGATCTGGCCAGGCACAGAGCTGCCACCACCACTGCTTCTGCCTGGTCAGGCAGAGCAACGTTGGGCTGCAGCCTCTGCTGCTGACTGCACCAGAGCTGGAACAGAGCAGAGCAGCAGAAAGTAAGTGGCAGGGGCAGGTGGGGAGAGGTGGGGGACAGGCAGCAGGGGTCAGGCACAGGCATGGGTGGGGCAAGACTTTGTTTTAAATTTGAAGTTGTTTTGGATTTGCTAATCAGAAGGCATCTCAGTACCACTTGTTCTATCTGGTGAAGTTTGCACAATGGAACTTTTCCACAAAAATATAGAGGCAGAGAGAAGCAACACCTTATAAAGTCAAAATGATCACGTGTTTCTAATGATGAAAGCTAAGTAGTCCTTCACCACTAAAACTCTTCATACTCTATTGTGTACTGTAATCGTCTAAGACCCTATTTGGATTTAGTGACTGTGCAACAGGCAGTTAAAGGAATTATGTGCTGTGCAATTTCAGGGAGCAGCAGCAGAAGATGGCCGTCTGAAGAGGGGGGATCAAATCATTGCTGTCAACGGGCAAAGCTTAGAAGGGGTGACCCATGAAGAAGCAGTTGCTATTCTAAAAAGGACAAAAGGAACCGTCACTCTGACTGTTCTGTCGTGAAGGGTCACAATACGATCAACCAGATTACACTATCTACATTCCATAAAGCAAAGACAATGGACATGTTTATGTAGCCCTTTTGCTATTTCAGCTTCACCAGGGTATGTTACATCACTGAAGAAAAACAACACTTAATCATATTTTTGTATACAATAGAAGTATTTGTCTTACTGTCAAACCACTGGGATGAGTTTATGTAGTTTTTCATTATTATTATTATAATAATTATTATTATTATTATTGTAACGAATACTTGTAATCCACAAGAAAATGAATGTTTGTGTTAGAAACCACATTGCAAAACTGGAATGTTTTGCAAAGAGTGTTTGAATATTTGAGATATGTTGGGAAAATATGTTTTCAAAAAGAAAGTTGTCAAATCAGTGAAGAGAGAGGCAATATTTAAAGACCAGAGATGTGGAAAGGAGAAATAGCGACCAAAAGAAGTAAAGTTGGATAGAATTTGGGAAAGTTGTAGGCAGATGCTTAAGCTGTCTGGAGGGCCAGTTATTCATTCCACAATGCTTTTTTGTGTCAAGAAAGTGGTTTTTTTAAGCAATATTTGGAACAGGCTTTTAGTTTGGTTTGGAGATTCTTTTGTTCTCAGGGGCAGAAACATCCACTTAGCAGTGGTGACTAGGTACATGAGGGAGCCCTATAGCTGCAGTGTTCAAAGAATTTAACCTTTTTTTTAATGAAGTTTCTAGCCTTTGTAGGTATGAAGAAAACCCTTTCAAAGGAACTGAAGACCACCCTTTCCTAAGACTGTAGGCAGACAGCTTCAGTATCACCACCCTACTGTGGAGAGCTTCTCCAGGTGGCAGCATTAACCATTCTGGTCAATTCCATTGATTCATTTCAGAGCCCTGCGGAGAGCAGTGAAACTGGAGATCAAAAAGTCAATTTCAAGTTGCTACTGCTGTTCTAAGTGGCAGAAGAACTGGCCCCATCCATCCATGGATGGATCAAAGAATAGTGTTGGCAGAGAGTGGAGTAGTGAAGATACCCTTAACAGATGAGAATAAGAATAAGGAGAATGCTGGAGGTCTCCTCTTTGCCTCCCTCAGAGTCAGAAACTTTTAGAAGGAGAAAAGATGATGGGAGAGAAATGTGTCCCTTTCCACTTCTAGAGGCTGGAAGGATTACTAATTTATCAGACACTTGCAAGCCAGAGCCTAATTTAAGATGGACCCTTGTGTAAAATCAAATGACAACACCACCCCTCCGCCTCTTGCCCTCCCAGGCCAGTACATATACCAGCACCCTCTATTTCCCAGTAGCTGAACTTCCCAGTCGCACGTTGTTCATAGAGATTGCTTGTGGATCTTCTCTCTGGCTGGTAAGTATCTGCAAAATTATTCAAAGCCCATTTGTGATTTATGTTGTGACCAAACAAAAAGTGTTATTAAAACTTCTGGAGAGAAAAAATATTGTCCAGGGGCATGTGAGCAGTGGTATACCTGTTAGCTGGTGTGTTGTGTACTGCATACTTTCATATAGCTGCAAGACCCCTGTATTGATCAGCAACAGGTTTATAGCCACTAGTTACAGTGTTTTGTTGTTGATTTTTGAAATGGAGACAACAGTCCAATTGTGTTAGAGAAATATGCAAGAACACAAGTAGCATTCACTTTAATGAGAGAAAAACAGTGTTAGAAACGTTTGAGAGAGAATATTAGCAAACTGATAGCTAAATCTAAGTCTATTAACTAAAAAAAATACCCCGTTCCATTTAATTAATTATTTTAGAAGTTACAACGGAATAGGCAAAGACTAAGGAAAAACAGATGGTACCATAACTTGAAGCAACTGGTGACAAATTATTATTCTGTAGTTATTCCCAGTTTAGTGTGTGAAACGCCTACATAGAGTATGTAAAGTCATTTTAAATATGATTTATATTTGTAACAGAAGTAGTGTACAGATATTTTATTACTGCCTTTGTGTCTAAATGCAGGATTTAAGTGAATAAATATGAAGCTATCTGTGATAAATGAATAAAGTTGCAGGTGTATCTGTGTTTTCTTAGTGGTGAAGTGGCGGAACATTTTTCTGTTCTAAGGAGATAATATCAGATCAAATTAGGTCCTGTTATATAGGTTTACTTAGGAAAATAATATAACCAAAGTTAATATTTACTCTCCCTAGGATTTTTTTAATTTTCACTAAAAACTACTTTTATTTTGATATAATTGGTTTTCCGGCCTATTCCCATTCCTGGTGCTCTCAAATTGTGGTCTCAGGGTAATTCATGAGAACCAGCTATCAAAATTAACTAGAAATAGCTATGAAATTGACTCCCTTTATTTTCTTCTCTGAGCTGAATGAAATTAAAAAGGAAACAAACCATAGTATTGGACGTAAAAAAAAGATTTTCAAATAGCCTTTCAAAGCACTGGGATTACTATGTCAGAGCAAAGCACCAAATCATCGAGCCTGGTACTCAGTCTTGGAGAATGGCTAATCTCCCTGCCCCCCTCCAAAAAAAAATAAAATAAAATAAAAACCCACTACCTGCTCAGACAATTATAGTATAAACTATATCTCTTAGTGGTTGTCTTGTGTAGTCAAACCGTAAGGTGTTAATAATAGTTACCATACTAGTTTTTTTTCCTTTTCTTTTTATCACCGTGTAGTTAACCTCATCTAATGTAATTCAGCTCAGTTCTTCAAGCTGCATCCTGCACTTCTTTCAATAGTTTTTTACGCAGTGGGGTTAAGCGCATGAAGCTGGAAGCTTCTGCACCTTCAAGCTCAGTAATCATACATGTCTAATTTATTAGTAGTATTAATATTAGGTCCTGTTAAGCTCTTGGTTTTTTCAATTTTAGTAGTTTAGGATGGTATTCATAACAGATGTGGACATTTATTGGTTTAAGATGTGGCTTTGGATTGACCACAGCTGGCCTGGAGTGGTGCGTATTTCTCACCCCTGGGCAAAGAGCATTAGGCATTGGCATTGCTGCTTTGCTAGAGATCTTCAGTCAGGGAAAGGCAGGCTTAATTTGGGGCTGGAACTTTTGAGGACTCTAACAGAGCAGTAATGCCAATGCTTGGTAACAGCTGACCATTGTTCTGGATCCTGTGGGAACTGAGATCAGTCATCATTTTTCAAAAATTGGGCCATAGAGAAAGAAAAATAAGCTGCATGCTGTATAGAGTCTCCTTTGGGGTGGTTCAAAAAGCAAATGTAGCACCTGGATAATAAGAATCAATGGGAAAAGGGCTGCTTACTGCTGCCATAACAGAGCACAATGGCTACATATTCAGGAATTATTAACCAGGTCGGTTATCATTATGTTGTTTTTCAGAGTAACCACTTTTCCAAGCTAAAAGTTATCTTCCATTTGAAAGAGAGGAAATGGCTGACAAGTTTCTAAAGTCCATTTAAAATATTCATGTATATGTTTATGACACAATATGAAGCTCCCTAAAATAAATGCAACCTCTTGTCTCATTTATAAGACATTCATGTGAAAGTTGTATACCCTGACCACCTTACCACATGAAGGTCTACAAACTTTAGTACCATGCCTATTACACGCACACTCACACTGCTTTTGACAAGTCTTCCGCTTACTCTGAAAAAATCAGGAAAAAATTAGACTGATAATTGTACATGTTTTAAAAATAATGTCCATGCTGATAGTTTGTAATGCATAAAGTTCAATTGCAGGGTGAGCTTTGCTTTGTTTTGCGGTGGGGTTTTGTTTGTTTGTTTGTGTTTATATTTCCTTTCATATGCACATTTCTTTTTTGCTACGGAAAATGCTTCTAAAATGTGATCCATGTTGTTAATCCCCCTGGAAGACTAATTTGAAACCAAAAAGAAGAGGAAGGATGCTACTCTCTTCATGTTTTTGAATATTAATTAAATAGAAAGGCTATGAAGATGCTTTGAGAGAGAGGACGGATCTTGAAATCTGTTTATATTTTGCACTGAAGATATAAGAGTTTTTCAAAATAGAGCTGGGAGGAACCTTGATATGTCAGTGTATCTTCTCTCATGCTGTGCACTACTCCTGTCAGATGTTGGTCTAACCACCTTTTAAAAACCTCCAGTAAGTAGGTCAGTTGCCCAGCTTCCTGACTTGAGGCCAGTCAGCTCTGGGTGCAGTTTTCAGCCATTTTATTTTACATAGGGCAACCTTGTCTCCACAGTAAACAAAACAAAACACGCATATGTACAGACAAACAAAACCAAAACCTGCTGTCGGTCCTCAGACCCTAAGAGGGGAAACCCAGGCTCTGTTTCTCCCATAGCCTCCTCTCACCTTGCACTGATCTCCTGGAGCTTCTAACCACCTTTGTAACTCCACCCTTCTATACTAGTCATCACTTGCAGCAGGCTCCCAGACTTCCAGCCAAGCAGGCTACTAACTGCTAACTACCTGCAGCTGGGTTTCAATCCCGTGAAGGCTGAGCACCTCTTTCCACCTCCAATGATGAAGATTCCACAGCCTCCCCAGGTAATCTATTCCAGTGTTTAACTACCCTGAGAGCTAAAACGATTTTCCTTCCTTCTTGTCCCATCCCCTAAACTTTTACATATTTGAAAACTGGTATCATGTCTCTCCTTAATCTTTCTCTCAACAGTAAAAAAATATGCTGTTTGCTGTTGACCTTTGTTCAGTTTTAACAGTCACTTTCACAACCTTTTCTGTGGAATGGTTACCTAGTTAATTCTCACTTTTTATTTGTGCGGTTGGTTATTGCTCCCTAAGTGTAATTCTTTGTACTTGCCTACTGGGTTGCATCCTATTTATTTCTGCAATTTGTCAAAATTATTTTGAACACAAAGAGCTTGCAACCCTTTGTGGTTTGGTGTCATCTGGGTACATGAATGACACATGCCCCCAGTGTTTGGAGGGGCATGGCGGTGGTAGGAGTGTGGTGGCGGTAAGTGGGGGAGCTCCTGCAGATGCCACTGGCGCTGTCAGCAGGGGTGCGGGGGGTGGCGAGCGCCTGCAGTCACCACCAGCAGCGGCAGTGATGGCCATCGGGGATCGGCTGCGCCTTTTTGTAGAAGGTGCACTGCTACGATCAAGGGGTGCACGTGCACCCCCTACACATCACCCATGTCTGGGCACGTTGACATGTGTTCTTTAATGTGCAGTAACCTATTTTACTGGGCATTAGAGTGTCATGGCTTTGGACATTAGAGTGTAGCCATACACTAATGTGCAGTAAAATTATGCTACTGCTCATTAAGTGTTGCTAAAAAAGGATGTGCTTTTGCTACCATGCATTAGGGCAGCCTAATGTGGATTGAGTTAGTACCTCATATGAGAGGTACTAAGCTTAATGCACTGTGGCAAAAGTGCATTTATGAACATGTGGACACACCCTCTGTAACCTTAATAAGGGCACTCTATTTCATCATCCAAGTCACCGAAGAAAATACTGAATTGTTCTGGACCCAGAACAAACTCCTGTGGAGCTCCACTTGGTATATCCTTTCAGCTTGAAGGTAAGTCATTATTATGATATGAGCCCAATTTTCCAAACAGTTTTTGTACTCCCCTTGCAGTAGTTTCATGCACAATATATTTCTCTAACTTGCTGATGTCATATGAAAAAGTATCAAAAGCCATCAAGATATCCCATCTAATGTTTCTCCCTATCCACAAAGCTTTATCTTATCATACAAAAAATTAGGTTGGTTTGATATGATTTGTTCTGGACAAATCCATGTCAGGCTCTCTTTTTTCCTCCTGTGATTCTTGCATTCCTTTGATTCTTGCAAGATTGCAACAGATGGTTGGCCAAACTGGTGGTGCTTCTGAGCATATGCAGTATCTGAACTTTGGGTATCTAAATTGGATTTCATCACAAAATGGGTGCCTAAAAGGTTTTGCACTGGATTAGGTGGGTTTTCTGTGAATTGTTTACCTGGACTTAAACCCTTAAATCTGCCTCAGTCCTGCTTTAGGTACCCAAATTCACCTTAGTGCTATCAGAGATTTTAGGTTAAGAACATTTAAAATTTGGAAGTCAAACTGTATGTAGGTTAATGAAAGCAAATAAGTCATTCAACTAGGCAGATCCGTTTCCAAACTGACATCATTTGTTTTCAGCAGTTATTGCCTTACAGCTTTTTGACAATGCATTTATGATTTTAGTTGCCCTCCTATTTAAGAATGTTTTTTGACTGGGTAAGGATAGGCAATAGTTACATTTGCTGGGAAATAATGCTAAATGTTTCACCTTTCTACCCTTCTTGGCACAGTTAATCAGCTTTCAGAAGGAAATGTTCAGCACAAAATATTTTCCTGAGTCCTGGCCCAGCCTTTTCGGGTTTTTCAACCATTGATGTACAAACTGCTAGTTTTGCATGTGTTTTTATAATGGTTTTGTACATTTCACTTGAAATTTGAATAATTTCTTAGAATGACAGGCAGCTTGACACCAGGACTGGAAGACAAAAGTTCTCATTTGAGCTCTATCATAGGCTATGTTTTCAAAATAGTGTCTTTTAAGTCTCTAGTTCTGCGCACACAAAACTGACACAAGGGAGTTTGAGTTGGATGTTTAAGATCTCTTTTGCGGTGCATGAGGACAGAAAGAAAAGGATCCACAAAAGCCTTAGCATGGACTCAGTAAATGCAGGAAATGCTTGGAAAACACACCTCACCTGGACTTAGGATATATCTACTCCCTCTTACTGAAGTGTGTGTCAACATACTCAGGTATACCCTTTAAACTGCCTTTGACCCTTGGGAAATAGGCAGCTATGGCACTGAGCTCTGGTTGTTGCAGCAAATGCCTATCAGTACCAAGGCTAGCTAGTTTAAAGCTAGGTAAATAGGCAGGTTTGCACAGGTAGATAGGCACAGGCTGCAGTCATGCCTCTGCAAACTAAACGCATAAACACCAAAATTTCAGGGATCTATCTTATAGCTGTATTGGTCTGAGAAAAAGAAACACAAAATTCTTGGTTCAGAGGTCATATCTTTTATTAGACCAACTAAAATGTAGCAAAAACATTTATTTCTTTACAAGCTTTCAGTGCACATACCCTTCATCAGGCTAAGTCCTCTTAGGCAGAAAATAAACTCCATTTTGCACAGGGGAAGTTGAGGCTGGAAGTGTATTCCCCTGGGTAGCTGAGGGTCCTTTTGTGAGAAGGTTGCTCTGTGATGTGCAGATAAGGCTGTCTTCATCCATGGAGGTGTCCAATGTCAGAGGCAGGCAGGGAGGTGCAAAAATCTTTCTTTCTTATTTAGCAATGAAGTTTATTTTTCCAAAACAGCTAAAATACAATATCTTCCATGTTTCAGGGATCTATTTTGTAGCCATGTTGGTCTGGGAAAAAGAGAAACACAAAACCCTTGGTTCAGAGGTGAAATCCCAGGGGAATACATTTCCAGCCTCAACTTCCCCTATGAAAAATGGAGTTTATTTTCTGCATAAGAGAACTTTTACAATCTTTGGTTTCTCCTCAGCCTGATGAAGCGTTCACATGCCCAAAACCTTGCAAAGAAAGATTTTCTTCTGCTACTTTTTAGTTGGTCTAATAAAAGATATCACCTCTGAACCAAGAATTTTGTGTTTCTCTAGAGATCAAAATGATTTTATTTGCATTCACAAAATATTATGGCCATAAACTTGCAACAGAAGGCCTTAGCTGGAACAGAGACTATTAGAGTCAGCTGACAGCAAACTATCACTTGTTGAGGATTTTGACCTATGTAATTGTACTATATATATACTTTGGTTAATCTATAAGGTGCAGATCTACCCTCTGTCTCCTACTGGGCACATCCACACAATCATCAATACACAGTAGTTACTACACATTAAGCCAAGTACTAAATCTATGCGCAGTAACTCGCGCTACTGCTCAGTAGTGCTGGCACATGGGTTTTTAGCAAGGCTTATTGCACAGTAGCTTAATACTACTGAGCAGTAGCATATTAATACAGTTTTTGCCTGTCACACTACTGCACAGTGTTTTTAGACTACTGCACAGTTAGTGTCTTGTGTAGATGTACCTTCTGTGACTAAGGCAATGGCAGCAATTAATAAAGTTCTTTTACTACATTTATGACTCAACATTGGGTTTTCAAATATCATATGCTTTAACTCAAGTGTAAAGAATTTGCAGAGGCCCAAACCACATTCTTTGTATGAAATTATTTGAGGATTAAACTGAGGATTGTTTCCAAAGCATAAGAAATCTGCCTTCTTTTCCAGTTTTGTTATCTGCAAAAGGCAAACGTGGAAAAAAACAATGTCACTTCAATATTCAGATTCTGCTTAGGGATTCCACCAAATCCAAACTGGATTATCAGGTTTGAGGCTCCAACTTTGGTAGCTTGGGTCTGAAACAGCACAAATGACACAAGTTAATAGAGTAAAATTAATGTCATTTCATGGTGATCTTAAGCACTGGCTAATGCTTGCTGCACCTGCAGGGTTATGCAGATGGTGCATACTTAATTACTATGCACCCCACTGGCTTTCAATTTACTAATAAAACCTCTCAGCTGAGCATATAATAGAGCACTGTGTGTTAATTCTGGCTGATCTGGGGCCATGGAAACTGTGCTCTCTCCTCTCAAATATACTACTATTGATTGCCCTCAAAAACCAAATGCAGAGGCTTTAGCTTACTTCTTAGTAGGAACCAAATCCAAGTTTGGATGTGAAGCTTGCCTCTACACACACACACACGCATGTGCACACACACACACGATCTGCAAAAGTTGGCTTCAGGTTCCACTTTTTGAAGTTCTCCACAGTGCAATGGCATTTGCCATTGGTTGGGACCAGTTTTCAGAGGAGGACTAACTACATCAAAGAGTGATTTATTTTCAATATCATTTTAGAAGCAATATAATAAAGAAAGACATATTACTGAGGGCACCAGGCACTGCTGTAAACACAAGGCTGTGTAATATACCTCAACCAGCCAAATGTAGCCAGTGAAGTTCTACATAATTTATTTGATGGTATTTAAGGGGTAATTTTTTTTTAGTAATTTAGCCTTCCCACCTAACACTTTCTAAAGGTATTTCCCACTGAAAAACAATTGGAGTCAGCTGCCTAAGTAGCATTAAAAATTTGATCCTTGGACATGTTCAAAAAAGGTACCAAAAGACTCCCACATAGCATGCAAAACTCTTCTAATTCCCTAATGCAGAATAAGTTAAAGTTTACCAAGAGTATTTACTTAACTGGGCTTGCCCTTCTGATGGTATTCTAAAGAATGAAAAGTTGAAAGTATATTAAGTATGACAAGTACTAATATCAACAATCATTGTACAGAGCCATGTATTAGATAACAAAAGCGTGGTAATTAGAAGTAAATGAAGCAATCATCCGGCATTCTACATACTGTCTTTGATAAAATAATATATTTGGGTTGAGGGAGAGAGAAAGAGTTGGCTACAAGATCTGGATTATACCATTTTTCTTTCAGAAAGTGGCATGGATTCTTTAAAATCTTCTAAGACTTGTCCAGAGTTAATTTTCTGTTTTTGAAAAAATACTATTTCATTCCACTTCAGAAAAGGAGCCCCTCATGACTGCACAATACAGTGCCTTCATCTGGGTCAAGATGCTTTGTATTTGTGATGTCCCTAGAAATCATAGAAGTGAGTGGAGGTACACACTTGGAAGAATAGAGCTGTGAGTCAGGTCTAATATTTCTTAGTTACTATAAAAGCTGGTGAAATAAAGAGCCAGATAGATTCAGTATAAAATAGATCATTTAATCCGTTGTCACGTCTTCTGTTCTGTGAAACTGTGAGGATCAAATGGGGAAAACAAGCTTATTTATGTTATCAATTCTGGCATGCATTGCTATGTCATACCTGCACACGTATATACATATTTCAGCCAACATTTTGTATTTATGTCAATCTGCTTTTGTAAAGCAATAATCTGGCACTTAAACAGCATATGATTCTTTAAGGGATCACAAGCACAGGGACCTATACACACTCTTCCCAATTACACAAAGTAGATGATGCGTGTTATAACATTTGTGAGGCTTTTGCACGTTTTGTACAAACTACTCTAGAGCAAGGTGGTAAAACATCTGTTGTTTCAAAGAGACAGAACATGTTCAGTAGCTAATGCATAGGAATATAGGCATGTCTATATTGATTAGATAGGGCTGACCAACTAGTGGCCAGCAAGCCACATACAGTCCTTAAGGCTTAAAAAAGAAGTTACACATAAACCAGTTTAAGTTTATGTGTAATATAAGGCTGTTTGGGCCTTACTGCATGGGACACGTATTACACGTAAAATGTGTGCAATGTTCCGCGGTATTAAAATTTGAGCTACTGCATGGAACAGTCACACAGTAATGTTTACAATGAACCCCACATGCACAACTTGTGTTCTGTCACTAGAGGGCCATTGAGCAGGCCTCCCAGCACGCTGAAACTGACTTTTCTGCCTATATCCAACAGCAGCTGAAAACAGGCGGAAGTGGACAAAGCACCAATGAATGGACCATCTCGCTTAGGTGAGTGCACCAATTCCAATCTCCATTCCCTCCTTGAATAACTGCCTGACTGACTGTTCTAGCTGAGATTGGATCTCCAGCTGTTTCCCAGAGAGGAGTGGTGGAACCAAGAAAACCTTTGCCCCCACGTGCAGTAGGGCTGTATGAAGCTTTGATCGCTGATTTGAGTTGGAGGAGATCCAGCCCGATTCAGCGGCTGAATCTCCAAATCTGAATCCAATCAGGAGACCCATTAACCTCTTTGAATTAAATTGGAAGACTCCAAATAGATTCAGAGAGATTCAATGATTCAGCCATGGACACAGCTTTATATGTTTTTTTCTACATACCTTGAGGTACCAGGTGCAGCTTGTAAATGCTGAGATGGTGGGGCAGACGAAGCATCCCACGGGAGTCTGTGTTGGGGCGGGAGTCCCGCGTTTGCTCACTGGTGGACCCAGAAGTGGACCAGAAGTACTTTCAGTTCACTTCTGGGTCTGCCATGGAGCATGTGGGGGACTCCACCTGCCCCCCCACTCAGTGACTGGTGCCTCCTGGGTCTGGGGGCGCACCTGGGGTTCCACCATGGCTGATTGCCAAGCCAGGGGGGCACAGGGGGATCCCCCACATGCTCAGCAGCAGACCCAGAAGTGGACCAGAAGTACTTCCAAGTACCAGGTCCACTGATGAGCGTGCGGGGAAACCCCCGTGCTCCCGTGGGATACTCCATCCACCCCACCATCTCAGTATTCATGAGCCATGCCTGGTACATCGAGGTACATAGACAAAACACACAAAGCTGTGTCTGTGGCCGAATCGCTGATTCTCTGAATTGGAATCGAATCTTCAGATTCTGCTGAATTGGTCAGGGACAGTGATCCAAATCAGCGAACTGAATCACTGTCCGCTGAATTGGGCCGAATCCAAATCTGAATTGAATACTTCCTGCTTCACACACCCCTAATGTGCAGGCACTCTTTGTTTCAGTGCACAAGCTCCTATCCCTGATGAACCATGAAACCTGGGATGATGAGCAGCAGTGCCAGTGGGACTGTAGGATTTCCTGTGTTCATGAACCATTGCACTGAGATATCCATTCCCCCCATCTCTCTCATTGCAGTGCCAGGACATTGGGCTTTAGCACTCCATGTCCATCAAGAGACATATGGCCCTCATGATTTGGAAGTTAGCAAACCAGTGCCAGGCCATTCTGATCAGGGAACTTTCTGGGACAATGTGGGGACCTCTGAGCCTTGTGAAGCCTTCATTCACCCATAATTCCAAAACAGCAGTAAAGATCTTTCATGCTAACTGTTGGGCTTAATTTTCCCTGTTACGGGGATTGAGGTGGTCCTGGCAGGGAAGACTGAATAACAGGAATGCTGGAAGAACCATAGGGGAACCAGGTCCTGTATCAGGAGTTTGCGAGGGATGGCTGAGAAGGGGAAGCCGAGGCATGGGCCCAGGCCCAGCCCCACCCCTACTGCCAAGTCATAGGGCCTGTGTGCACCAGATCCGATCCTGGCCCTGGCCCCATGCACACTGCACTGGGCTCTACCAGACCCATGGGGAGTCCTGTGGTCTGGATCACAAGGCTCCATGGGCTAGATCTGGTCAGTGGCCTGGGGGTTGAATATCCCTGCTTTCGTGCCACTGAATGTCTCAAATTGTGTCACAATCTCCCCTCCTCCTGCTGCGTACAGAATATAAAAAGGGTCTTCTCAATATTTTGCTAATATTAACTTGACTTGTTTAACTAATCTTTCATAATGCTATTTCATAATACTGCCACGTTGCTAACTTTTTTCATTCTTTTTTGGGTACTTTTACCAGATACTTAGCACTGAATGACACAGACTATTGTTATGTTTTAGGTTTTTAGCAAAAATAAAACCAACAAAACCTTTAGGGTGTTGGTTCAACATGTTTTAAATTATTTCTGGTGAACATAGATGTCCTGGAACCAGGAAGTAAAATCCTTGAGACACAGTGGATGCATCTATATGTTGCCATAAAGCCTTTTCGAAGTACTAAAGCACAGCGCAGTACAGGCTGCACGGGTAGATTTCACTGCTATGTCACCACAGCAGTGCACTATACCCAGGGAGCATGTTGCTATGGCAACCTAGCTGGCAATCATGATCACATGTAGACACAAGTGATTGCTACATCACCGTAGCATGCCATATGTTGATGTAGTGTGTTGCTACATTGCCATAGGGTGATGTGTAGATGTGCCCAGTATGAACCTTTTTGATTAGAAGTAATTTCCTACTGTTTAGGAAACTTTCTGTTATGCTTAAGTGACAGATAGCACCTCAATTGAACTAACTTGGCTTTAGCAGTGCCAGCCTATCATCAAGAGTCTTCATGTGCACTCACTTATCTACTTAGAAGAGACACAAAGTTTATTTTTGTTGTTGTAATATTTGGGATTAGCAGACCTGATTAGCTTTTGGTTTTCACATGAGCTGTAGCTGGATTTGTATCTTTTGGTTCTAAATGAGGATCCATGGAAGGTTAACAGTGAACACAAACAACTCATCAGCTATTTAGTAGCCATCATTTGATATATTCTTGTATTCCAAAGAGAAAAGGGCCTTTTCAGTTCTGCTTGTTTGATTACTAGAAGACTTTCCCTGATCTATAGTTTTCTTTATATTTGCGTATTTCATTCTGGATGCCAGGATGAGGGCCAAAGAGAGTTAGTTGTTTGCAAATGGGTTGAATTTTTGTGAATAATATGAAAGGGGTATGATCTTCTGTACTCTTCAGGTTTTTTTTGCCAGGCATTAATTCTTTTAAGTAAAAATAATAAACAATTTAGCACTTTTTATTGACTGATCTCAAAGCTTTTAAAAAGTAAATGCCATTATCCCCATTTTAATTATGCGACAATGGCAGTCACTAGTGATTTATGATCATAGTAATGTACATTGTATATTGCAAGGTCTTTGCTAATTCCCTGTTACTAAACAAATGGTGAATGTTCCATCAGCATTTCTAATGTTTAATGAGAAGTCCTATTTCAAAGAGGAAGAGTGTTTGTATTTGGGTGCTTCGATTAAGGATTTTTAGGGCCAGTGGCCAACCATGAAGAGTGAATCTGGATCCAATACTTTGTCACACCTCTATGGTCAGAGCTTTTAAAATACCTGCAACTTTTCATTTTTATAGAACAACTATAGCTTGGAAAAATGTTCTCAAGGTGCTATATTTGTCTAGTTAAACAACAAGTTATTCTAGTGCCTTTACACTGTCCAGCTCCAGAATCTATTCCAGTCCCGTTTTCACACTGCAAAGAGAATGGAGATATTGATGAATTTTCATACCCATGGTCAAGGAACTGTTACCCTGTCATTGCTTATATTGATTGCCTTTTCCTTCAGGGCCATGGAAGGGTCTAGTTCTAATGGGGGTACACAGGAAGCTTGTGTGCTTACCCCTGTTTGCCACAGAGGACATCTTTATGTATACTGACACATATGGGAGAGGAACAGTGGCAGCCCAGCACAGGAGAGCAAAAGTGAGACTGCAATAATGTGGATCCTACTAAGGGAGTTTGAAAAATGATCACTGAAAGAGTCGGCATAGGTCACATGAGAGCCACAGGGCATCCCAAAACTGCAATGATGTGTCCATATGTGTACTGGTGTTGTTCCATGGCCTGCTGCCACTGCTACCACTTCCTCACCTTCTCTCACCTTTGGATAATTCCCTTTTTACAATTCTTATATTAAAGTCAGGGCAGAGTAGCACCTTATGGACTAACTTATTCATAGAGGCATGAGTTTTCAAAGGCTACAGTCTATTTGGCTCTGGTTCTTATATTGTCATTCCCCAGTTCCTTGAGCTATAAACTGAACTAAGCATTTGACATTAAAGATCAATATCTGAGACAAGTGTTTGATTCACGAAGATGGGATGGGCATCGAACAGCTGAATAGAAGTAAGAGCCAGTAGTCCTCTTGCTCAGGCCAGACAGCGCTCATGTTCAGCCTCACTCCAAATGAGATCTGTACAGAGAAACCACAAGGCTGAGTTAGGTGGTCTGGAATCAGAGGCCAAATTACCAGATCCAAAGAGAACTGTAGGGGCAGAGTCCAAATCACAGGCTGAACCAGGGTTCAGGAATCAGAAGTTGGTGCAGAAGTCAAGATGAGCTGGGATAAAGTTGAAGTCAGATTGTGCCAAGGTTTAGAGCTGGGGTTTGTGTACCTGGAGTCAGAACCACAATCAGGGGAAACAAGAGTCAGAAATCAAGTTACCTGACCCAAGGGCATCCAAAAATCCTGAACAGAGCCAAGCAGGTTCAGGACTCAGAGAACCAGGAGTACAGGACCAGAGAGGCTTACCAATGCAGACCTTCAAAAGAACTGAAACTAATAGTTTTATAGTATCATAGGGTCGGAAGGGACCTGAACAGATCATCAAGTTCGACCCCGTCCTAGGCAGGAACAAGTGCTGGGATCATAGTACCCCAGCCAGATATCTATCCAACCTCCTTTTGAAGACCCCCAAGGTAGGGGAGAGCACCACCTCCCTTGGGAGCCCATTCTAGAGTCTGGCAGCCCTAATAATAAAGTAATGTGTCCTGACATCAAGTTTGAACCTGCTCTCAGTCAATTTGTGGCTTTTATTCCTTGTTGTCACAGGTACTGCCCAGGGGAACAGAGTCTCATCTATTTTCTGTTGGTCCCCTCTGGTGAGTTTATAGACAGCCACCAGATCCCCTCTCTGTCTTCTCTTGTGAAGCCTGAATAGATTCAGGCCCTTTAGTCTATCTTTGTAGGGCCTGGCCTGCTGCCCCCTGACCATGCAAGTGGCCCTCTTCTGGATCCTCTCAAGATTAGCCACCTCCCTCTTGAAGTGCAGCACCAAGAACTGGGCGCAGTACTCCAACTGCAGCCTGACCAGCGCCTCATAGAGGGGAAGGATCACCTCCCTGGACCTGCTAGTGATGCATCTGTAGATGCACAACAAGGTGTGGTTAGCCTTACTTCCTTGCATTGGCAGCTCATGTCCATCCTGAAGTCAATAATGACTCCAAGATCCCTTTCAGCCACTGTGTTGTTGAGAAGGGTGTTCCCCAGCTTATAAGTATGTTGCAGGTTCCTTCTCCCTAGATGCAGCACCTTGCACTTGTCTGCATTGAATTCCATTCTGTTCTCATCCACCCACCTCTGTAACCTGTCTAGATCTAGTTGGATTCTGACCCTCCCCTCCAGTGTGCCCACTTCTCCTCACATCTTTGTGTCATCAGCAAATTTGGACAGCGTGCTTTCCACGCCCACCTCCAAGTCACTGCTAAAGATATTGAATAGCACTGTCCACATCCCTCCAGGTTGAAAATGACCTGTCCACCACCACTGTCTGGGTGCGACCATCGAGCCAATTTGTCACCCATCTGACTGTGTAGGCATCAATGCCACAGTTGCCTAGTTTTTTTTATGAACATGGGGTGAGAAACAGTGTCAAAGGCCTTCTTGAAGTCCAGGTAGACAACATCCACCTCACTGCCTGCATTCAAGGATTTTGTGACCTGGTCGTAAAAGGAAACAAGGTTAATCAGGCAGGATCTTCCCTCAATGAACCTGTGTTGGTTGCCTTGGAGCATTACCTCCCATACTGGGCCCCTGCAGATGTGTTCCTTGATAATTTTCTCAAAGATCTTCCCAAGGACTGAGGTGAGACTAACTGGCCTATAGTTACCCAGGTCCTCCTTTCTCCCCTTCTTGTAAATGGAAAACACATTGGCCCTTTTCCAGTCCTCTGGGACCTGGCCAGAGCACCATGAGCACTCATACAGCTGTGCCAGAGGCCCTGCTATGACCTCCACGAATTCCCTCAGTACCCTCAGATGAAGAGCATCCAGATCTGCTGATTTAAACACATCCAGCCCCTGCAAAAGTTCCCTAACTAGATCGCCCCTGACCCTAGGCATGGCGTTGTTTCCCCTGAGCCTGTCTGTAATCCTAGTGGGGGAGTTGTCTTGGTCCCTGCTCAGAAATATGGAGGCAAAGAACTCATTGAAGAGATCAGCTTTTTCCTTTGCTGCAATCACCAGATTGCCAAGCCTGTCCTGCAGGGACCCCATATTACCTGGTGCCTTCTTCTTACTCCCTATATATTTGAAAAAGGACTTTTTGTATCTTTAATTTTGGTCACCAGCCCTAGTTCCATCTCTGCCTTGGCCTTCCTAACTGGCTCCCTGCAATCACAAGCAATGGAGATGTAATCCTTTTTGGTGATAGCCCCTTGCATCTACTAATTGTATGTCACCTTTTTTGCCCTCAGGCCCTCCTGGATGCCTTTACCAGGAGGCTTTTTAGCACTCTTGCCCCTTTTAGTTCACGTTGGGACTGATTTCCTCTGAGCTCAGAGGATCATCTCCTTAAGGAACAACCACCCATCCTGGACTCCCATCTCATTGAGGCTCTGAGTCCCCAATTTCTCTCTTACTAATCTTAGCTCATTGAAGTCAGCCCTCCTGAAGTCAAGGACTTTTGCCTTACTGCTTGGTTTCACCACCGTGCGCTGGATAGTAAATTCCATCAGACGATGGCCACTACCACCTAGGTAGTTGAGCAACTGCAAGTCCCTCACCAGGTCATTGCCTGTGGCCAGGACCAGATCCAACAAGGCATTTCCTCTGGTGGGATTGTGTACCTTCTGGGTTAGGTGGAGGTCCTGTATGCAGGCTAAAAAACTACATGAGCATTCAGACCTGGCTGATTGATCCTCCCAGCAGATGTCTGAGTAGTTTAGGTCACCCATGACAGCCACATCCCTTGACTTTACAGCCTCCATGAGCTGAACTGAAAATTTCAGGTCCAGCTCATCCCCCTGGTCAGGCGGTCTGTAGTAGACACCCACTATCAAGTCCCTTTCCCTATGACCCCTTTGCATTCTAACCCAGAGTGCCTCAGTTTGCCCCTCTGCTAAACCCATCCTGATCATTGAGGACGTGTACTTCTCTTTAACGTACAGCACTACCCCCCCCCCCCGCTTTTTTCCCTACTCTATCACATCTATACAACCTATAGGTCTCAATGTCAACTGCCCAGTTGTGGGTAGAATCCCACCAGGTTTCAGTAAGTCCAGCCAGGCCTGGGTTTTTGCCAGTTAGCAGGAAGGTGAGTTCTTCCTGCTTATTCCCCATACTTCTAGCATTTGTGTAGAGGCAATTGAGACCTCCTATGGGTGTTCATGCTGCCCTCTTGTTCCCAAGCTTGCCCGGGCCCTTGTCATTTACCTGGGTTGTTCCTGCTCGCATCACCTGGCTTGACATCAAAGTGTCCTCCTCCACCTCTGCATCCCTATCCCCTGACGAACCTAGTTTAAAGCTCACCATACAAGATCAGCCAACCTGGAAGAAAAAAGCCACTTACCTTTTGGGGAGAGATGTAGCCCATCCCACCCTGGCATGTCTTCTGCGCGGAAGTGTGGGTCACAGTCAAGGAATCCAAAGCCCGCCCAGTAACACCAGCTCCAAAGCCACCAGTTGACCTCTCTGATGCAGGCCTTGTAGCGCCATCCACGTCTGTTCACTGGAAGAACAGACAAAAAAAACTACCTGTGCTCCCATCTCCCTAAGCTTGGGCACCAAAGCCTTGTATTCTCTCATGACGCAGTCCAGAGTACTCCCGGCTGCATCATTAGTGCCCACATGGGTGAGGACCAAGGGGTAGTGATCAGAGGGCCAGATGAGGTCTGGGATCATCACCATGATGTCCCGAATCCAAGCTCTGGGCAGGCAGCAAACCTCACGTGCCATGGGATCTGAACGACAGATGAGTCCCTCTATTCCTCTCAGAGGGGGGCTGGTCTCCCCAGCAGCCAGTCAGGAGGTCCTAACAGTGGTCAGCTGGAATCATTAGCTGTAGTAGGACTGCCAGTCAGAGCCCCCAGGTAGGTATGGCCTACTAGGAAATTTGCCCAGGCTGGGCCACCTGTTAAGGCCCCTAGAAGGAACTGGCTTTGTCCTTATCTGGCATCTATGCATGTTAGCTAGTTTTTGTATCTGGCCACTAGATAGCACTAGAGAATCAAGTTAACTCCTGAATACAGGCTTCAGATAGTTATTTAAAAAGAGCAACCCCAGACCAGTAACCAAAGATCTTTGCGCTGCAGTTCTGACCAGTGGTCTAATGGAAGGTGTTCAATGAGAGTGAGGTTATTTCTTCTTGGGTATAAAACTTTTACATAGCCAGACTCTCAAAAAGATGAAATTAGGCCGAGATCACAGCATCCTCACTAGTCCTCTTTTATTTTTTAACATTTAAGAGTCCATCCAAAACCACTGACTTCATTAAGTCCTAGGTCAGATTTAGGATGTTTCAGAATAACCTTGAAAAGTCAATAAGTGTTTTGACAGTAAAACAATTCTTCCTTCCTTCCTTCTTATTCCAAAAATATGTCATGATTTTCTTTCATTTCTTGTTAGAATTAATTTCAACCCTCCCTTCAAAAAAAGAAGAAAAGAAAGAAAAAGAGAGTTAATTGTGACTGTTTCTGAAACTTCACCCCAGTCCTTGCAAAATTTTTGGACATATTTTTGTTGAAGGCTAAAGTAGAAGTAGAATATAATGATAACATAGAAGAGGTCACAATAATGCCATTACCAATTTTGCTATTAAAAAGCCAGGGATACTGTTTTGAACTGATGGATCCTTTTAATTTATTTGATTTGTTAAAATAGGGAAAGCAATGATACAACTTTTACTTACCATGGAAACTTCATCAATAAACAATTTGAAATCAAGTCAAGAAACAAGTCAGAAAACTAGAAAGTAATGGATAAGCTGTTTAGGTTATTATTTGTGTGTACTCCGCATATGTCTATATACAGCTTGCTATTTTAAGTCATATGCACAGAGAATTCTAGAGTTTTAGCTGTGTATTTTATATGCAGATTTTATGGTAGTCTTCGGGGATACGCATATGCTTGAACTCACTATGCAAAGAGTGATAAGAAACTTGCAGCAAACTCTGGATTAGCCCTGAAAAATACATTACTAGCTACATTTTCAAAGAATTATGCTGTAGGTGTTCACAAATCCTGTTATTATTTATTAAAAAGATTTGTACAAATTTTCCTTTGAAAATTTACCTCTATGGTTTATAGTGAGAACAGGAAATTTGCAAGTCTGAAAGTAATGGGAGCCTAGATGCAGTTAAACCTCTCCTATGCTTATCTCAAAGGACAGGCTTGTAATCAAGACAGGACATCTCTTGCTAGCAGCTTGCTGATAAAGTTATATGAAGCAGACTAACAGCCAAGCACACATGTTTAAACCAGCTGCTGATTTCCTCTAGGCATGCTTCATTTCTTGGATATTGGACTAAAGAACAGTGTGGTCCTGGTTGCTGATGATTTTCCCCCTGCCGAATCCTAATAGACTGAATCAATGAAGCCTTTTTAAATATATGAAAAATTTTAGCCAGTGATGTGTTTCTTCCCCCAAATGAGACCCTGTTATCAGAACATGCTTGCACAAGTCTCTGAGATTTGCTTACAAATACAGCACATCCACAGTATCATTGCTTGTCAGCTTTCTATAGACATTCAACTTCCCCTTTCAGTGCATGAGGGAAGAGTGTGTTTAAACATGATAAGGGATTAAACAGCAGCAAGGATTGATCATCTATTTCTCCACAGTTTAAATTGAATGAATGCTCTGTCTTCTACCCCCTTGCCAATTCCTTCTACTCTGGCTTGAAGGGGCAAACTTTCTTTGGTGATAAGAGTCAATTAAGTCTCTGCTAACTTGCGGCTGAGCGAGGTCTGCCAATCACGCTTGTAGCCAGGGGTAGGTATTCTTTGTAGTAAGTAGCTATTCACAGCAAGCAAACTAGCAATTCAGTTACTTGCAAAGTTGGAAGCTGGGCTGATATCAGGGTGCAACTAAAAAGAGGTTAAAGGACAATGCTGCACAACAAGTGCGCAGAGGTTGCACAGATTTGTTTATTGTACATATGGAGCTGTACTATGCTTGTCTTGCTGTGCAATACCTTCCTCTGATATGCTGCTGGTTTCACAGACAGCTGGGATTGTGATGCATTTGACTCCAAATGCCAATGGCAGGGAAGCTGTTTTGTAACAGCATTGAAAACAAGCTCCAGCAAAACTGATCCTTATCAAATCCTGTTGAAAAGGCTACACTTGAGTGGTGAAACAGGCCAGTTAAATTTTAATCCGGGTTACATAAAAGATTGTTTTCAAAGGAAAGTGGCATAGATTGGTATTGTTTTTGTGCCCATTAACTTACAGTTGGCAGGGGAAAGGCCTAAACTATTGTTTTTAAAAACTTAATTAAAATTAAATGATATGGGCCTGAGTTTATTTGCATTTTCTCTCTGGCAGACAATCATTTTTGGCAGGGCTGTCTAACTGGAGGCCTGCAGGCTGCATAAAGCCTGTGAGTTAATTTGTAGCCCATGAGACTTGTTGGTATGGATACCAGAGCTGCTGTGCCCAGGGGACTCTGGAATGAAGAAGGTGAATGCCATCACCACTTGCACCCGTTCTCCCCCACTGCTGTATTTGGGGCTTTCAGTTGCCACTGCAATTCAAAGCAACAGAGGAAAAGTGGGGTGTGGGTGAGCAGCAGTGGCATTCACCCTCTTGATTCCCGAACTGCACCAGCACGGTGCAACTAGTGCCATTGCAACCAGCACCAAGAAACCACTGCCCTGCTGTCACAGGTGGGTTGACAGGTCTGTGATAAATCCTGCAGCACCCTGATTGGATACCCCTAACTTATGGTAAAAGCTACATAAAACAGTTCATAGGACAAATAGCTCCTATGGTAGTTCAAGGTTATAGGACCTACTGCCGTAATACTGGGTGGCAAGGATTGTCTGACATCTTTCCCAAATATACAGTTGGTCCAATAAAAGATAAAAAGATCACACCCTGCCCCCCCAAAATCCTTGCCTCTTGTATATCTTGGACCATAACAACTGCAACTTAATTCCAACTCTACCATGATATCAGAAGGTTTTGTCACCTTACTTTGGGTATGTGTGGTGAGATAGGGAAGTGGGGGGGTTGGCCCTGGTTTTGCACCTAAATCTTCTGCTTCTATTAAATTGGAAAATTCCTATTGATAAATAAAGGGATACAAGACAGACTTGAGCAGTTTTGATTCTGTTTAACACAGAGGATTTTTTTTGCAACTAGCTTAGCATACAAAAATATATATTTGTGTTGGCTTTTTACATGTAAAATTTTGTTTTGTTAATGGTTTATGTCTTAGGTCATTCTAATATAAAACAATTGAAAAAAGCAGAAGAAATAACAGCAACAGCAATAGCAAAAAAAATTATTATGGTTCTCCTTGCATATATAATAATGTAAATCAGAATGTCTATTAGTATCAGTGGGGTTATCCAATTGTAAACCTAATGGAAAGGTAAAGAGAATCTGGCAGGCTACCACGTTTGTAATTCCGTGATCCTATTTCTCAGCTGTAGTGAATTCTGAAGCAAGGATCATTTCAAAGTAACCTCTGAACTCAAGTAGCCACTTTGTTTCTGGAGGGGGCACTGTTCCATTTATGGTTAACCTTTCTCTAAAGGACATCAACTTTGGACAGTCACATAAAAACACAGGCCTTAGATATTTTAAGATCAACATGGATGTAAACTCACATGGCATACCAAATTCTGAGGTCATTTACACGAATGTCATTCCAGTTTAACTCTGCTGTGGTCCATGCCATTATTTTAAACTTCCACTAGTGTAACCAAGGATAGGAAATAGCTCAATACGCTATAGTCACCGGTTGGCATTGGTCCAGCTTTCGGCATAGCTACACCTATATACAAGAGTGCATTCAAATTCATCATGAGGAAAATTGTCTTCAGTGCCTTTTCACTGTAGGAATTAACTGAAAATCAAGAACCTGAGAAAACTGTAAAGGCCAAAGTTTTATTCAGCAAAGCTTCCAAGGGAACAACTGCTGTGTGAGGTTATATCATCAATTAGAAGTTCAGTCTTCAGAAGCTATAGAGTACAAAGTGAGTAAGGAGGCTTAAATGCACTGTTGTGCTCTCCTAAGAACTTGGGGGAAAATCAGCAGTAAAAACTGGAAGAACATGATCTGACAAACTTGTTTCCTTATTTTCTTTGTTGTCAAGTCTTTTTGGGAAGTCAGGACTCCCCATCTGTAAGTAAATATGGCCCCCAAAGATGACCAAAGGAGCGAGACCTTTTTTTTACTTATAAAATATGTCTTTTTCATTGTATATAATGAAATATTTCAGCTATGGGTAGAGGTCATTTTGAAAACTGGGAAAGCAGAAAAGAAACATCAGAAATGATGCAACTCGTTCCTTAGATTGCAATGACAAGGCTGTTAGATGTTTTTGGGCCAGATTCATACGGTATCTTCAAGAGCATAAGAGAGCCAACCACATAATAAGAACTGGATTCAGCTTGTGTTCTTAGGATAGTTTTGTTAGACACAGTTTATGCATTGAGCCTGCACTCTTTCCTTTTGAAACATGGCTCCCAGTCCAATGTAGAGGACTTAAAATTCATTTGTGTGTAAATCATATGCACAATAACTCAGTTGTATCCAGTACTAAGATCCATGCAGCTAGGACAAACATTTTTAAGGGGCAGAATAAATGGATTAAAAAAGAAGAAGAAGGGAAAGAGGACTTATGGGCAAGGTTTCACAAAGGAATGAAAGTAAACCCTGTGGAAATAATGGGTGAAATGCATAATTGGCAGAGCTGCTTTAGACAGCTCTGAAGAGTCACTGCTTGAAAACAGGACCTCCATATTCTGTTATGCCTTGTGCAAGCTGAGAAAAAGAAGAGGGGGCTCAAAGAAGTCGTTAGACTTATCACTCCTTCCAAATGCCCACACTTAGGGAGTGGAGAGTTGGTGATATCGAGACCAGACCATCAAACTTCCACACAGGCCTTGCTGTTGGCACCAGGTACCCCAGGAACTCCACTTCAGAGCTTCAACGGGAAGCTGTAGTTCAGGATACCAGATGCAACATGTTCTATCTTGCCGTGTTCAGGCAAAAAAAATTCCCCAAACCATTATGTCCTCCACAAGTTCACTACAGGACTGTTCCTTCTGCCAGCGTCCTTCACTTGGAAGGTCACAACTTCACAATTGGATTCCTAAGCCTAGTACAAGTAAATTTAGCCTAATGGTTTTGAGATCATCAAAGCAGGCTAGCTGTTAGACTACAGCAGCCCTTTGCAAAGTTTAAGTCCCTGTGCAGCCCAAATTTCCAGGCACATTTTGATTTTTAGACAGGAGGTAAGGCTACTTGTGGATAGGCAGCAGGTGTTCTACAGTGTGGCAGATATTTAAGGACAAGCATGTTTCTAAAATGCTGTATTAACAGTTTTTTTTAGACTTTTGATGTCTTTGTTTTACCTGGGAAAAGTTATTTGAATCACAGCATCAGAAATATCCCTTTTCCCTCAGCCCATATAATTACTGTCCCCCTTCTCGTATCTTTTAAAATACTACAATTAACAGTTGGGCAGATAATCCATATAACTAGAGTTAGGGTAAATATAGTACACAGCTGGCTTTGCATTTAGCGATTAAACCAAGTGGCAGAGTCTGAAGTGGGTTTGTAAAGCATAAATTTACCTTATGGTAGAAGTAACATGCCCCACACCATCTGCTCACTGAAAGCTTCCAGTACTCACATTATAAATATCCCCCAGAACTACCGTTATGGACAGTAAACCAGCCATCAGTGCAAGTTCAAATGTTTTAAATAAGCGTTAGTTCACTGGTTAACATAAATTCTTGGCTTTTTTTCCCTGCTGGTCACAGCAAGTGCCCATTTTACATCCAAATACACATTTTTAAGCCAAAAATCTGATTGTGATATAAGTCCTGTCAGATGTTCTGACAGCACTGAGGCTATAGATACAGCATATTAGGAAGATGCTAATGCAAAGAGCTCCTACAAGTTATAATATTGTAATTGTGATGCAATGATCCAGAGGAGCATGCCCCATAGACAGATATTCAGGAAAAAGTCCGATGACTTCTTTTATTTAATCAGACCAAATAAGCAGCAAAGTGTGAGAGATGGCTGCCAAATATTAAAGACTGCCTTGTAGATAAGGCAGTGAATGGGGGACTCAGGGATGTGGACTCTGTTCCAGCTCTGCCACAGGCTTCATGTACAGTGCTGGGGAAGTCACATAATCAGCCATCAGAAGTGTCATCAGCCTGCTTACTATAATAATCTACTCTGTGAATGTCTAACTGTAAGAAGACTGGTCACTCAGATGACACATTTGCAACATTCTCAGGGCCTTATTGAAGCCTTGATGAACTGAACCCTGATTAGGGAAAGCACTTAAGCACATACATAAATACATCCTTATTTAGGAAAGTATTTTAAGCATGTGTATAGCTTTAAGCACTGGGCTGTAGGTACAAAAGAACAACCATACTCTCCTGATTCAGGGCCCTAATACGAAGAATCTCTTTCATCTCTAGGTCATAAAATAAAGGAAGAATTCAATGTGTCAGCATTAACATATAAAGCTGGATTGGCTGTGGCTACTGGAGAGACTTGCTCTATCCTCATGCCTTGCTTTGGACCAACAGAGGTACTTTTGCCAACAGTCCTTTGTTTACAGTATTAATGTATTATGACACATGATGAATATACACTAAAAAATGACTCTGTCAAAAAATATTACAAAGAATTAGAACCTATGCTTCACTATCAAGAAGGGAAACAATTCTTATCACAGTAATATCATCAAGTTCAAACCATACTTCCAACTTCTACAAACATAAAGCAATTACTGTGCCTTTAAAAAATGTATTTATAGGATGCCCTTCCAGTCCACAGAATCTTGCTTTTCCCAATGAAAGGGAAGGAGGCTCTAAACATATGAAGTTGACCCCTCAGTATTGGGACATTTGATTGGTGAAGTAACTCAGAACAATAGGCATGACTATTATGTACAAAATGCAGCTGCTAGAGATGTAAATTAGAGTGATCATGGAGAAGGACTAGGTTCGGGAAGATAATTTTTAGGATGGACTTTGGAAATGTTATAGAACAGGTAATGTTATGGTTATGAACCAAAGAACCAAAAGGCACACAGAGACTTTTACAAGATTTCTTAAAAGTTACTTAAAAATATGCTGTTTTCTTTGCTGACCGTTCCCTGATGATTTATTAGTGGGAAGAGCCTGCTCAGAAACCTAGGCATAAATCAGTGCTGCCAAGTTCCAAAATATATTACATTTCCAGCAAAGGAAGCAGTGCTATACTATTTGCAAGCCCCTGGACATTCCACACAGTAAACTTCAGCCTAATCTTATCAAGCATTTGGTTTCACTTCCTGCCCTGACAATAACTTTTACACTGTGATTCAGGTCAGGTTTTAATAGATCAGAATTAGAGATTGGTAGTGCAAGAGCACCTATGCTAGATAGTCCTTCACATTCCTTAATCATGTTTATCTCCTAATTAGATGATGTTAGCATCTTTAGATATTTGGTATAGGGAGTTTTTGATGTTTCTCAGCTTGCATTTCCATTTCACTTATAGGGCTGAATCCTGCTCTGTTACAATGTTGTAAATCTTAGCCATCACCTCAAATTTATTCCTAGCTGAGCATAGTAGAAGTAGACCTTCAAAGTTTATTTTTCAGGCTGCTTTTCCTCTACAGATGGAGGTAGAGTAGCATAGGAGAAAGGAATTAATGCAAAGGTAGGGAGGGATTAATGCAACCTAATGCAGGATGTGGGGTAATGCAGAAACAGTGACCCTGAAGGTCAGTATGCAGACTTTCATTCCATTGGAAAGAAACAAAATCACTCAATTAGAGGGGGACGCTGGACATGGAGGATGTGACACACTATGTGCAGGGCCAGTATTATTATAATTGTATTTCTCCCCCAACTTGATTCCAGTTAGCTACTCTGGTCAAGTAGACTGACAAAACAGACTCCTAGGGTGCGTCCCCATGAAACAAACTCCTATGATGCATCCCCAAGAGTAGGGACGTACATTTCCCCAGCGTTAAACTTTAGTGGTGCAATGTGGGTCACTGCTGCTTGTCCCTAGGGAATGCATGTGCACGCACGCTCTGGCATATGGCACATTGCCCTGTTTAGGGTAGAAAAGGCTGGGGCCAGCACCTGGGTTGGTCCCAGCAGCCTTACCTGTGGTCCTGGGGGCTTCTGGGGCAGCAACCACAGCAGTCCTGCAGCAGGGAGCCTGGCCAGCAGCTGTAGTATGGCTCCAGCTGGCCAGGCTCTGGTTTCAGGTGCTGCATGGTGCTGCCATATGCGCCACCTTGCTTTTTTTAGGCATAGGGTGTTTTTACACTGGGATCTCCCAGTGTCTAAACCACATCCTCCGCTGCAAATTAGCAACTGAGGGAATGCCTGCATGTGCAGTACATGCAGTATGCAGCACTGCAGATGGGTCTGTGCTGCTGCATACTGCATGTTCCTGCTTGTCTGGACATGTCCCTAACAAAACAAGGACATTGATTTAATTCTGGTAATCATAAAATAAAAACACACCCTGGTGGATTTATTCATAGAAAAACCTTCAGACAACCTCTCCCTACCTTGAGAACTCCTTCAAATGTTTTCATTTTAATGGCTACTGAAATGTCTTCCTTGTCCCTGCATTCTTACTGTATTATGAACCATCCACCCTTTGCTTCTACTTTAAAAATCAGTTAATTTTATCATCCGCTTTAATATAATGCAACTAATCAACACACAGAACAATATTAGAAATGTGGTTTCCAATGTTTCTGCAAGAGTGGGGAGAAATTCCGTATATAAAACAACAAGCCCCAACTATCTTGATTTTTGAAGAGCATGTAGACTATTGTTGCTGTTGGTGCACATCATCTCTGAGGCCATAGGTGACACATAGGGGGGCGAAGGGGGGCAGGTTCCCCTCCCTGAAATTTGCCCTTGCTGGCCGGGGAGTGGGGAGTGCCAGCCGGTGCCCCCCCAAGTAGCACGGGCGTCACTTCTGGTTTTTCTGGCAGCACTTCCAGTTTGCCACCGGTGCTTCTGGGGTCACTGATTCCCCCCATCGCCCATAAGCAATTGGCTGCTGGTGCCCTCCCAGAGCCAGGAGGTACCAGTTGCCCATTTCTGAGGCTAAAAAGTTTTCATATAGCTCCATTTGGTCTCTTGTATAAACTATATTTAAAGCCAAGCCTCACTGCAGTGGATGAATTCTGGCTTTTCTGGCATTGTTTTCATTTCACAAGAATCAAAAAGTTCATGTCAATGTCATCACACCAGAGATCACCTGAGCTGCATTTGAAAATAGAAAAAAAAAGTTGCCTTGCTTGAATATTGTGTATAACATGTAGAATGGTGGTGGGGGTCTGCTCCCTACTCCCTGGCCAGCAAGGGCAAATTTCAGGGGGGGACATGCCCCCCTTTGCCCCCCCTACATGTCATCTATGGCCTCAGAGATGCCGTGCACAAACACAGCAATTTGCTGCTGGTGCTTCCAGGGTCACTGCCCCCCCCCCCCCCCACCTGGTCAGCAGAATATTGTAGGATACATGGAGTTCAAGGGAAAAGGGACTTGGTGGTGGGGGTCTGCTACAGACCACCACACCAAGAGAGAAAGCTAAACTTGGAATTCTTGAGGCAGCTCTCAGAGGCCGTACAGTCTAGGGACGTGGTTGTCATAGCAGACCTAAACTAGCCTGATATCTGTTGGGAGGAGCAGTCAGCCAACTCCAACCATTCACATGGGTTCTTAACCTGCGTGCAAGACCTTCATCTAACACAGGAGGTATACGGTCCCACTAGGGGGAATACCTTACTGGACTTGGTGTTGGCTACGGGGAGGACCTGGTAGGGGAGCTGCAGATTTGTGGTCACCTTGGGGACAGT